>NC_066585.1:466279380-466601769 GCF_024323335.1 Lathyrus oleraceus | reverse complement strand
AACTAAAAAATAAGTAAAACCTAATTGTATATATGTTTCTTAAATGCAGTGTATGTGTATCTTCTCAATGCTTCATTTTGTTTCCTCTCCCTTTAACTAATCAAAACGTACACCGTCATTTAGCCTATAAAGATAACGACAATAAAACAAAAAATCTGAAAAGCAATTACATAATTTTAAGCAAATAGAGAAAGCATTAGATTTGGATTATATTTTGGTAAAAAACATAACATTTATAAAGATAAAAATAAAATTAAAAAAAACATGTAACTAGTGCTAGATTCTTCATTCATGTTATGATAAAATCTTAGCAACATCCGATTCAACCAATTTAGTTCTTTTAAAAAAAATATATTAGTAATAATAATAATAACAATAAAAACAGAAAATAAACATGAACTAAGAAGAAAGTATATATATACATATCTAAACTATTTTTGTCAAACAAAAACAAGTAGTCAAGTAAAGAGTTAACAAAACAAAGACAAACATTAAAATAAATATGTAATAAAAACAGCAAAGTTTAAACAAAAGGTTACTTCAAATTTATTTTGCACAACGACGACGGTGGAGGGAGTACGTGTTGCGGGGTTGATGTCGTTAAAAAAAACAGATGGTGGTGGAAGGTGCTTCTTCGCGGCTGTTACGGATCGGCGATTGGAGTATATTTGATGGCGGTGAAGTGATGGTTTTTGTGTATTGATGATTTTTTTTTTAAGGTGTTTGTAGGGTGGAAGTGTTTATAAGGTGATTTATTTTGATGAAGGATAAGTGACGATGATGAAAGTGAGGTTATACTGCGGTTGGTTGAAGCCTTGGGGGGAGTTTTTTCCTCTGTTAGGAAATGATGGTTAATGATGATGGTGTGATATGGAAGGATTGATAAAGAAAAGAAGAGAAAATATTTCCTCCTACAATTTTTTTTTACTGACCTCTTAAAAAGAGAACGTACATCACATGTGAGATAAAGTCCCTAAGGCCATGTTTGGATCTTTCACGAAGAAAAAAATGTTTCTCCAAACTTTATGGACATGAGTTAGCCCTGTGGTGTTCCAAGAGTGGAGGATATATATCTATTCGGTTTCTTCTTTAAATTCTCTAAATAATGTTTTAAAAGATAAAATAAGAATAAAGATTTAATAATTGAAATAAAATCAATAAAAATAAAATAATATTGAATTTAAAAATACAATTTATTCTAATTTATTCTACTAATTAACTTGGCTAAAAAAACAAAAACAAAAAATCGTATAAAAATGAATAAAAATCGAATGAGAAAAAAAGTTTTTTTTAAAAATAAAATAAACAAACTGCATCAAAATTATCAGCGTGAAATAAACTTTTCAAAAATATACAGATTTTGATTAAATTTTGAAATAAAAAGTGACCGGTTAAAAGGCTCAGACTGATTAAAATGCGACCGGAAAATATTTGAAAAATTAAAATGAGCACGCCAAATTAAAATGACCGGTCTGTCTGTGAATCCGAAAAAATTATCTGACTGATATTTTAAGCGTTATGCGGAATGAAATGCATGTTGTGACAAATATAAAATGCAAGCATCTTGTGAATGCATTGAATTGCTGACTGAATAATCGTGAAGAGACAATCGATTGTAAATGAATCGCCTTTGGACCATTTACCTATAATTCTCAATCACAATTAAAACCATAGAAAGACTCAGATGATGATAATACTCTTGATTGTCACCCTCTGAACCTCTTAAACAAGATACAACAGAATGAATGAATGCACTGAGATTGAGAAATCAAGTCTTTCGACTTCTTAATCAACATATGACTGAATGCATGTTATTAAGATAAGATAAAATGCCATAACTCCTGACTTTTCATCTAAACTCTTGATAAATGCTTTTTAACTTATGAAATGCACAACAAAATGGATCGATTCATGATATGCTGATGCGAGTGAAAAAAACTCAGGGTAAAATTTAGGGTATGACAGCTGCCCCTATTTAAAACATCTTTAACTTGAGGATATGAAGAACTTATTGTCTTCAAATCATCATGGTGAAAGATGGTTTAAATACCAAACAGACCCAAAATTTTCCATTTATGCAAAAGATGATATGCTGTGATTACGAATGAATGCACACAGGTTAAGAAATAATCTCATTTTCTTAATAAGCAGATGATAATACAAATGAATGTAACGATATTTAGGATATACTCTTGATTTCCTAATCGTCGGCCGAGAGGGATGCAATGAAGGTTAAAAAGTACTCTTGACTCCTTAAAAAAATGAATGCAAATGAATTAAGAAATACTCTTTATTTCTCAATTATATGAATGAAAAATGATATGGATGTTAAGAAGTACTCTTGACTCCTTACAGATGAATGAATTAAGAAATACTCTTGATCTCTTAATCATATGGCTGAATGAAAATGCAGATGAATTGAGAAATACTCTTGATTTCTTAATCATTAGATGATAAATGATATAAGAAATGCTCTTGATTTCTCAGATGTTATACAAGTTAAGAAGTACTCTTGAATTCTTAAATATGAAATAGTATGTGTAACACCTCAAAATTTGCCCTCCTCTCTTGGGACTAGCTTAACTTGTTGCATTGCATTTATTAGGTCATTAGGCATTGCATATTGCATATCATGTGGTTACATTGTGCAAGTCATCCTCCTAAATCTTGATCAGAAGATGAAGAGGTCATGATGTAAGCTAGGGTTTCATTGGACTGGATCATTAACTATCTGAGGGGTGGTGATTCAAATTAGGGTTTCTTGATTCTCAAGGGGATTGGTCTTCATCTTGGTTGCAATGATACATCATCATCATCATGGTTTTGATATCATCCAGGAGATTCAAGAGTTTGATCATACACCTTGAGATTAGGGTTTTGACCACTGGTCAACCCTAATCAGTTGCATTGGGCCAATCAGGGCATGGCAAGGAGATGGGGTCTACAATGGATATGGGGATCATCATGTGATTATTTTGAGCTTATGGAAGCTAGGGTTTCATCATTGAGCCATTTCATCAGGAGTTTGAGGCTCAACTTGATCAGTGCATTGCCAAATTCATCTATCAATCAGAAAAGTCAACTGTGGTCAACTGTGCTTGATTTGATGGATTTGGAGGTGGGAGAGAGTGGATACACTTCATTCATGTCTAAACAAGTTTCATTTGACATTTCAAACAGCAAGAATGAAGAAAACAAAAGCAGGAGAAAAGTTGCCAAAAATAGAAAGTGACTTGTAATGGAAGTTTCCAAAAATGGAAGGTTTTTCACCACAAAATTACATGTCCAAAAATGATTCAAATGAAATTTTGTTCAACATGAAAGTTGTAGATCTTGCTCTCACCTTTCCAAAAAGTCCAAGAACTTGAATTTCTCATGTATGGTTGACAAGTTATGGTCCATTCATTTTCCAAAAATGCCTAAAATCAAAGTGGCATAACTTTCACATGGAATGTCCAATTTGGGTGATCTATTTTTGAGCAAACCCCATTTCATATGATCTTTCATGTTGCATGATCAAAATTCATCAAAAGTACTCAAGGCAAAAGTTCATTTTTCAAGTGGATTACTTTGTATTTTTGGCATGACATGGTGATTTTGAGAAATACAAGGCCTATGCACATGAAACCATTTCCAACACTTCACAAATGCCAAATAGAAGTTGTGTGAACTGTCATTTTGCTGTCACATTGGTTAATTGGAGAAGGTCATTTTGGACATTGCATTAAGAAACTCATTTTCACTAATCAAGCCAATTTTGATAATTGTGATTAACAAAGTGGATTAAGGAGTGAGTATAAGTTGCTAATCATAACAGAATCATAATCACAATTCCATATTCCAAGATTTGTAACTGTTTTTCCCTCCAATTCTCTCAAAATTCACAAAACCTTCATCACATTTTTTCAACATTTCTCATCCAAATCTTCATCAATCTTGTTCATTCTTCGTGGATCCATGCTTCATAATCCTTATTGAAGATCTGTTTCATACATCCAAGGCCAGAACTATCAAGAATCACGACTGTTGGAAGTAAGCTCAACAATGGCAATTTCATGATTCTTCAAACTGGAGCATCATTGAGCTGAGGAATCTTTTCTAATCACCTTCCATAACATCAATCTCCATCTGTTTGGCTTTGCACGCGTGGAAACATCCAGATTCACAAGCTGCCATCATCATAAGGTGCAAATTCGATTTCCTTAATTGTGTGAATCATGATATGCGTTTTGTAGGTCTTTCAATGTAGATTAACATGATGCTCATAGTTTTTGATTTGGTTGAGAATTGTGAGAGAAATCTGAGATTGAAGTTTGATGCTCGTTTCGTTTTTTGTTCGATCTGTTTAGCATGTTTAGAATTAGGTTAAAATAATTGGATATTCATGATGTGCGTGCTTTGCTGGTTCCAATGATATATAGTTTGTCAATTTTGGTTGAGATTTGATGTTCATGATTTTCTGGAATTTCTGGAAGTGTTCTTGTCCAAGAACACTCATATGAGCGTGTTAGATCCATAATTCCCTGGCCTGAATTCAAATAGTTATTTCCCGCGCGTTTTAGCCTATCAGAGAGCGCCACTGCGTTTAAGTGGAACGACCGCGTTTTGGTCATGTTCCTGGTATTTACGCTTCTGCCATTTTCAGCATTATTATTTCATTATTTCAATTTCTTTTTCATTTTCTATTTCAATTTCATGCATGAACTTAGAAAATTCATAGATGATTCATTTTTTATCCAAATTGAGTGAGGTTTTTTTCATGATGATCCTTATAATGTGTAGAATTTAATCATGATTTTTGTGATTTTTGTGCACGTGTAAAAAATTAAAATGCCTAGGGTTTGCTTGGTAGTGTCACATTTGTACATGTCTTGCCATATCTTTCATAAAATGATGATGCTTCCAAAGAAATGGATGAAATTTTCTGTGCTTATTCTGGACTCTTTGATGGTGATTTTGATGTGTAGTTTGTAATGTTTGGATACCTGTTTGATGAGATATGAATTTTTGAATAGAGGTGTGACAATTTGTGTCACACCAAGCTTGATGAATTTCATGATTTTATTTGCCTTGCTTAGGAACCTTTAATTGAGCCAATTTTTTGCATGATTGAGCATATGTATGTTGAGATGACATGTGAGTTTTTCTGGAATTTTTGATGGCATTTTCTAATTGATTGGAATTTTCTCCTCTGTTGGCTCATTTTTGTGACTTCATGTGACACATGTTGGCATTTTGTTTGTGAAATTCTCATTGTGTATTGGATGAATGTGAAATTTGTTGGAGCGATTCTAGACACATTATAGGACATCATGCTTTTGATCCCATTCATTTATCATGTATTATCACTGATTTATGATTTTTGGGAGTTGATGTTTGTTTGGATACCATGTGTTGGCTTGCTTGAACTTGTTTGAACTTCTTGATTTTCATTGACCTACTTCCTTTTGTCCAATTGAGCTGAAATTTGATATGCTATTAATTGGATATGTTCTGTTTAGACTTGAATTTTTGTGGAATTAATTGAATTGTTTTGGTATGGATTTGATTGAGATCTTTTTGTTTGGTCTTTTGATGTTGCAAATAGCATGCTTTGTGATATTTTGTGCATAAAATGATAATGGTGATTGATATGAGCATGGGACCAATTGGTTTTGCTTTTAAATTGTTGGATTGTGATTTTGGATAATTTTCACTTGCTGTTTTGATTTTTTCATCTCCTTTGGATCCTAGGCTTGGCCTAGTGGTCTTGTTTCTCACTTTTGAATTGGATTTTCAGGTTGAAATGCAAAGGGCTTAAGGAGAAAATTGCAAGCTGATTAAATTGAGTTTTGTTTGATGTTGTAAACTAACATTGGCTTTGTTTTGTAGGGTTTGATGCTTGATCTTGGGCTCATGGCTTGCACTTGTGTGCATTAACTTGTGTTTGACTGTACAGATTAACATTTGTTGTTTACTGTTGGTTTGTCTGGTATACTGACTGTGCTTGATTGATTCCAGGTACCATAGTCGCTTTAGTTCTTTAAGAACTTGCTGTGCTGCTGCTTGGTTGTATAAACCAGTTGAGGTAGACTCTCTTGTCTCCATGTAGTCTGGAAGACCTGGCTTGTTATTTAGCCAGGCAACTGTCTGAAGTCCTCCTTAAGAGGCGATGTTTGTGATTGTTTACTTTTGTCCCCAAGCAGGTAAAGACCTCTATGAGGCAATTGGCGGAACCCAAGGGATATGCAATCTATCCCCCACTATTCTGTTGAGTCGTCCCCCTGCTCACACCACTGTGTTGATGCATTGGGACACAAACCCAAGATCTTGTACTTTGTACAGTTGTGTCAAAGTCTTGAGTGTAGAAGGGTCCCTCCATTCTGGACCCACGCTCCTTTGTCTAAAGCTCTCCCTGGCCAGGGATAAGAGCTGTGAAGTCTCATCTTCACTCACCTTTCATCTGCTTCACCCTGACTCTCAATGTCAGGGTTAAGAGCGAACACTACCCTGTACAGTTGACTTGCCTCGGTAGTCTACCCTTGTTTGAGCCTCACTTGACTGGATATAGTGTGTGCTATGTGAAATGTTTGTTTTATTTTGATTGATGCTTGCATGCTTGTTTTTCCTGGTTAGGATTAGCTTGCTGTTGTGCAAGTAGATAGAAACCACAACATAGGGCAATGATGCATGATAACACTAGGCTCGAGTACAGCTCCCTAGTAGTGAGTCTCCCTCAGTTTCTGGCTAGAATTTCTTTCCCGTTCAGGGGAACTACGTCGCCCTGATCCTCATACCAGATGAGGTACGTAGGCAGGAGACCGTGCGAGGTCTCTCCGGGCACTTTTTTTATTTTTTGTGTGTGTTTGCTTGACAGCTGCTAGGCTCGAGTTCCCGACTCCCTAGTAGCTTATTGTTTGTTTCCTCTTGTGTGTCAGGATATGGATGTAAGCCCAGCGATTGGCTGTCCGTATCCTGATTGTGTTTTTTTGGTTCAGAAGCCGATGTAAGTCCAGCGATTGGCGTTCAGGTTCCAAGTTTGCCTGTGTTTGTGTGTGTCTTGTTTGGCGTGCGTGAGCCGAACTACGGCAGCTCTGATTCTCGTTCCAGACGAGATACGTAGGCATAGGATGCGATGTCCTAGCGAGCCCCCTCCTCTTAACCCCACCCGTGTTGTCTTCGGTGTGTGTGTGTGGTGTTTGTTTAGCAACCTTTTTCTATCGTTAGAGCGTGGATCCCGTCGAGTACGACGGACGTGAGGGGTGCTAATACCTTCCCCTTGCGTAACCGACTCCCGTACCCTTTCTCTTTGGTCGCGAGACCATGCTTTTCCCAGGTTTACTCTGAGCGTTTCCTTTCCCTCTTTTGGGATAAATAACGCACGGTGGCGGCTCTGTTTGTTGTTTTTGTTTTAGCCCGCCGGTTGTTTTTCGCGGATGCGACAGCTGGCGACTCTGCTGGGGAGACCTAGATGTTGACCTGTACTGGTCCATCTTCCCTAAGCGAGTCTCTCCTAGCGTTCTAGGATAGTTTAGGTTGTTTGTGCTGTTATTTATTGCATTTATTATTCTGACTGTGTATATATTTGCATAAATATTTGCATGCATCATACTATCATGTTGCCGTCCTCTGTGCAGGTGGTTCCTCTGTTTTGAGGGTGGGTGTTCTGAGTGGGGCTAAAACCCAGGCCCGAGTATACACCTAGGATTAGTGTGGTCTCACGTTCCTCACATGCCGGTTGGGCATGCTGTTGCGACGTGACATACCACAAGCCGGACGAGGTTCATCTGAGAGTGCTCTTCCTCAGTGGGGTTTTCCACTTTGGTTGGGTTACCTCTTTTGAACTATTGACTCTGGTGACCGATCATTTCCCGGATCTTTGGTTTAGACGATCTCAGGAGAGCTACAATGGCACACCCGAAAGGGCAAACCCATTGAGTATCTCTGCCCGATTGTCGAGACTATTATCCGCCTTAGGATGGCCTGATTAGAATTTACCTGTGAGGGGAGGGTGATTCTTACAGATGCATGTTCTGTTGGTGACTTTGATGGTGACTATTGGTTCCATTGATCAGAGTCCTATTTATAAGTCGGATTTATGGGCATTTATTTCAGAGACGCCGGAGTTCCGTCCGTGATATTTATCAGGGGGGATCCGTTTATTTCAGGATTCCCCGGGCCGATTCAGAGATGGTTGAGGTTATCTGCTCAGAGATTGTCTGGTGATGATGGTGATGTATCTTTCAGTTCCGTTTATTTCGGAACCTTGAGTTGGATTTGTGGTTACATTTTCCTTCAGATGGTTGTGATCGGTTCAGAGGTCAGGACTGTGATTCAGGGCAACAGATGATCAGAGGACTTGGAGGATGGCAATGCAGTGCATTCATACATCTGCATCATTCTCATTTTGCACTCGTCTGCATCGAACCTATGTCTAGCCATATGAGGAGTATTATTGATTGAGAATCTGGTTGAGAGACATCTTGAATTTCAGAATGTGGATGTCAAAATGTTATCTGTCTCGATGAAACCAGGATCAAAAGACAGAAGATTCCTCGTATGGATAGACGTTGCATTCATGCATATTAACCTGCTTGCTATTTTGCAGGTATCAGTTCTAACGTGCTTGATTGTTTCAGGAATCATTGCTCGAGCGCGCAGAGTTATACCTTTGCACTCAACACGTCCTCACAGATACTTCACCAGGCGCAACACTCCTAGGCTGATGGATCTCCCTAATTCAGACATCCTCGAGCTGAAAGATAAGATGAGCGAACTGATCAACATCATGCAAGGGTTTGCAGTTGGTCAGAAAGCTCTGGCTGATAAAGTTGAGAAGCTCGAGCGGGCTTCAGCTGCCAACAGTGGTGTCAACCTGGATGGTGTCTCCAACCAGGGGCTGGGTGGTTCCAGAGATGGTGGAAAAAGAACGACCGTGGGTATAGTGAACGA
The DNA here is from genome assembly GCF_024323335.1 of Lathyrus oleraceus. Classification (NCBI taxonomy): domain Eukaryota; kingdom Viridiplantae; phylum Streptophyta; class Magnoliopsida; order Fabales; family Fabaceae; genus Lathyrus; species Lathyrus oleraceus. Next base: position 466,592,838 of record NC_066585.1, on the reverse strand, counting down.
TGCCGGTGGTTTTGGTGCTGCCACTGGTGGTCAACCTGTTCAAATGGGCAACAATATGAAAGATAGTCTTTTCCCGCCATTCTTTGGGGTTGATGACGACAGAGAGGAGGACCGAGAAGCTGATCAGTTCTCCATGCACAATGAGCCATTCGGTCAATACGGTGTCCAACCACAAAGCAAAGAAATTCAGTTGCTGGCTGAAAAGATCAGGGCTCTGGAAAGCCACGCTACTCCGGGATTTGTCAACATGTCCAACATGGGGCTGGTTGAGGGGATTGTGATCCCACAGAAGTTCAAGGCGCCCGCATTTGATAAGTATAATGGGAGTTCCTGCCCGGAGACTCATCTGCAAGCCTTTGTCCGTAAGATCTCTGCGTATACAACAAATCAGAAGCTCTGGATGTACTTCTTCCAAGACAGTCTGTCTGGAGGATCCTTGGAGTGGTACACCGAGCTGAAATCTTCTGATGTTAAGAGCTGGCAGGATCTTGGGGATGCCTTCTTTAAACAGTATCAGTTCAACGCTGATATGGCTCCGAGTCGTACCCAGCTGCAGGGTATGTCTCAGAAGAATAATGAGGGGTTTAAAGAATATGCTCAGAGGTGGAGGGAGTTGGCTGCCAGAGTGCAACCTCCACTGGTGGACAGAGAGATGTCTGATCTCTTCATGGGTACCCTGCAGGGGGCATTTGCTGAAAGAATGGTGGGTTGTCCCATCACTAACTTTGCTGACATTGTGGTGGCTGGGGAGAGAATTGAATGTTGGCTGAGAATGGGGAAGATCCAGGGTGGTAATGCTTCGTCATCAGGATCGAAGAAGCCTTTCGGAAATGGCCAAAGGAAGAATGAGGGAGAATCAAGTGCTGTGTATGCCCAAAGAGGACACGGTAGGGATCGTTACTACCAGCACACTGCTGCGGTAACCACCCGTGCTGGTAATCAGTCAGTACGACAGCAACGTCAGCCACCTCAACAGAGAGTCGGGTATCAAGTGAGAGGAAAAGGGATTGATCGCCATTTTGACAGGCCACCCGTGACGTATGCTGTTCTGTTCAAGAAGCTGATGGATCTTGGGTTGGTTCAGCCGAGGACGATGGTTCCGATGAGATCAGATCAAAGGCCTCCCAACTATGATGAGAACGCCCAGTGTGAATTCCATTCTGGTACACCAGGGCATAACATTGAGGGCTGTAGAGCTTTTAAGCATGTTGCCCAGGATCTGGTAGACTCCAAGGCCATCAATTTTGCACCATCTCCGAATGTTAATGCCAATCCCATGCCGGCACATGGTCAGGCGATGGTGAGTGCAATTGCTGAAGATTCGGATCACGCCTGTGCGGTAGGTGAAAGGACTGACAGTGACTGCGAGTTTGATGGTTGGATAAAGCCGTGCGCACCAGGGATGGAGATCCAGAACTGGAAGGCCTAAAAAGATCATCGATGTCACTCATCCGGAAGAGTAATGATTTCTGTTTTGGTTTTATCTGCATGAAAGCCATACGTGTTGCCCGACACGTACTGGTTCATTGTAAGGGCCACCTCATGTTTCAATTTGCAACATTTTGCATCATAAATAAATGGATGTTTTTCAGTCAAAAGCGGTGTTCCCTGTTTTTCATTTATTTTTGCAGTTTTAAAAACAAATAAAAATGGCAATGTTTGTTTTCATTTTCTTCTCTTGATTTGTCTCGTTCCGACTTCAAAAAAAAATAATTCTCCGGATCTCGTTGACAACAATTTGGTTACGCCTCATATGACTTCGACAATCCGATCTATCATGCCGAAGAATAAGGCGAAGAAGATTGTGATCTGCTGGAATTAACCAGGTTGTTAAAACAAGAGGAGAAGGTGATTCAGCCGCATGAAGGGCAAGTTGAGCTTGTCAACCTGTATACTGCCGAGGTCAGAAAGGAAACAAAAGTTGGGGCCGCTTCAGAGGCAAGTCGAGAGCAGAATGGTAGCTTTGTGGAAAGAGCATGTGGATACATTGGCCTGATTGCGTCAAGATATGCCAGGGTCGGATACCGAAGTCGTTGTGCACGAGCTATCATGGAGAGAAGACTGTCCTCTAGTGAAGCAGAACGTCGGTGTTACTTCTCAGAGAGCCATGGTGACTTTGTTTCATGATATGATTCATCATGAAATTGAATGTTATGTTGATGACATGATAGCAAAGTCCCAAACAGAAGAGGGGCAGCTGGCAAATCTAGCCGAGTTGGCCGACCGGTTGTGATAATTCAAACTGAGGTTGAATTCAATTCAGATAAGTGCACTATCAGAGTGCGGTCCGGTAAGATGTTGGGGTTCATTGTAAAAAAGGGGAATCGAGGTTGGTCCTGTTTTAAAAAAAAATAATAATAATAAAAAAATGCCTGAACCGAAAAGAGAAAAAGAGGTTCGTGGTCTATTAGGTAGATTGAACTACATGTCATGGTTCACATCTCCTCTAACAGCCACGTGGGAACCCATTCAAGAAAAGATTAAACGGTCAGGTGAAATAATGATTGCCAAGGGGCATTGAATGGTAAAAGAATAAGTTGCCGGAACCTCTGATTCTGATGCTCCCTGTAGAGGGACGACCATCAATTCTGTACTTGACAGCCTTCGAGGGGTCTACGAGGTGTATTGGGTCGGCATGACGAGTCTTGTCGAAAAGAGCATGCAATTTACCTTAGCAAAAAGTTTACCGACTGTGAAACAATACATTCACTGTTCGGGAAAACTTGATGTACTTTGGCATAGGCTGCTCGCCGACTGAGACAGTATATGCTGGTTCATACCACTTTGTGGATTTCGAGATGGATCTGAGCAAGTACATATCTGAGAAGCCAGCAGTGACTAGATGGGTTGCAAGAGGGCAAATGAGTTTGATTGAATACGATATTCAGCATACCTCCCAGGAAGTAATCGAGAGGAGTGTATTGTCTGATTACCTCGCCCAGTAACCCGTGGAGGATTATCAACCGAGGAAGTTTGAATTCCCTGATGAGGACATCTCGAGGTGCTCCAATCGAAAGATTGAGAGTAACCGATCCCGGAGGAGGGGCCTGACCCTGAATCCGAATGGATTCTGATGTCTGATGGGGTTAATGTGGCCGAATTAGTGCTTTGGTTACACCAAAAAAGGTCCCACATTTCTTTTGTGGCCCGGATAACGTTTGAATGCACCGACAGTATGGGCAAGTGTGAAGCTTGTATCCTGGGTATTGTACCTCGGTGCGCCTACTGAGGCAAAGTCTTTCTCGTTGGTATATGGAAGCCGTGCTACCGGTTGAGGTTCAGATTCCCTCTTTGAGAGTCCTGAGGGATGTGAAATGGCAAGAGGCTGAATGGGTAAGGACCCGGTATGAAGAATTAAGCCTGATAGAGGAAAAGAGGCTAGCGGCCATTTGTCATGGGCAGTTGTACCAGCCGAGGATGAAGCGTGCTTTTGACAGAAAGGTACGACCTCGGGTATATCACGTGGGTGATATGGTGCTGAAAAGGATCCTTCCTTCTCAAAACGATCGAAGGGGTAAATGGACACCCAATTATGAAGGTCCGTTCGTGGTCAAGAAGGTTTTCTCTGGTGGAGCCTTGTTGTTCACGACCACGGATGGCGAGGACTTTCCGTCCCCTGCAGATGCGGACGCAGTTAAAAGATACTTCGTGAAAAGAGACCCGCTGGACGAAAAGAACAAAATAGTCCAGGCAAAAAGGGGCATCCCGGCGAACCAAAAAACAGAAAGAAAGGTTCGGGCAAAAATTAGGGATAAAATGGAAAAAATGTACACCCGGCAAGTCGAAAACCTGAAAAGGCGACTTGGATAAAAAAGGGTATCCCGGTGGACTGAAAACCCGAAAGGGAGGTTCAGGCAAAAAAGGGATTGAAACGAACAACTGCGTCTGGCACGATCGTTTGCGCTTTGGTTAAAGCATCATGGATAATACCCGGTAGGGGTCAGTCAAAAACGTCTTGTTCAGAAGGCAGAAAGCACGGAGAGTCTGAGGACATATGGGGTGTAACCGAGTTGGAACTCGATGAGATCACAGGTTTCACATTGCCATTAGGATAGATTTTTCCTTTTGTGCGCAATTACCTCTTTTCAGGAATTGCTTCCTTTGTATTGCTCAATTTGAGCCACACTTTTTCAATCCATAAAATGCATATTCAGTCAAATAATTTTGTTTTTGTTTTTCATTACCGCTTTGATTGCAAAAACATCCAATTGTTTGTGATAAAGAATCTTGCATTTTAAGACATACAGGTCCCTTCCAATGCATGCTTATAAGATTGAAAGCTTGAAATCTTATTCGGAAGATTGAGTGACCCAAGTGTTGAAATCTTGACACGCTTGGGGCACGGTTTTATCTAACGATCTATTTTGCAGGTACTGTTAGATATTTTCACTCACTTGCAGGTTGTGATGTGGAAGCTTTTGACGAAACAAATCCCCATGGAGTCCGATCAGGGACGAATGAACGAGAATGACGAAAGGACGGCGAGACGTATGACGACCCTTGGAATTAATCAAGAAGACTCTTCAAAATCTGAAAATTGAAAAGTCTGTATAAGTCCCGGGAGTTCGCTTTCCGTCGAGTACGGAGCGGTTTGGAATACAAGATGATGGAGCAGAAAAGTCCAGACGAGTCTGGGAGTTCTCAAAAGTGGAAAGCTGACATGGGAGTTAGATATGAATACCAAGGTTCGACGAGTAGTCTGGTGTTCGGTATCAGATTTTCCTCATCTCTCCAAGCAGAGTCGTGGAGACTAATTCCCCAGCAGATTCAAGGTCTGTGGTTTCCCTAGCAGGGTCAGGATGGTTATCCCCAGCAGGTTTCAGATCGATGTTTCCCCAGTCGCCAGGGCTGGAGGTTGCTCTTTCCCAGCGGAGGTATCTGTGAGGGTCTCCCGAAGCAGAGTCGAGATTGATATCCCCAGCTAGTCAAGACTGGTGTATCCCCACAGAGTGCATTGGTGGTGCTACCCCAGCAATTCCTCGAGCGGATCGGGTGCAAAGGAGGTTTTTCCCCAGCGGGGGTTGCCTTTTTCCCAGCGGCAGTACTGTTCCCCATCAGGGTGGAGATCGGAGTGTTGACGAGTTCCTCGGCAGAGTATCTCGAGCTCCCCAGAAGAGTCCCTTGAGGGGGATATCTTTTATACATTCATCATGAAAAAATAGCATAGCATGTTGCATAGAAAAATAAATCGCGTAGCATTTCCATAATTATGGAGCATTACGCTGAAAAAATCAATCATGCATCATTATTGCAAGCATGAGCTAGTCTCAAGCCGTGGTTACCGTTTGAGAAGTGGTTGCCTGAGGGTGAAGGTGTTGCTCCGAGGAGTGTGGCACCGTATTTTTATCAACAGTACTTCCCCAGTAGTGCGATACTGGAGGAAACTTTTCCGTCGGACAGAGATGGGAATGTTACGCGATCAGCGCGACTTGAGCCGTGGTTACCGTTCGAGAATGGGTTTTGGCCGGTCAGTAAAGATGATACTCCGAGGAGTTCAGCATTGTGACGTTAGGTCAATGGTATTCCCCAGTAGTGCGATACTGGAGGAAGATTTCTATCGTGCGAGATGGAAGTTGGAAGATGTTACTCGGAGGAGTTCAGCATCGTGATTTTGGAGCAACAGTATTTCCCAGTCATCAGTTAATGTCTGGTCGAGTTTTGTTCGATGTCCTGTAAACATCCTTGTTCGATGTCCTGTAAACATCCTTGTTCGATGTCCTGTAAACATCCTTGTTCGATGTCCTGTAAACATCCTTGTTCGATGTCCTGTAAACATCCTTGTTCGATGTCCTGTAAACATCCTTGTTCGATGTCCTGTAAACATCATTGTTCGATGCCCAGTAAACGTCGAGTTTTCTCCCAGTCATCAGTAAGTGTCTGGTCGAGTTTTCTTTGGTGTCAGTAAACATCATTGTTCGATGTCCTGTAAACATCATTGTTCGATGTCCTGTAAACATCATTGTTCGATGTCCTGTAAACATCATTGTTTGATGTCCAGTAAACGTCGAGTTTCCTACCAGTCATCAGTAAGTGTCTGGTTGAAGGTGTACCCTCTGATATTGTCGCCATCAGAGTGGTGTTTTGGTGTTATTTCTGACGTTGCCAACGGAATTATCACAAGAAAGCGGAGAACGGGGTTCAAACGGAGAAAGGGAAATGTTGAGGCATTTTCTGGAGATTGGGGTTCAAATGGAGAAAGGGAAATGTTGAGGCATTTTCTAGAGAACGGGGTTCACAATGGCGATCACAAGTTATCGTCAGGCGACTGGGGTTCAAATGGAGAATGGGGTTTATTATGTTGGCAAACAAGATGTCGGGGTTCAAAATGCAGTGATCCAGGATCATTTGTGCGAAGGAAAATTTCGGGGTTCAAGAAAAGTAAAAAAAAGAGGTAGTAATAATCCCCAGCGGATGTGGTCTTCAGGCCATGGTTATCCATGTGTTACCATTTATTTTGGTATCCGGGTCGACGTTGTTGTTTCGGTGATCAGGCCGACTATCTCCGTACCAGACGGATGTTTCTTCAAGATTGTGTTTCTTTGCCGATTCTGACAGGCATTGTTAATTATTTCCCATCAGAGTGCAAATTGTTCGTTTGTTCTTAGTATTCAATCACTCTTCATCCTGATCATCTGAAAGCCGAGGCTATTCATATCGACAGGTTCACAGTGGATTGAATAGGGGCAGCTGTAACACCTCAAAATTTGCCCTCCTCTCTTGGGACTAGCTTAACTTGTTGCATTGCATTTATTAGGTCATTAGGCATTGCATATTGCATATCATGTGGTTACATTGTGCAAGTCATCCTCCTAAGTTGATCAGAAGATGAAGTGGTTACATTGGTCCTGTTTTAAAAAAAAAATAATAATAATAAAAAAATGCCTGAACCGAAAAGAGAAAAAGAGGTTTGTGGTCTATTAGGTAGATTGAACTACATGTCATGGTTCACATCTCCTCTAACAGCCACGTGGGAACCCATTCAAGAAAAGATTAAACGGTCAGGTGAAATAATGATTGCCAAGGGGCATTGAATGGTAAAAGAATAAGTTGCAGGAACCTCTGATTCTGATGCTCCCTGTAGAGGGACGACCATCAATTCTGTACTTGACAGCCTTCGAGGGGTCTACGAGGTGTATTGGGTCGGCATGACGAGTCTTGTCGAAAAGAGCATGCAATTTACCTTAGCAAAAAGTTTACCGACTGTGAAACAATACATTCACTGTTCGGGAAAACTTGATGTACTTTGGCATAGGCTGCTCGCCGACTGAGATAGAAACCACAACATAGGGCAATGATGCATGATAACACTAGGCTCGAGTACAGCTCCCTAGTAGTGAGTCTCCCTCGGTTTCTGGCTAGAATTTCTTTCCCGTTCAGGGGAACTACGTCGCCCTGATCCTCATACCAGATGAGGTACATAGGCAGGAGACCGTGCGAGGTCTCTCCGGGCACTTTTTTTCTTTTTTGTGTGTGTTTGCTTGACAGCTGCTAGGCTCGAGTTCCCGACTCCCTAGTAGCTTGTTGTTTGTTTCCTCTTGTGTGTCAGGATATGGATGTAAGCCCAACGATTGGTTGTCCGTATCCTGATTGTGTTTGTTTGGTTCGGAAGCCGATGTAAGTCCAGCGATTGGCGTTCGGGTTCCAAGTTTGCCTGTGTTTGTGTGTGTCTTGTTTGGCGTGCGTGAGCCGAACTACGGCAGCTCTGATTCTCGTTCCAGACGAGATACGTAGGCATAGGATGCGATGTCCTAGCGAGCCCCCTCCTCTTAACCCCACCTGTGTTGTCTTCGGTGTGTGTGTGTGGTGTTTGTTTAGCAACCTTTTTCTATCGTTAGAGCGTGGATCCCGTCGAGTACGACGGACGTGAGGGGTGCTAATACCTTCCCCTTGCGTAATCGACTCCCGTACCCTTTCTCTTTGGTCGCGAGACCATGCTTTTCCCAGGTTTACTCTGAGAGTTTCCTTTCCCTCTTTTGGGATAAATAACGCACGGTGGCGGCTCTGTTTGTTGTTTTTGTTTTAGCCCGCCGGTTGTTTTTCGCGGATGCGACAGTATGACTTAAGAAATACTCTTGATTTCTTAATCATGAATGCAAGTGAGTTAAGAAATGCTCTTGATTTCTCAATCATGAGATGATAAATGATATGTATGTTAAGAAGTAATCTTGACTCCTTAGAGATGAACGAATTAAGAAATACTCTCGATCTCTTAATCATCATATGGATGAATGAAAATGCAGATGAATTAAGAAATACTCTTGATTTCTTAATCATTTGATGATAAATGACATGAGAAGTATAAATGATATGAGAAGTACTCTTGATTTCTCAAATTCTATGCAGGTTAAGAAGTACTCTTGACTTCTTAAATATGAAATGGTATGAGTTAAGAAATACTCTTGATTTCTTAATCATGAATGTAAATGAATTAAGAAATGCTCTTTATTTCTTAGAAGATATGCAAGTAAATTAAGAAATACTCTTGATTCTTTAATCATGAATGTAAATGAATTGAGAAATGCTCTTGATTTCTCAGATGACATGCAGATGAGTTAAGAAATACTTTTGATTTCTTAATCATGAATGTAAATGAAATATGTATGACTTAAGAAATACTCTTGATTTCTTAATCATGAGAATGCAGATGAATTAAGAAATACTCTTGATTCCTTAATCATGAATGTAAATGAGAAATACTCTTGATTTCTCAGATGACATGCAGATGAGTTAAGAAATACTCTTGATTTCTTAATCATGAATGTAAATGAAATATGTATGAGTTAAGAAATACTCTTGATTTCTTAATCATGATAGTGCAGATGAATTAAGAAATACTCTTGATTCCTTAATCATGAATGTAAATGAGAAATGCTCTTGATTTCTCAGATGACATGCAGATGACTGGGGATAAGAGAATCATGTTCAGTTGCTCTTGACTGACATTAGGTCTCTAGGATGGATCTATTATAAGGTAACATGCTCGATTGGTCTTCAGAAGTTCTTCGTTGAAGGCACACACTCCTAGGGGAATAAATGATCATATTCAGTTGCTTTTGGCTAAAGATGTCATATTCAACAACTGTTGGTTAAAACTGATGCATTCAACGACTCTTGGTTGAAGCAAAAACTGTAAAATAAAATAGTGTTCAGCTGTTTTTTACTGAAACCATTGCATTCAACTGCTCATGGTTGAAGCAAAACTGGGAGATAAAAATAGTGTTCAGCTGCTCTTGGTTGAAACTACTGCATAAAATAAAATGGTGTCCAACTGCTCTTGGCTGAAACTAATGCATTCAACTGCTCTTGGTTGAAGTAAACTGCTGGAAAATAAAATAGTATTCAATTGCTCTTGGCTGAAACTATCGCATTCAACTGCTCTTGGTTGATGCAAATTGCTGGGAAATAAACAAAATGCTTCCTTTGGGGAATAACCGCATATTTAGCTGCTCTTGGCTGACAGAAGACTCTTTTGGGGAATGAGAAGATCCCAGAGACTTGTTGGGGATGAAAAGTTAATGATATTCAAAAGGATTAACCTTACTCTCAATTATCGAACTGATAGGTCCAACCTAATGCTCCATCGCATAGTAGATCAACATGGAACACTAACTCTTCCGAGGATTGATTGAAGAAACCTGTTGGGGAATACAAGAGACTCTCTGGGAAATAAACACACAGGAGGCTCTCTAGAGATATACTGAGGAACATTCAGTAAAACTTGTTTGTTCATGGAACTCTTGTCCATTAGACTCATTAGGGAGATTTCTAACTTATGAAGAGATGTCCATCTTAGACAGCTACTTCAAAGAGACTTGCTGAAGATAAAATTATTGGGGATACCTTTCTCAAGGAATCACACTACTATGAAACTCGCTTGGGAAGTTCATGAAGTTTTGTTGGAGAAAATACAATGTTGGAGAAACTCTGTGAGGAGATATCTACTAGGGAAACCAAGCAGAAATTCCGTTGACACCAGAGTTCCAATGGGAGAACATCAATCACCTTGCTAGGGAAGAAACTCATCTTAAGAATCAATGCCAACAATGATCAAATTCTGAAAGTACTTACTAAAGAGAATAATTGTTCTACTCCTGAGAAGACACACCCCTTGAATCTTGGTTTGTTGAGGATTACATTGAACTTCCTTGAGAGGTTGCTAAATTCGGCTGAGGTTTATGCATGATCTATTTTTGTACATGATATGCAAAATGAATCTGAATGCATGAATATATTAGTTTATTCATTTTGTGGGTATCAATCTCGGATTCCCCAACGCCTTGTCTTGGATAGTTTTTTCACCATGAAGATGATTTTTTGTTGCAAAAAAATTCTGATTTCTGCTTTTCCGCCAAGCGGGCTTCAATGAGGACTTCTTGCTTCTGGAAGAAAATCCATTTCAAACTTGCTTTAGATTACAATGTTCTATGAAATGTGCCTCGTCTTGTGAACCAGATGCATTATTGTAAACCAACAAAAAATCCTTTTATACTTTTAAAATCAAAACAAATTAAAGTTTTCAAAAGCTTTGTCGTTTCCAATATTTTAATGTTTTTATCTTATAAAAAATAAAAAGAGACATTAAGCAGAAAAACAGAAATAATTGGTAAAGCAATTTCCAACTGAACAATTTTATTTAATGAGAAGAATAACTCATACACGGGGTTCATGAAGATGTAAACCCCTATAAGAGGAGATTATAGAGAAAGAAAGCAAGTAAGTGGCAACAAAAATTTAACTGATTTTCCAACGAAATACAACTTTGCTACTTTCCCCTATGTTCTCTAGTCCTCATTACTTTGCTTCTGGAGATGGTAATTGGACTGTTTTCTTCCATCTGAGCTTTGTTGTAGTGTTGACTTCTGTCGCTGCAATATTATACTTTTGGATATTCCCTAACTTTTGCGTGAATTGCTCCTCAAGGTTTCAGTTCACCGGGAGATTTTACCCTTTTTTTCTTAAGCCACCCTTTCGGGTTTTCGACTTACCGGGCTTAATTTTTTTGTTTATCCCTAATTTTTGCTTGAGCCGCCCTTTCGGGTTTTCAACTCACCGGGGTGCTCATTTTTTTCCTAAGTCGCCCTTTCGGGTTTTCAACTTAGTGAGCTTTTATTATCCATCTCTTTTTCATAGGCATAATACTTTCTGACTGCCTAAGTCGTCCATGTTTGTGATAACTAAAGCTCCACTAGAGAAAGCTTTCTTCACCATAAATGGTCCTTCATAGTTTGGAATCCACTTGCCACGTGAATCCTTCTGGAGGGAGATTATCTTTTTCAAAACTAGTTCACCTACATTAAACTCTCGAGGTCGGACCTTCTTGTCAAATGCTTGCTTGAGTCTTCTCTGATATAACTGACCATGGCACAATGTTGTCATCCTCTTTTCTTTGATTAGGTTGAGCTGGTCAAACCTGGTTTGAATCCATTCTGCTTCTTCTAATTCTGTCTCCATCAAGACTCTCAACGAGGGGAACTCAACTTCTATCGGTAGCAAAGCCTCCATGCCATAGACTAGTGAGAAAGGGGTTGCCCATGTTGAAGTGCGAACAGCTGTTCGATATCCATGCAAAGCAAAGGGTAGCATCTCATGCCAATCTTTATAAGTTTTCACCATCTTCTGAATGATCTTCTTGATCTTCTTGTTAGCTGCCTCTATAGCTCCGTTCATCTTTGGCCTATAAGGTGACGAGTTATTATGTTCAATCTTGAAATTCTCGCACAACTCCTTCATCATCTTATTATTCAGATTTGATCCATTATCTGTGATAATTTTGCTAGGAGTTCTGTAGCGACAAATTATCTCTTTCTTGATAAACCGAGTGACAACTTGCTTTGTCACATTGGCATAAGAAGCTACTTCTAACCACTTAGTGAAGTAGTCAATGGCAACCAAAATGAACCGATGTCCATTTGCAGCTTTAGGCTCAATCATACCAATCATGTTTATGCCCCACATTGAGAATGACCATGTAGCTGATAAAACATTCAGAGGAGTAGGTGGCACGTGCACCTTGTCAGCATAAATTTGGCACTTGTGGCATTTCCTGGCATAGTGGTAACAATTTGTTTCCATTGTCAACCAATAGTAACCAACTCTAAGGATTTTCTTCGCCATTGCATGTCCGTTTGCATGAATGCCGAAAGAACCTTCATGGATTTATGTCATGAGTAGGTCGGTTTCGTGTCTATCCACGCATCTGAGAAAAACTAAATCAAAGTTTCTTTTTTATAGAACACCACCATTTAGGAAGAAATTGGCTGATAACTTTCTTAAGGTCTTTTTGTCTGTGATGGATACATCATTTAGATACTCGTGCTTCTCAAGATATCGTTTGATGTCATAAAACCAAGGCTTTCCATCTATTTCTGTTTCAACTGCCAAGCAATGTGTTGGCTCGTCTAGACGTTGAATTGTAATAGCAGGTGATTCGTTAGCCCACTTGACCTTGAACATAGATGACAAAGTAGCTAAGGCATCGGCTAGCTGATTCTCCTCCCTAGGAATATGATGAAAATTAATCTCATCAAAGTAAGGGATTAGCTTCATGACATGCTCTCGGTATGGGATCAAATTGGGATGGTGGGTCTCCCAATCTCCTTTGATTTGATAGATGACAAGTGTTGAGTCTCCATACACCTCAAGAATCTTGACTCTTAGGTCAATAGCTGCTTCAATTCCCAAGATACATGCTTCATACTCCGCCATGTTATTGGTGCATTTGAAACATAACCTTGCTGTGAAGGGAAGATGAAAGTCCGTTGGAGAAGTTATAACAGCCCCAATTCTATTACCCAATGCATTTGAGGCACCATCGAACACGAGCGTCCACCGCGATCCTGGTTTGGGTCCTTCTTCCGAGCCTGGAATCTCATAGTCTCTTATGTACATGACGTCTTCATCTGGAAAGTCGAGTCTCATTGATAGTCCTTCACTGGCTGGTGCGCAAGGTACTCTGGTAACACACTACCCTTAATGGCCTTCTGAGTTACATATTGAATGTCATATTCTGATAACAACATTTGCCAGCGAGCAATTCTGCTAGTTAATCTAGGTTTCTCGAAGATGTACTTGATGGGATCCATCTTGGATATTAACATTGTTGTATGACAAATCATATACTGTCTCAGACGACGAGCGGCCCATGCTAGTGCACAACAAGTCTTTTCTAGCATGAAGTACCTGATTTCACATTCTGTAAACTTCTTGCTCAGGTAGTAGATATCATTCTCTTTTCTACCCGTCTCATCGTGTTGCCCCAGTACACATCCCATGGATTCATCGAGTACTGTCAAATACATAATGAGAGGCCTTCCTGGAACTAGTGGCACTAAGATTGGTGGTTCTTGCAGATATTGTTTAATTTTATCGAATGCACTCTGGCAATCATCGTTCCACCTAATGGCTTGATCTTTTCTTAACAACTTGAATACTGGCTCGCAAGTGGCTGTCAGATGCGAGATGAATATAGAAATATAGTTCAATCTGCCCAAGAAACCATGGACTTGCTTCTCTGTCCGAGATGCTGGCATCTCTTGAATAGCTTTGACTTTGTCAGGATCAACTTCTATGTCTCTTTGGCTCACAATGAATCCTAGAATCTTTCCAAATCTGACTCTAAAAGTGCATTTAGCAGGGTTTAAGCGCAATATGTATTTCCTCAATCTTACAAATAACTTTTTCAGATGAATAACATGCTCCTCTTCTGTCTTAGACTTGGCAATCATGTCATCCACATAGACTTCAATCTCCTTTTGTATCATATCATGGAAAAGAGTCACCATGGCCCTTTGATAGGTTTCCCCAACATTTTTCAGGCTGAAAGGCATTACCTTATAACACAAAGTGCCCCCATGGTGTAATGAAAGTTGTTTTCTCCATATCTTCGGGAGACATTTTAATCTGATTATATCCTCAGAATCCGTCCATGAAGGAGAATACAAAGAACTGAGTTGTGCTATCTACCAATACATCAATGTGAGGTAAAGGAAAATCATCTTAGGGACTAGCTCTATTCAGGTCTCTGTAGTCTACACACATTCGAACTTTTCCATCTTTCTTCAGAACCGGCACAATATTAGCAATCCACTGCAGGTAAGTTGCAATAGCTAGAAAACCTGCATCAAACTGCTTCTTGACCTCTTCTCTGATCTTGACAGCCATGTCTGGTCGAGTTCTTCTCAACTTCTGCTTGATGGGCGGGCATTTCGGCTTCAACGGCAGCTTGCGCATAACTATGTCAGTGTCGAGTCCTGGCATATCCTGATATGACCAAGCAAACACATCCACATATTCATGCAGTAGCTTGACTAGTTCCTCCTTCACATTTTTTTTTCAAAGCAGTTCCGACCTTGACTTCCTTTCTATCCTCCTCAGTCCCCAGATTGATCACATCCACTGGTTCCTAATGAGGCTGAATCATCTTTTCCTCTTGTTTCAAAAGTCTGGTCAACTCTTTTGGGAGTTCGCAGTCTTCCTTACCATCCTCTTCAGCTTGGTTAATCGAGAGGTCGAAGTCATAGGGAATTATAGCATTGTCGTGTTCAATGGATCCAGTTATTAATGATCTGCATGGAAATGATTTTTCTTTTTAGCGGAAGATTTTGAAAAATGAAAGTGATGTGAAATCAAAATTGCCATTTTTTAATTTTGTTGTTTATTTGTTTGTAAAAAAATTAAAAAGATGAAAGACAAGGATCTCAAAAAATGTGCTTTGTATTAATGCTAAGACTTAAATATTAACACAAAATGGGCCCTACAAAGCTATCCATATGCCTTGGGCATATCATTGGATGTTTTTAGAAAATAGTAAATTACTTTGAAAAAGAAACTATATCTGGAACATTTGTTACCTTCAAGTTAGTGAGAGCGGCATCCAGAGGTCTACAAAACACCATCTTGGACAAATCTGGATCTTCATCTTCAAGAGCATTCACTTGATCATCACTTCGGAAACCAGGTTTGGAGAATATTTCCTGGATGCTAGGAACCTTCCCCTGATGTATCTTTTGATCTTTGAAAAGTTCAATAGACGGATGATATCCTAATCCACACTTGTCTTTCTTCTCTGGTAATTCAATCATTGTACCTCAACTTCCAGGGCAACCAGCTTCAATTGCAGCTTTCACACTCTACCACGAGGACATGACCCTCTTGGGTTCTTCAACAAGTTTCGGCTTAGTCTGGACCACATTGACCACTTCAAGGGCTTGGAGAGGAGCTTTAACAATGTCTTCACCTACTTCAATATATCTGAAAGAAGTCAAATGGCTGACGAAAATATCTTCCTCTCCAGATACTGATACCAGCTTACCAGAAGTAACAAACTTCAGCTTCTGGTGAAGTGTCGAGGTGATAGCTCCAGCAGCATGGATCCAAGGTCTACCTAACAGACAGCTATAGGCAGGCCTAATATCCATTACCTGGAAGGTAATACGGAAAGTTTGAGGGCCAATCAGGATTGGGAGGTTAATCTCCCTAATAACTGTTCACTTAGACCCATCAAAAGCTTTCACTATCAACGCACTGGGTCTCATCTGCACCCCTTCAATATTCAATTGTGCCAGGGTAGTCTTAGGTAACACGTTCAAGGATGAACCTGTATCTACCATTACTCGAGCCAAAGTAACATCTATACACTGAATGGAGATATGAAGCGCCATATTATGTTCTCGCCCATTAGGGGGTAAATCATCATTAGTTAACATCAAACAACTACTAGCATTGATATTAGCAACCACATTATCAAACTGAATAACACTGATGTCTTCTGCCACTTAAGCTTCGTTCAAGAACTTCAATAGAGCAGTCTTATGAGCCTCAGAACTCATAAGTAGAGAAAGAATGGAGATTTTTGAAGGAGTTTGGTTGAGCTGATCTACGACCTTGTAGTCACTCTTCTTGATGATTTTCAAGAATTCTCTATCCTCTTCAGTAGTCACTGCTTTGTTTGATGAGCCTTATCCTGCTTCTGGAGGATTCACCTCTTTCCCCTTCGTTGGTTCAACTGTTGGTGCACTTTCTTTGTTTGGGATCACTTCAGGAGCAAAAACCCATCCACTTCGAGTCACACCACTAGCTCCAGCGATGTTAGTCACATCTGGCTCTTTCAAGATTACTGGTTTGTTACCCACATAAACTACAGGCTCATAGTTCCAAGAAACTGCTTTGGTACTGTCAAATGAGAATGGAGCGGGAACATAGATAACCATGGGCTCAATCTTCTTCACTGGCTCTAGGTCAACATTTCTCTAATAAGGGACCACAAAAGGCTTGGGAAGCCTCTCTTGATCAAACACAGGCACAATCACAGCAACATCCTCATCAATCTTTGCTCTAGTGAACTGAATAACCCGCTGGTCCATCAAATGTTAAAGATAAATTTTGAATTCCCCACACTGATTAGGGTTGGACGAACACGCCACACAATTATCATGTACTCCATTCATCAATTCTGCTTTCATCAATCTAGCATGGACCACTGTTAAAAGAGTCTTCAACTTGAACACATCCTTTATCAATCCATCATCAGTTGAGCTTTCTATAGCATTGACACCTGAACCATCATATTTAGGCAAAGGATTGTTCCCCACATTTGGAACATCAGCAAAAGACAATATTTTTTTATCTATCAACTCTTGAACCCGGAGCTTGAACACCTTGCAATTCTCTGTTGTATGACCCTCTGAATTAGCATGAAAGGCACATCTAGCATTCTCATCATACCAAGGCTTATGCGGCTTCGGCATTGGAGGTAATGCCCTTGGCACAATAGTCCCATTCTGAATCAGATATGGTAGCAATTGAGTGTAAGTCATTGGGATAGGAGTGGTATTCACATTATTGTACTGTTGATATGGCCTCTGTTGATTTGGTCATTGTTACTGAACTGGACGTGGTTGATTATTCTATTGATGTTGAGGTGGAGGAGCCTGGAATTGAGGTTGTGGAGTTTGATATTGAGGAACTGGAAATTGATAGTGAGGTACCGGAGCTGGAATAGGAACAAGAGCAATTGGACGGTAAGGCATGGTTGGATATTAAGCAGCCGCTACGTAAGGGTACTGATAATAAGGCACAAAAGCAGGAGCCCTGTGTGGTGCCCTCCCCTTCTGAGAATAAATGGCATTGGTCTCACCCTCCTTCCTCTTGAATCCGTTGAAAGGCTTCTTCAAGATTGGTTGACTGCTGGAACCTCCCTGGATTTTACCATTTTTCAATCCTTCCTCTACTCTTTCACCCACGATCACCATGTCAGAAAATCCTGTGGACACACTATTGATCAATCTTTCATAATATTGGCCTTGCAAGGTACCCATGAAAATGTCAATCAATTCACGATCAACCAATGGAGGGTGCACCCTTGCAACCAATTCTCTCAAGTGTTGTGCGTATTCTTTAAAAGATTCATTGTCTTTCTGGGCCATACTCTGAAGCTGAGTATGGTTTGGTGCCATGTCAGTATTATATTTGTATTGCTTTGCAAATGCTTCAGCCAACTTATCCCAAGTGTGGATGTTGCTACACTCCAACTGCATGTACCAATCCAAAGATGCCCTAGTTAGACTGTCCTGAAAGCAATGGATCATGAGCTTATCATCTCTAGCATAGGCAACCATTTTTCTGCAATACATTTTCAAGTGTATGTTAGGACATGTGAGACCTTTGTATTTTTCAAATTCAGGCGCTTTGAATTTTGGAGGAATCACCACGTCTGGGACCAGACACATCTCCAAGGCACTTAATCGGGTTGAGTTATGTCCTTCCAAGATTATTAGCTTTTCGGCCAGATCACGACACATCAAGATAGCCTCAGAATCTTGGGCAACAGTAGGGATGACCATTGGAGAAGCTCCATTATAATTTTGCATTTCAAACTCGTCCTGGAGCTCCTCATCAGTGCAGGGAATGACTACTTGATTGACTATCGGAGGTCCTTGCACAACGACTCCATCAGCTACTCCAGAAGTATGCGCAGGTAGAGGCACATGAGTTCTTTCAGGCGGTGGAACAAAACCTGGAGGAAGACCGTAGATAACGGGATTTGGAATAAGAACTGAAGGTCCTAACTTAAGAGAAACCCCTTGAACTAGAGCATCGTTCCTTGAAGCAGCGGCAACACGAGCCTCTTCTTCCCTTCTAGTCATAGCTTATATAGCCTCAAAGATCTGCTCAATCTTGCTTTTGACAGAGTCTATCTCCTCTCTGGAGGCAGCTTGTTCTTCTCGAACTACATCCATGATTCTTCTTGTGTTGGAGCGGGTAGCGTATGCACATTGAGGAATCAACTTGAATTGCTGGAGACGAGGAAAAAATGAAATGAATTTTTATTTTGAGAAATGAAATGCATGATGCATACTTTAATTCACTTGGCTATAAAAAAATGTCTTTTATGCTTATGTTCAATTTTATTTTCAGGGAACCGTGTTAGATTCCTTGTTATTTAGCAAGCATTCAAAGAGATCACGGGGAATAAAACAAGAATGGAACCAAACATTTTGTACAAAAGAAACTCAAAATCCTTCATTCATTCAATTCAAAACAGAGTACAAGGATTGAGTACAAAATATTCTTTCAAACATAATGGAAAGTACAAAACAACAGGGTTAGACTATAGGCTTCTGTTTGTTGAGCTCTTCCAACTCTCCTTTGAACCTTTTCATCATGTCTTCACAAAGATAAATAAAGTCGGTCACTGAAGGAGGGATGTTGTCATTGTCCATGTCTTCTCGAGCACATCTTAGCATCAAAGGCACATTCTTAGTCATGCCATTACAGAAGTCTATCAAACTGGCAAACTTGTCTCGATACTCATTTCTTTGTTCATGTAAAAACTGGATGGTTTCCTCGCAGGCTGCCAAACTAGCATTCACATTTTCCCTTGCGTTCATCCAATCTTCACCTTTTCGTAGCAAAGAGTCATATCAGCCTCTCCAGTATCGTTCCCACTCATTAGCATTTTCAGCCTCCTGGAACTTTCCTTTCCATATTTCAGGTGTAACCTGAGTAGCAGCCATACCACTCTATTTACTGCGGCGTTCTCGTTCTTCCCTTTCTTTTGATTCACAGAGTGAAACACTGAGGTTGGCTATCTCAGCCTCAAGCGTCTCTCTTATCTCCTTCTTTTGTTTTGTGGCGAGCTTCCACCATTTCTCTTTCTCACGACAATCCCTCTCAGCCTCTTTCAATTGGCTTTTGATGGTATTCAAGCAGCTATCAGCCTGATCTAACCCATGCTTGACTTTTTTTCTCTTATATTACTCCTTATTAGTCCTTTCCACATTTTCTTGAAGCTGTGTTTTCTTCCGCCCAAGCTCCCACTTATGATTATCCCTTTCTTCAGTAATCCGGAGAAGGTTCAATCGTAGCTCTTCATTCTCTTTTTCCAACCTTTGGATGACAACTTTGAGCTCTTTAGCTTCCTCCATAGTGACGTGAGTAGGTTCTGGAAGACTTTTATGCATCAGAGGCTCATAAGGGTATGGTAGTTTATCTTGAGAAGCTCTGGCTTGGACCCAACTGGTATATGGCCCTCTAGCTATACAATTCTTCTTTCCACGCTCCCTTTTTCCTTCTCTACGAACTTTAGTCCAGGTGTCACATTACGCGAAAAACCTGCGGGTTAAAGAAACAATAGAGCCGCCACCGTGCGTTATTTATCCCAAAGGAGGGAAAGGAAACGCTCAAAGTAAACCGGGAAAAGACATGGTCTCGCGACCAGAGATTGATAGGATCGGGAGTCGGTTATGCGAAGGGAAGGTATTAGCACCCCTACGCATCCGTCGTACTCGACGGGATCCACGCTCAGAAAGAATAGAAGAAAGGTTGCTAAAAACTGCTCAAACAGTGCACAAGGCTGGAAGGAAACACATAAAGACAAAAGAAACGGACTCGGCAGGATATCGCATCCTGGGCCTACGTAGTCTGTCAGACACAGACATCAGAGTCGACGTAGTTCGGGATAGGGGAAAACATGCTCGCTAGGATGTCGCATCCTATGCATACGTATCTTCTCTAACCAGAGAAGAATCAGAGCACTCGTAGCTCGGCTAACGCACGCCAAACAAAACGCAAACAGGAAACCGACTGCCAATCGCTAGACTTACGTCAGACTCCGAACACACAGGCCAACACGGAAACCGAATGCCAATCGCTGGACTTACATCAGACTCCGAACCAACAAACACACACACAAGAAACCGACTACCAATCGCTGGACTTACGTCAGACTCCAACAAGCAAACAAGACATAGGAAACCAACTGCCAATCGCTGGACTTACGTCAGACTCCAAACACGCACAAAGGATGGAAAACAAAAAAGGGCGCCCGGAGAGATCAGCTCATCTCCTGCCTACGTACCTCATATGGTATGAGGATCAGGGCGACGTAGTTCCCCTAAATAGGGAAAGAACTTCTAACCTAACCAGAGACAAAGGGAGATAACAAACTACTAAGGAGACTACGACTCGAGCCTAGAAGTTGTCATGCATACGATCCCTATGTTGAGGTTTCTATCCTAACTTGCACAGGAAGCAAGCTATCCTAAACAGCACAATCAAACACATACAAGCACAATAAAGCAAACACACACACTATATGCAAACAATTGGCTCACACAAGGCTAGGCTGTAGAAACAAGCCAACTGGAATGGGGTGTTTTTAGCTCTTAACCCTAACATTGAGAGTTAGGGTGAAGCAGATGAAATAGGAAGTGAGGGTAAGACCTCACAGCTCTTATCCCTGGCCTGGGAGAGCCTGACTCAAATAGAAAGTGTGGGAGTTCAGAATGTAGGAACTCTTCTCCACAGATGACTGACACAACAAGATCTTGGGTGCTTATTCACAATGCATCAACACATGGTGTGTGAGCAAAGTGAATGACACAACTGAATAGCAGGGGAAGGATTGCACATCCCTTTTATCTGCCAATTGCCTCTTAAGAGGTCTTTACCTGCTTGGCACAAAACTAAACATCCACAAACATTGCCTCTTAAGGAGGGCTTCAGACAGGTGCCTACCTATAACAGTAGGTCTTCCAGACTACATGAAGATCAAGGAATTATACCTCAGTGGTATGCCAACCACAAGCTAGCAAAGCAAAGTTCAAATGAACTTAAAGCAACTTAGGTACCTGTGGAAACATCTAAACCAATCAGTACAAAATCCAGACAAACAGTCAACAGTCAATATTAGACAGACAGACAAATCCAATGTGCACAATGAGCAAACACAAGTGAGTTGTTCTCAAAGCCTACAAAACAAGCAAATGTTAGCCAACAACAACAAATGATCAAGCTCAAATGAAGGAGCAACATCAACCATGGAGATGTATACTTGAACCTGAAATTCACAACTCAAGTGTAAGCAACAAACCACTAGGTCAAAGCCTAGGGTCAAAAGTGAATCAAAAATCCAAAACAGAACTTCAAATTCAACATGAATCATATTTAATCAATCAAGAACAAGTCCCAAAAAGGACCAAACCAAAATCAATAAGCAAGTTCATGTAATAGGCATGTGAAGTCAAAGACCAATTCAAGGCACATATTTGAACATTAAGAATGAAAAATCCCAATCAAAACAGAAATGATTCAAATAATTCTGGAAAAACGCATGAGCATTCAACACATCCAAAACGTTCATCATGAAAAAAATCAGAAGCATTAGAGGTCATTTGGCATGGAAATCAAATTGCACAAGTTGAACATCAAAAGGTGTGACACAAATTGTCACACCAAGATAACACAAGCATAAAACAGAAATGGTGAATGAGAAAAATGTCAAACCAAAACCAAAATGTCCATCAATGTGTCTAGAATTAGCATGGAAAATTTCAAGTCCATTGGATTAAAAACAAGCATTTCATGATAGTTTGAACAAAGCAAGGTCATAAATGTACATGTGTTCAATCATCCTAGAGAAAATTAATTTTCTAGCCATGCAAAACTTTCCAATTCATGATCATAGAAAACTAGACACAACAAGGAGCATTTTGCAAAAAATTGGGATTGAATTGGATGATTTTTCAATTTTATATGATTTTATGAAGTTGACATAAAATTTGAAGTTTAAAAATGAACATAGCATGAAATGGAGGGAAAATGTGAAAATGTGAAGCAATTTGAAAAACTGCCTTCGCTGGGAATCGATCCTTGGCCAGATTCAAATGTGAGCGCGCCTCCCCAAAACGGTGTCGTTTTAACCAAAACCCTAAGCGCCCCCAGAAATTCGTAGCTAAATGCAAGGATTCGTATCCAATGATGAACATTCGTAGCTAATTTCCCAGGCTTCGTAGCTAAACATGAAGATTCATCATCTTCATCACGAAGAAGATGAAGATTCATCTTCAAATTTCCAGAAAATCCAGAAAATCTCAGAAATCAAAAACAAGAACATCATTGCAAAGCATTTTCCATGTAGATCAAAGATCAACAAACATTTACTCCTAATTCATCATAACAAGATCAAATCGAAGAAAAACATTTTTGCATCTCAAACTTTAATCATGCATAACTTCATGGATAATGCACCATTTCAATTGATTTTTCTACCAGAATTCTCAGCAAACCAAGATCTACACAAACATACACATGGATTTGAGAATAAGAGAGATCGAAACTTGACCTCTTGAAGAACAGCAAGCTGGAAACGCGTGCTACAAGGCTCAGCAATGGTCCAAAGCTCCTCTACAATGCTTGTTGAGATGATTGATGGAGAGATTGAAGCTCAAACACGTGTGAATCCAGTTGAATTTGAAAATTCCATTAATGCTTCAAGCTTCATGTATGGTCGAGTATGGCACGAACTCCTCCAAATTCACGTTCAATCTTCCTCAAAAACACTTCATGATCATGAATTTAACAAGAGAAATGGTCTTTGTGTGAGAAAATTGGAAGTTCTTTTTGAGAGAAAAATTTTGATCAATTCCAAGATCTAGATCTGAAAGTGTTGTTAATGATCAATGCAGTTGTGATTATGATTATATATGCCTTGTTAATGAATCTGAAATCATGCTTAAGCCAAAGCTAAATGGGATTAACAAGTTACAAGGTGTATGCATCAATTTGCATTTTCACCTCATGCATGAGATGCATGCGTGAACAGTGCACCACCAAGGCCCAAATTCATCCAAAATAAGCCATGCACCAATCAGAATTGGTATTTCATGCATATGATCACCCAAATTGATTTTAGTAATTTTCCTTCAAGAAACTTCATGAATAAGTAAATGATTATGCAAATGAAATTCATGCCATGTAATGGATGTTTTGGAAACTTCATGTTATGAGAAGCAAAGTGCAAAAAGAACCACCAAATTTGGAGTCTTGGTTCAAAAGATATGGCCATTTGAATTTTCAAGCACACTTTGTCATGATTTGATCATAAATCCTTAGCCATTCATCATAAATTCATGATCTTGGACTTTTTGGAAATGGGAGAGAAAGATCTTCAACTTTCATGTTGGACAAAATTTCATTTGAAGTTTCTTTGATGTTGGAAAGTTGAGTTGAAGTTGGTCTAAAACTTGTCATTTTTGGAAACTTGAAATTACAGGTCACTTTCCATTTTGGGAAACTTTTGATCTTGCTTCAAAATCTTTAAGGTAGATGTTTGACATATTTACTGAACCTCTTTGGGACATGAATGAAGTGTCTCAAACCATTTCTCCATCTCCTAGCCCTCAGTTGACTTGCAGTTGACTTTTATGGGCCTCAGATGACTTGATCATGCACCGTGGACTTTGAGCCTTCAACACTTGGCCAAATTGCATCAAAATGATCCTTGATTCATGTAAGCTCATTGGAACAACCATAGGGCCTTTATCTCATGAAAAAACCCTTGCTCTCTTGCACAGACGGATTCTCCTGATCAGTCTTGCCTGATGAAATGCAACATGCTATGCAATGCTAATGACCTACAAATGAAATGAATGTACAAATGGGAGGTGCAAATTTGAGGTGCTACAGCTGCCCCTATTCAATCAACTGGGAACCTGAACGGATGAGAGCAACGGCTGTCAGACCTTCAAGGTACACATGGATTGAATACCAAAGAACCGTAGAAATTTGCACTCTGCGGGGATCCAAGAATAGACTGTCCACCAAGGACAACTTCCACTGGGATCTGATATTTATCACTGGGGATTTTGATTTTTATCAATGAAAAGATACCGTCAGACGTCAACGGACGAATGGGAAAAACTCAACGTTTATCGACACCAACGGAGAGGTGACCAGACATCAACAGATGAACTGGGATCTGATACAAATAGACGTCAACGGACGAATAGGAAAAACTCAACGTTTACCGACACCAACAG
Source organism: Lathyrus oleraceus (assembly GCF_024323335.1). NCBI lineage: Eukaryota > Viridiplantae > Streptophyta > Magnoliopsida > Fabales > Fabaceae > Lathyrus > Lathyrus oleraceus. The sequence goes on along the minus strand of NC_066585.1, from coordinate 466,568,521 downwards.
AGAGGTGACCAGACATCAACAGATGAACTGGGAAGACTCGACCAGACGTCAACGGACGAACGGGAGAAGCTCGACGTTTATCGACACCAACGGAGAGGTGACCAGACATCAACAGATGACTAGGAAAGAGATACAACCATACGTCAACGGACGAAATGGAAAAACTCAACGTTTATCCAAACCAACGGAGAGGTGACCAGACATTAACGGATGAATGGGAAGACTCGACCATACGTCAACGGACGAACGGGAGAAGCTCAACGTTTATCGACACCAACGGAGAGGTGACCAAACATCAACGGATGAATGGGAAGACTCGACCAAACGTCAACGGACGAACGGGAGAAGCTCGACGTTTATCGACACCAACAGGGAGGTGACCAGACATCAACGGATGAACAGGGAAGACTCGACCAGACGTCAACGGACGAACGGGAGAAGCTCGACGTTTATCGACATCAACGGAGAGGTGACCAGACATCAACGGATGAATGGGAATACAGAAAGAAGATGATACGAACATCGAAAGATGATGTCTACGGACACCAAAACAAAACCCACATGAGGATAACCACGACACTCATGGGTATCACAAGGATGACATCTACATATGTCAAGACAAGGCCAAACACTTGCTGGGGATCTCACTGGGGAGAATCAACCTTTCCTTTCACCAGCGGGTGAGGAAATAAACCTCTCTGGGGGATTATCAACCCTGAATGCTATCTGTCAAGAGAAACTGTAGCAAATGTGCCGTACATATGTTGAACAATGATCCGCCTCTGCCGGGGATATGGTCTGATTAGGTTTAACACATGAATGCATATGTTTGAATTTTTCTATGGCGTAATGCTCCATGTTGAATGGAAATGCTACGCGCTTTGAGGATGCAATGATTACTACATGCAAGATGCAAAATGATGAAAACTCCTGCTGGGGAGCAAACGGATTGCTCTGCTGAGCACACAAATCTGAATAGATTCTCCAACTCTGTGGGGAGACGCACTGCCGGGGGTGCCTTGCATATCTGATACTCTGGGGACGATAGAGAAACCAACTCACTTGGGGAGTCTCTGGCTGGGGAATAACACTGCTGCTGGAGAAAGGATCCCACCGGGGACAACCTTCACCGAATCCAATCCACTTGGGGACTCCGCTAGGGAAACAACCAATGCTCACCTCTGCTGAGGATAGCGGCCAATCCACAGGTAGGATAAACTCTACTGGGGATAATTTTCACCGACCCTGATCCACTTGGGGACTCGCTGGGGAAAACCATCAACGCAAACCTCTGCTGGGGAGATCTGCTAGGGGAAAACATTCACAACCCTGATGGGGAAAGGAATTCACAACCCTGCTGAGGATTACAGTACTTCATACCCGACTGCTGAGGAATAAACAACTCACTGATACCTCCGCTGGGGATAACACATCCTTCTGACTCAGTGCGGACTAACAGCCTTCAGACTAGCTGGGGATAGAATAGCCTTTGAATTTGCTGCTGAGGGACACACTACCCACAAACGCTTCTGCCGAGGAAGAATAGTTATAATAGCTTTCAGACTTGCTTGGGGAAACAGCCACTTCCAAGCCTGCTGGGGAAACATCCTCAATCCTGCTGAGGAATCCCTGATCTTGACTATGCTGGGGAGACAAGTCCTGAACTTGCTTCATCTGCTGGGGAAGATCCCCATCCTCTCACACTACTGGACAGTGCTGACAACATCCCTGAACAAACCGTGGCTTATCTGCTTCAGCCAGGAACCAAAGGTGATAACCTGCAACCAACAAGACATACATGCCCCAGGGGATTGCATGGACAAGATACACTCAAGTGTACTCAACATTCAAAATGATTTTCAAATGTTTTATCTTTCTGCACGTTATTGTCTAGCCTTCATGTTTTTATATGCAATGTTTATCAAAAATTCGGACGTTTTTGCAAACAAAACAGTAAAATAAAAATAAGAGAGCAATTTATCTGAATAACGACTTTTATTGATTGAAAATGGGCCTGAAAAGGCGAATACATCAGGAAGCAATTCCTAGGAAGAGGTAATTGCGTACAAAAGGAAAAATCTATCCTAATGGCAATGTGAATACGACATCCACTATTTCCCAATTCTGTTATGACTCACAGATCATCAATTTCTCCCCAAATTCCTTGCTTTCTGAGAAGAATGACTGGACCGATCATATCCTTCGAGATGGTAGACACTGAAGCGCAATGAAGTACAGATAACTCAGACTGTAGTCTTCGCTTTAATCCCTCTTTTGCCTGGATCGCCCTTTCAGGTTTTCAGTCCACCGGGATACCCATTTTTGCCTAAGCCGCCCTTGCGGGTTTTCGACTTACCGGGTGTACATATTTTTCATTCTTTTTATCCCTAACTTTTTCCCGAACCTTTTTCTTTTTTTTTTTGGTTCGCCGGGATGCCCTTTTTTGCCTGGACTATATTATTCTTTTCGTCCAGCGGGTCAATTTATGCGAAGTATTTTTTGACTACATCTGACTTAACAGGGGACGAAAATTCTTCACCATCCATAGTTGTAAGCATCAAGGCTCCACCAGAGAAAACTTTCTTAACAACATATGGACCTTCGTAATTAGGAGTCCATTTGCCCCTGTTGTCTGTACCGGGAGGAAGGATCCTCTTCAAAACTAAATCACCAGTCTGATAGCTTCAAGGACGCACTTTCTGATCAAAGGCTCTCTTCATCCTTCTCTGATACAACTGCCCATGGCATACAGCTGCTAACCGTCTCTCCTCGATAAGGCTCAGCTCATTAAACCTCGTTCGAATCCATTCAGCTTCGTCAAGCTTGACATCCAGCAAGACTCTCAGAGAAGGAATCTCCACTTCAACAGGTAGGACTGCCTCCATACCATATACTAGGGAGTAAGGGGTTGCCCCGGTCGACGTACATACTGAGGTACGGTACCCATGCAAAGCGAAAGGCAGCATTTCATGCCAATCCTTGTACGTCACGACCATCTTCTGCACAATCTTCTTAATATTCTTGTTTGCCGCCTCTACAGCACCATTCATCTTCGGTCTGTAAGGAGAAGAATTGTGATGTTCAATCTTGAAATCTTTGCAAAGCTCCTTCATCATCTTGTTATTGAGATTCGAACCATTATCAGTGATGATTCTCTCAGGAACCCCATAACGACAGATGATTTCCTTCTTGATGAACCGGGCAACCACTTTCTTGGTAACATTAGCATAGGAAGCTGCTTCCACCCACTTGGTGAAGTAGTCAATCGCAACCAGGATGAAGCGATGTCCATTAGAAGCAGTAGGCTCAATCTTCCCAATCATATCAATGCCCCACATCGCGAATGGCCAAGGCGAATTCATGACATTCAGAGGGCTTGGTGGTACATGCACCTTATCAGCATAGATCTGACATTTATGGCATTTCCGAGCGTACTTGAAACAATCGGATTCCATAGTCATCCAATAATAACCGGCTCTCAACAATTTCTTGGACATTACATGACCACCAGCATGGGTACCAAAAGATCCTTCATGCACTTCTTGCATCAACATGTCTGCTTCGTGTCTATCCACGCATCTGAGCAGAACCATGTCAAAGTTCCTCTTGTACAACATGTCATCCTGATTCAAATAAAAGCTTCCAGCTAGCCTTCTCAGGGTTTTCTTGTCATTCTTTGACGCTCCTTTAGGATATTCTTGGCTCTTGAGGAAGTTCTTGATGTCAAAGTACCACGGATTCTCATCAACAACAGACTCGGCTGCAAACACATACGCATGCCTCTCGAGTCGATTCACCGCAACATGTGGCACATGATTCCACCAATGGACTTTGATCATAGAAGACAAAGTAGCCAAGGCATCAGCCATCTGATTTTCATCTCGGGGGACGTGATACAACTTCACCTTCTTGAAGAAAGTCAGGATCCTTCTGGTGTAATCTCTGTAAGGAATCAAATGCGGCTGATTGGTATTCCAATCTCCATTGACCTGGTTAATCACTAGAGCGGAATCTCCATAGATGTCCAGAGTTTTGATCCTCAGATCGATGGCTTCTTCTATCCCCATGATGCAAGCTTCATACTCAGCCTCGTTGTTGGTTATGTCAAAAGTCAGCCTGGCAGAAAAAGGTATATGAGCCCCTTTAGGATTAATAAGCACTGCCCCAACACCGTTGCCATTCACATTCACAACCCCATCAAACATCAGTGTCCACTTGTCATCAGGATCCGGTCCTTCCTCGACAAGAGGCTCTTCACAATCTTTCATCTTCAGATACATGATGTCTTCATCAGGGAATTCAAACATCATCGGCTGATAATCATCGATCGGTTGCTCGGCAAGGTAGTCTGACAGAATACTACCTTTGATGGCCTTCTGCGACGTGTACTGGATATCATACACAGTTAAAATCATCTGCCAACGAGCAACACGTCCGGTGAGAGCCGGCTTCTCAAAGATGTATTTCACTGGATCCATCTTAGAAATCAACAAGGTAGTATGGTTCAACATATACTGTCTCAGTCGGCGAGCAGTACAGGCCAAAGCACAGCAAGTTTTCTCGAGCTGCGGATATTTTATTTCACAGTCGGTAAACTTTTTGCTAAGGTAGTATATGGCATGCTCTTTTCGACCAGACTCGTCATGCTGTCCCAATACACACCCCATCGAATTCTCAGTCACTGACAGGTACATTATCAGAGGCCTCCCAGGAACTGGAGGTACAAGGATTGGAGGTTTCTGCAAATACTCTTTTATCTTATCAAAAGCTTTCTGACAGTCATCATTCCACCTGATTGCTTGATTCTTCCTTAGCAATTTGAATAGCGGTTCACACGTGGCAATTAGGTGAGATACAAATCGTGCAATGTAGTTCAATCTCCCTAAAAACCCACGAACCTGCTTCTCAGTTTTCAGTTCAGGTATTTCTTGTATAGCTTTTACTTTTGATGGATCAACCTCAATCCCTTTCTCACTGACAATGAAGCCCAACAACTTTCCGGATCTCACCCCAAACGTACACTTGTTTGGATTCAGCCTCAGTTTGAACTTTTTCAGCCTCTCAAACAACTTCTGCAGATTTACCAGGTGCTCCTCTTCTGTTTGCGACTTCACAATCATATCATCCACGTACACTTCAATTTCTTTGTGCATCATGTCATGAAAGAGAGTCGTCATAGCCCTCTGATAGGTAGCACCGACATTCTTCAGCCCAAATGGCATCACCTTATAGCAGAACGTGCCCCAAGGTGTAATGAATGTCGTCTTTTCCATGTCCTCTGGCGCCATCTTGATCTGATTATAACCAGAGAAACCGTCCATGAAAGAGAAAACCGAGGATTGAGCAGTGTTATCAACCAATACATCAATGTGAGGTAATGGGAAGTCATCTTTCGGATTGGCTCTGTTTAAATCCCGGTAATCGACACACATTCTGACTTTGCCATCCTTCTTTGGCACAGGAACGATGTTGGCCACCCACGGGGGATAATTGGTCACTGCCAGGAAACCCGCATCCAACTGCTTCTGAACCTCTTCCTTGATCTTGACCGCCATATCAGGACTAGTTCTGCGAAGCTTCTGCTTCACCGAAGGACAATCTTCTCTGAGAGGTAGCCTATGCACCACAATATCTGTATCCAACCCAGGCATATCTTGATACGACCAGGCGAATATCTCCACATATTCTCTCAGCATTTCAATCAGCCTTCTCTTGACACCTTCCTTCAAAGCAGCCCCGATCTTGATCTCTCTTCTGGCGTCCTCAGTACCAAGGTTAATAATCTCCAACTCCTCCTGATGAGGTTGGATGAACCTTTCCTCTTGCTTCAATAATCTGACCAGTTCTTTAGGGAGTTCACAATCTTCCTCACTCTCGTCTTCATCTTGGTAGATGGGATTATTGAAATCATACTGAGCCATAACAGAACTGTTTACAGTGGAGTTCGTAAGATCAATTCTGCATGTTTAATGCTTTATTTTAGAAAAAGAGTTCAAGAAAGTCACAAAAACAAAAAACATTGCCATTTTTATTGTTTTTGAAAAATAAAAACAAAACAGAAAGACAGGGATCACAAAATTGTTTGCAAAACATCCTTTATTAATGATATCATTGAAAAACATGATGAGGCCCTACAATGAACCACTACGCCTTGGGCAGAACGTAGGGTTTTGTGCAAAATGAAAAACAAAAGAAAATTACTCTGTTTGAAGAGTAACTTGGACCACTTCTTCAGCCGTCCAGTTGTTGATCGTCTCCCCTGGTGCACACGGGCGAACCCAGTTGTTCAGATCACAATCACTGTCTCCGTCTTCCCTACCGGCTGCAAAGACATCACCATGGTTCATCAGCCCAGCGCTGGTGAAGGTACTCGGCCCTTTCTGCTCACCCTGCTCTGCCTGCAGAGGTTGATAACCAATACCGAACTTGTCTTCTTTGACGGGCAGGTCCACCATTCTACCCCAGCCTTCTGCATTGCCTGAGTTGACAACCTCCATAGCCTGCTTGTAGGATGCAATTGAGGCACTTGGCTTCTTCTGCTCAGCAAAAGCCACCTTCTCAATAGCAACGGTCTCAAATGCCTGGCATAGAGTTTCATGGATCTCGCCATCCACCTCCACATACTTGAAAGAGGATAAATGACTCACCAGAATTTCCTCCTCGCCGCACACAGTGAAAATCTGACTGTTCCAAACGTACTTCAGTTTCTGATGGAGAGTTGACGAAACTGCCCCAGCCCCATGTATCCAGGGACGCCCCAATAAGCAACTATATGCTGGCTGGATGTCCATCACGTAGAAGATAATATCAAATACCTCCGGGCCAATCTTCACTGGCAACGTGACTTCCCCAAGAACAAACCGTTTGGATCCATCGAAAGCTCGGACAATGAGATCGCTCGGAGTGAGGACAACCCCTTCAACATCAATCTTGCTCAGAGTCTTCTTGGGCAACACATTCAACGAGGATCCCGTATCAACCAACACATGAGACAACACTGCACCCTTACACTCCATAGTGATATGCATGGCCTTGTTATGGTTGCGACCTTCAGGCGTCAGATCCAGGTCTGTGAACCCCAAACCGTGCCTTGTGCTAACATTAGCAGTAACACCCTCCAACTGGTTGACAGAAATCTCCTGAGGCACGTAAGCCAAATTCAACATTTTCAGCAAGGCATTATGGTGTGCCTCAGAGCACAACAACAACGAGAGGATAGAAATCTTGGACGGAGTTTGATTCAGCTGATCTACAATCTTGTAGTCACTCTTCTTAATAATCTTCATAAACTCCTCCACATCTTTCTCAAACGAACCCTCAGGCGCCTCCTTCTGCACGGGTTCTTCCTCAACCGCAACTTGCTTACCCTTTGCTTTGGCGAGAGCCTCAGCATTGTTGTCTCTCAAAGGCTGCGGTGCAAACAAACGACCGCTTCTTGTGAAACCTCCTGGTCCCCCTACATTGTCCACAACAGGACCAACAGTTACTGGAGCTCTACCTGGCAAACCAATAGTCACTGGAACCTGACTCACAGGTCTGATCTGACTTTCTGCCCTTCTGTTATTGCGATAAGCATTACCATACTTCCACGACACAACCCTACTATTCTCAACGGGTCTTCTTCCAGAAGCAACAATAGTAGTGGGAGCACTGACAGTTACCGGAGCAGATATAGTAACAGGAGCACTAACGGTTGCAGGTGCATTAACAGTTCTCTGGCCACGTCCAGAACCCTCAGACGGTTTGAAATAAATGGTGACAGTTGACACCATCCCACGATCTCTCACGGCCCTAGCAAATTGAAAACAACCCTCATCAATCAAACCCTGGATACCAGTCTTCAACTGTATACACCCATTCTCTGAACCTTCACAGTCTGAACAGTACTTCTCACAGACCAGGAATACTCCTCCATTCAGCAGACGCTCTTTTACAACCAACAATGGTGTTTGAATCTCATCAACGTTAGCCACCAAATCCAAGGCTTCTTCACCTTCCACATTATTTACCCTGGGCCCACCATGTTGAGGCATAGGGTTGTTCACAACATTCGGAACACGAGCAAAATTGATTGTTTTGGCGTCAATCAAGTCCTGGACCTTATGATGAAAAGCCCGACAGTTCTCAATATGGTGCCCCGGTGCACCGGAATGGAAATCACAATGAACGTTGGCATCATACCCAGCAGGTATCTTTGTCAACGGAGCCATTGTACGCAATTCAACAAACCCTAATCTGAGCAATTCGGGCAGCAACTCAACATATATCATAGGCAACGGGTCGAAACGACGATCCGGCATTCTCTGTCTCGGCTGATATGGGCGTTGTTGTTGTTGTTGTTGTTGTTGAGGTTGTGGTGCTCTCTGTTGTTGCTGAGGTTGTGGTTGAGGTGCTGGGATGGTTACATCAGCAATCTGGCGATACTGGCCTCTGTTCACATTTCTTCTACTGTGCACGGCATTAGTCTCACCCTCCCTTCTTCTGGGTGCCCCCGCAAATGGCTTTTTTGAAGATGAAGAACCAGCATCCTGAATCTTTCCAGCTTTAATAAGGCTTTCTGTCCTCTCCCCACAAATCACTACGTCAGAGAAACTACCGAAAGGGAAACTCCCCATCCGGTCCATGAACACTCCTTGCAAAGTTCCAATGAACATATCGGTCAACTCCCTTTCCAGCATAGGGGGTTGCACCCTTGCAGCTAATTCCCGCCATCTCTGGGCGTACTCCTTGAAACTTTCTCCTGATTTTTGACATAAGCTCTGTAACTGAGTCCGGCTTGGAGCCATGTCCATATTGTGTTTGTATTGCCTCAGAAAGGCTTCCCCCAGATCTCTCCAACTTCTGATGGATTCTCTTTTCAACTCCATGTACCAATCCAAGGAAGCTCCAGACAAGCTATCCTGGAAAAATTACATCCACATCTTTTCATCGTCCGTATAGGCAGAGATCTTCCTGTAGTAAGCCTGCACATGGGTGCGAGGACAGGAAGTGCCATTATATTTGTCAAAGGAAGGCACTTTGAACTTATAAGGAATTCTCAATCCATCAACCAAGCCCATATTTGTAACATCAAACCCCAAAGAGTTCCGACACTCCATGGCTCTGATTTTCTCAGCTAGGGCATCAACCTTTTTGTCCCTCTCTTCAACCCTTACAACTTCTTCTTCATCACTGAGCAGGGTGAACATGTCTTTCTGCCTGTCAACCAGCGGAGCAGGATGGTGCACGAGAGCACGGGTCACTCTGGCATTAACAGTCTCTGCAGCAAGAGGCTGTCCATTGATCCGAATACCCCTCAATTCATCCCCCACAGCATAATCATTGACGGGGACGGTGGCAGCAGCATCATTATCATTCACAAGAACACCCACCGGTGAAGCACGACTGGCAGGTGGAATCACGGCTTCCTGTCTCTGGGCTAAGGCACGCAACTCCTCTTGCCCTTGAACAACTCCTTGCATCATGGTCATGAATTGGGCCATGTTAGCCCTCATCTCAGCCAACTCAGCTTGCATTTGATCCATGTTCCTCTGTTGATTCAGTCTGGTTGCATAGCGGTGCGGACGTGGATCAACAATCCTGCCTAAAACAGGAACCAGAGTGAGAAGTCTCGATCAAGATCACCTGTAATGCAAAATGATATGTGTATGCTGCTAATGATGCGTATGATGCACATGATATGTTCATTTCTCAGGCATTCAAGAGCCTAATTCATCTTTCAAGAAATGGCAACCTGCAACAATGAACAACAAAAAAGCAAACTACACAGGATAATGAGCACAAGGCGAAACATCAACAATCTCATCTATAGGCATGAGCAACAAGGATCATACAACAATATTCAAACAAAGATTCAAATGATCAGAGTACAACAATGAATCCCATCCAACAAGCCTGGAGGTGATTCTCAACATAAACAACAGATACAAGCTAGGAAAGATGTCCTCCAGGAATGAGAGTCTTCAGGTACTGGCACTGGTCTATCAACAGGTCACATTTTGAACACTCTGGAAGAGGAGTGAGCTTCTCCTTCAGTTGTCTTCTGAGCTCCACAACTTCTCCTCCAAGCTGACTCTCTGATGCATGTCTCAAGTCTACCTCCTTCTTCAATTGGACGTCTTTGTCCCTCAGTTGCTTTTCCAAGTCCCTTATATTCTTCTGATAATTAGCCTCAGCTTTCCGCATCCTCAAGCACTCACGGTGTTCTTCATTCAGCAATGTCTCTATCTCCTCATAGGACCTCTTCTTGCTCTTCAATCTGCTAGCATCCTCACCTTGCATGCTTTTGAGTTGATGAGCCAAGTTTAACTTATCAGCTTTGGCTTTGTAAAGCTCCATCTGGGTATCTTGTTCCTTCTCTTTCAACCGACGATTCTCCATCAAGGCTTGCTTGTAGTGCTCAGCAGGCACATTCTCAGAAAGGATCAAAGGTGGTTGCTCTTGCAATGACTCCATCCTATCATAGGGCAACAACAAAGTCTCAACTCTATCCTTGACCCACTCAATATAGGCAGGCATAGCAATGGCAAACTTCTTCCCTAAGACAGATCCATCTTTGACACCAATAGTCTTCCAAGCTCTTCCCACTTGCTCCAATCTAGCCGGGTCACTCCGCTTCTCAAAATACACACTCTCAGCTATCTCAGCATCTAGTGGTCTTCCATTCATGACGAACCCCAACTGACGAAGAGAAAGAACCGGGTTGTAATTGATGCAACCCTTAGTCCCTATGAGTGGCACATTACGAAACTCTCCACAACTCATGATGACATTACGCACATCCATCCGGTAAGATTGCCACCTGATATCATAGGATGTAAGAGACATAATCCTCTGAGTCCACTTGTGAGTGTTCTGAGCATCCACAAAAGGTCCACTGGTTGGCAGCAAAGACAAGAACCATCTGAGCAATAATGGGAGACAGCATCTGATAGCTCCACCCTTACCATGCCTGCTGTGTATAGCATAGTAAGTGTCAGCTAACAAGGTAGGAACTGGGTTTCCTCCAAGGAAAATAGTGACAACAACAAGATCCACAAAATTAGGCATACTCGGAAACAGCACCACTCCATAGATCATAGTAGCCAACTGAGCATGAAAAGCTTCCCAATTTCCCTTCTTTGCTTCTTCTTTAGCCATCCTCACCAGGAACTTCAAAGGCAAACCCACAACATCCCCACTTGTCTTCCAATTGTCACTCACTTCCTTGATACTCAAATAAAGAGCTCTGGCAACAACTCTGAAATCCACCTCCTTTGGCACATCTAAGAAGGGCACCTGGAATCTGATCGGGACATTCAACAGAATAGAATACTCTTAGAGAGTGGGTGCTAACTGATAATCCTGAAAGGTGAAACAACGGAGCTCTGGGTCATAGAACTGTAAGAGAGTCTGCAACGGTACTGGATCTACCACCATCTTCAACAGTGTCAACAAATCCCCATACTGATCAACAAACACCTTCTGATTACCGCCGGTCACAAAGTTGCTCAACTCTATCAAAGACGTCAATGGCTCACGGTGAAAACTGTAGGTGCAAGTCTTCCTCTTCAACTCTGGAACAGTTGCCATCTCTCACAGTGAATAGACTCCTGAATGAACCTGAGAAATGATATGCATGAGGATATTAGCTTTTTTCTTTTCTATTTTCTTTTTCATTTCTTTTTTTTGCATTATTTTTTCGAAAATAAACATGCTATGATGCAAATGATGCAAACACGACTGGTTGGCTGTGTATCACGGAGCACAGGTTCAAAGCTTCGGCCTGAATTCGGAACCACAAAGTCGTCTGAGACCCAAAGTCATCTGGAACCCACATATCTCTGAACCAAGTCACCAACAGGAGCCAAGAGTCACCAATAGATCAATAGTCACCCACTGATCAATAGTCACCAACTGTACCTGTAATGATTCATTCCCTCCCCACTCACGGGTGTCATCTAGGTCAGGGTAAGGTCAAGAGAAACGCAGGATAAACAACCCTTTCATAGAATATCATCATGTACACACCCGATGTATGCACCGATAATACCCCATCAGAGTCTGAACTGCTCGTGATATCATGTTCCGCTAAGTGGCGCAATACCACCCGCTTCCCATGAATCACTCTATTCCTAGGTGTCCTAAAGTTCACTCATAGCCTGGGTATTGGGCCTTTTACCTCTTGTAACTCCCACCCCACAGAGAGACAAACACACAGCCAGCACAATGAAAGCATGATGCATGCAAACATAAATGCAAACATAAACAATCACAGCATAAACATAAATGCAATAAATAAAGCAGTAAAAGCAACCAAACCCTATCCTAAAGAGCGCTAGGACTGACTCGCTTAGGGAAGATGGACCAGCAAGAGGTCAACTTCTGTTAATTCCCTAGCAGAGTCGCCAACTGTCGCATTACGCGAAAAACCGGCGGGAAAACGAAACAACAGAGCCGCCACCGTGCGTTATTTATCCCAAAGGAGGGAAAGGAAACGCTCGAAGTAAACCTGGAAAAGACATGGTCTCGCGACCAGAGATTGATAGGATCGGGAGTCGGTTATGCGAAGGGAAGGTATTAGCACCCCTACGCATCCGTCGTACTCGACGGGATCCACGCTCAGAAAGAATAGAAGAAAGGTTGCTAAAAATTGCTCAAACACTGCACAAGGCTGGAAGGAAACACATAAAGACAAAAGAAACGGGCTCGGCAGGATATCGCATCCTGTGAAGGTGAGAAAAACAAGAAAGGGGGGGTTTGAATTGTTTGGAAAAATAAGCGCTTTTCAAAATGAAAATCACACAAGGATTTTATATTGGTTCGCTTATAACACAAAGCTACTCCAGTCCACCCGGCCAAGGTGATTTCGCCTTCAACAAGGACTTAATCCACTAATCTTGAAAGATTACAAACAACGTCTAAGACACAAAATCTCTTAGCCCTCTCAAGTATACAGACTACACAGAGTCACTTGAGGAAATCAACAAACAATAGAAGAAGGATTTATGTAAACTAGAGTGCTTCTAAGAAAGCAAGTATTACAAAAATAAGAACAGGAGTTTTTCACGTAATAAGCAAAAGCTTCGTGAATGTATGAGAGCAAGAGTGTTTTTTTTGAATGTTGAAGTTTTAGTATAGTTTTGGCTTATTGGCTTGTGTCTCTTACTGAAAGTTGATTTGCAATCCTTTATATAGATCAGTTGAAGTAGTAGTTGAAACTGGTGGATATTGATATGAAGTTACGCCATCACATAATTAGCTAATGCAGGATGACTTTTTCTTCTTGAAATGACTACTTACCACAAGTAGTATTTTCTTTATTGAGATTGGAGATTAACGTCTCTTTCTCAATTAGGAAATCCATTTGAAAATCTTTACTTGTCTTCAACGTTACTCTTTCATGATTAGCAAATCCATAATCAGAGTATTTGTGTTTCTGGAGAACCTTGGAATCTTGCTTCTGATGCTTGTTGTTTAGTTCAGAGTTTGACTTTCTTGAACTTGTTTCTTCTTCAGAGCTTCTGATCATTTGATAATATACTTCTGATCTGGTACTCTATCTGATGATGTCATCAGAGTCCTGCACACTTAGAAACATTTCGTTAGGGTGCCATTTTTGGTTTCATCCTTTGTTATCATCAAAATCAAGGAATCTGTTGTATCACAATTTTTGTTCTTACAATCTCCCCCTTTTTGATGATGACAAAACAACTTTAATTAGCAGATGAAACATGAATAAAAATAGATCAGATAGACAGAAGCTCCCCCTGAGATAATGCTAGGGAGTTCAGAAGTTCTGAAGTTCTTACCAGAGTTTCTTAAGTAAAGAGGTTTCTGAGATTTTCTGCAATTTCTTAAGTCCAAGTTAGATAATTTTGTTTATATATAAAAAAATGTTGCAGAATGCTTGATGGTTTTAGACAATATTTTCATCAGAGCTAATAATTACTTTCTCCCCCTTTTTGTCAGAATCAAAAAGACATAGTAAAAAAAAATAGAGAGAAAATAAATAATGAGAAAAACTTAAAAATTCATAGATAGAAGTACAAAGGCAACAAACAAAACATCAGGTTCAAAAGAACAAGAAAAACATCAGAGTCAAAAGAAGACAGAAGCAAAACAATAGGCAAGCAAAAATAAATAAATCCTAAGTGCCTAAGGGTTCGGAGGCGGAGGCATTCTCTGAAGCAGCATAGCAAGCATGTTCTGGATGTTATCGTTGACAGTATCTTGCTTGTCCATTCTGGCCCGGAGTTCATTCTGATCTTGCTTGAGATCCTTCAGAGTCTGAAGAACCATAGGAATCACAGAAGATGACTCCCCCAGAGTCAGAGCTTGTTGAGCTTCAGCTTCTGCAGCAGCTTGTGCTTCTGCATCTGCCAGAGCCTTTGCTTCAGCTTCCTTTTGCCTTAGAATTTCAGCTTCCTTAGCAAGTCTTTCTTCCTCTATCCTTTTTGCTTCTTCTTCAGCTTCCTTGGCCAATCGCTCTTCCTCTAGCCTTCTGGCTTCAGCCTCTCTGGCAAGTCTCTCCTGGAGTCTTGCCTCAGCATCTCTGATGTAGTCATTTCTGACTTGTTCAGAGACACTCTTCAGCCTAAAAGACTCAGATGTCATCCAACCAATGACTCTGTTCCAGTGTGTCCTTACAGATTGAGGATCATCACTGATTTCAGAGTTAGCGACCAGAGAATCGATCTTTTGAACTGAAGCCTCTGCAATCATCATAATGGCTTCCTTAAGGGTAGGTTTAGAAAGTTCAGGTTCAGGTTCTGGTTCAGAGGTATGAGGTGAAGGGCTGAGATTCAAGGTTTGAGGTTCAGATTCTGACTCAGGTTGGGGTTCAGATTCTGCTTCTGGTTGAAGACTGGGGGATGAAGCATAAAGTGGGTTTAAATCTAAAGGTTCGGATTCTGGTTCTGGGACAGCGGGAAGGATTGGTGGGTTGATATCAGAAGTGGGATGGTCAGAGGGTTGGTTTTCAGAAGGTATGGTGGTTGTTTGTTGTAGTGATGAAGTTATTTCAGGTTCTGTGGTTTGTGTTTGTTGTGAAGCAAGTCTATGAGCGTAAAGTGTGGCTATAGTTGGGGATTCAGGGTCAGAAAATGCATGGTCAGAAGAGACAGAAACATAAGGTGGTGATTCTGGCATTGAGGATGATGAAGATGAAGTGCTTTGGTGAGTTTGTGCAGGTTTAGAGGGAGGTATGAAAGTTCTGGCTATGTTTAGAACTGGTGTTGGTTTGGAGGTTCTGGTGATTGAGGGTGTAATGTCAGAGGTGGTATAAATGGTTTGTGAAGAGAGAGGGTTAGAGGAAGCCATCATAAATTCAGAGGTAGCAGGAGGAATAGACTTACCAGTAGAAAATTGCAGAGGAGCTGAAGATCCGCTTCCAGAAGCTCCTTCAAGTCTGGCTTTCTTTGCTGGTGGTGCTATCTTTCTCTCAGAAATACCTCTCTTGTATCTGACTAAATCTTCTTCAGAGTCCAGACAGTCATCGAGGCTAAAATCAGAGACATCAACACCTTCTTCCAGCAGACGATGAAGATAGAGGGCAACAGCGTCTCTGGGCTCATTCTTGAAGAATCTGGCCAGGCCATGAGGCATCTTCCTCTGATCTTTCAAGCTATCCCAGGATGTTTCCAGAGTTGGCTTGACTTGTATTTTCTTGATAATCCCCATACTCTTGAGGTTTCTGGCATTCAGAGGCTTCCCCACATCAATTGCCAGATCATCCATCAACTTGGTCTTTTCCAGCTCATCTACCAGTCCATGCTCAATGAAGACATCAGAGAGCAATCTTCCCAGAGGAATGTAGGATCTGGGCTTCATGTTATTCCTGGTTTCTCTGACTGAATCTCTCAGATATCTGAAGAGGAGAGCAGGGAGGTTGATCTTCACACCTTTCTGGATGCAGTACAGAATGCATTTCTGGTCTACATTAATGTAATCAGAAGAGTTGGAGGCTGGACGATGGTGGATAGTTCCCAGAATAATCTTCAGCCACACTCTGAGGTTCTGGTGTAGCTCCTTGTTCTTAGAGGGGTTTCCTTCAACATTTGGTTTGAAGATAGTTGGGTTGATGACTTCAGTGATGCGCTTAGACCTAGGAGGAATGTTGTAAATCCTTTTTCCTCCACTTTGCTCCATATTCAACAAGGAAGCAATAGACGCTTCTGTGATAACTATCTTCACTCCCAGAACAAATGAGACAATGAAGTTGTCATCTGCATCAGCATGTCTCCAGAACTCCTTGACCAAAAGAGGGTAGATTGGACCATACAACCTTTGGAAATAGTTCTCCCACCCTTGTTGACGCAGTTCTCCAGTTAGATCAACGCCATTTCTTCTTAGGTTGTCGAAATCAACCAACGATTCGCACAACACATCCAAACCTTCAAAGGGGGTTGAAAGGTTAATATGGCGTTCACGGTCAAGAACGTGAGGTTCTTTGTAAACAGGGGTTATGGTGACGCCAGTAACCGTTGGTGTTTGAGTGTTTGAGGTTTGGGGATTAGAACTTGATTCCATCTATTGAGAGAAGTTAAAAACTTCTTGTTGTTGAGCATCCATGAAGAAGAAGATGAAGATTGAAGAAGAACTTGCAGAGAATGCTTCGAAAGAGGGTTTAGGGTTTTAGAGTGAGTGAGAGTGATAAGTGTGAAAAGTGAGAGAAAGTGTTTATATACTCTAAGTAAAAACATGCAAAACGACACACATTCCAGCGTTAGCACAAAAATCAAAAAAGCACGTTTGGGGGGAAAAATGATTACAGCTAATAAATGAATGTCTAATCCCAACAGTACGCACACTGCTCTAGGAGATTTCAAACGTTCTGACCTTTGATTTCTTTTGACAGCTGTCTAGAAGTTCTAGGGTTAGACGTTTGGAGTTCCACGTGTTGATGTATCTGATCTTCAGGAATACCAAAGGGTTGGTTTCTGAAGATTTCTAACTCAGATATCTTCTTAACTTGGTAGAAGTATCAGAGTCAGAGGCAGAAGTACATTTGTTTACATCAGAGTCACATTTTACATTTTCAGAGCCATATTTCACTCAGGGCAATTTTTAATGTTCAGATGTTCTAAGATAAAAAGAAATCTATCTTCAGCTAGAGGCTTAGTAAAGATATCTGCCCATTGATGTTCTGTATCAATGAACTTCAATGTTACTATCCCTTTCTGAACATAGTCTCTGATAAAATGATGTTTTATTTCTATGTGTTTGGCTCTGGAATGTAGAATGGGATTCTTACTTAAACAAATAGCAGCAGTATTATCACAAAAGATAGGAATGTTACTCTCAAAGATTTGTAGATCTTCTAGCTGATGCTTCATCCAGAGCATCTGAGTTGTGCACAGTGACGCTGAGATATATTCTGCTTCTGCAGTTGATAGAGCAATAGTTGACTGTCTTTTGCTAGCCCAGGAGATTAGATTGTTTCCCAGAAGCTGGCAATTCCCAGATGTGCTTTTTCGTTCTATTCTATCTCCTGCATAATCTGCATCACAATAACCCGAGAGTCTATACTCTGATGTTTTCTCATACATCAGGCCCAGGTTAGGAGTTCCTTTCAGATACTTAAGAATTCTCTTAACAGCTGTTAAATGAGATTCTCTAGGATCTGATTGGAATCTGGCACAGAGACAGACACTAAAGAGAATATCAGGACGAGTAGCAGTCAGATAGAGAAGAGAGCCTATCATACCTCGATAGAGCTTCTGACAAACCTTGTTGCTTACCTCTTCCTTTTCCAAAATGCAAGTTGGGTGCATCGGAGTTTTTGCAGAGTTGCATTCAGTCATGTCAAACTTCTTCAGAACGTCTTTAATGTACTTGCTTTGATGAATGTACGTGACTTCTGGAGTTTGATTAATTTGAATTCCCAGAAAGAACTTTAGTTCTTGCATTAAACTCATCTCAAATTCTGCCTGCATTAACTTAGAAAATTCTTGGCAAACAGAGATATTAGCAGAACCAAAAATAATATCATCAACATAAATCTGGCATATCATGAGATCATTATTAAGGTTTTTACAGAAGAGTGTAGAATCAACTTTCCCTCTGATAAAATTTTGTTCCAGAAGAAAATTGCTTAAACGTTCATACCAAGCTCTGGGAGCTTGTTTAAGTCCATATAAGGATTTCTTAAGTTTAAAAACATGTTCTGGAAAGTTTGAATTTTCAAAACCTGGAGGTTGATTGACATACACTTCTTCTGAAATATAACCATTAAGAAATGCACTCTTGACATCCATTTGATATAATTTAATAGAATGATTAATAGCAAAAGATACAAGAAGACGAATAGATTCTAACCTCGCGACTGGAGCAAAAGTTTCATTATAATCAATACCTTCTTGTTGACTATAACCTTGAGCTACCAGTCGTGCTTTGTTTCTGACAACTTCTCCTTTCTCGTTCAGCTTGTTTCTGAAAACCCATCTGGTTCCAATGACATGAGTGCCTCTGGGTTTAGGAACGAGATCCCAGACATCATTCTTTGAGAATTGATCTAATTCTTCTTGCATAGCTGCCACCCAATCGTTATCTTGAAGAGCTTCGTCACAGGACGTAGGCTCAATCAGAGACACTAGTCCCAGAGGAATATCTTCAGAAGTTCTGAAGGTAGATCTGGTTCTAACAGGTTCATCTTTGTTTCCCAAAATCAAATCTTCAGATACGTTAATACGACTTTTAACTTTCCTTGGAATTTCTGGAGATTTAATTTCTTCAGAGTCTTGAGTGACAGTTGCTTCTGGAGTTTTCTCAGATTCTACAAGAGTGATTTCCAAATCTGCAAACTTTTCAACTAGCTTTGACTTTTCAGGGTCAAGCTTATCATCAAATCTGACATGAATTGATTCCTCCACAATTTTGGTTTCTGTGTTGTATACTCTATAGCCTTTAGAGCGTTCTGAGTATCCTAACATAATACCTTTCTGTGCTTTGGAATCAAACTTGTTCAGATGTTCTTTAGTATTTAATATAAAACAAGAGCATCCAAAAGGATGAAAATATGAGATGTTGGGTTTTCTTCCTTTACACAGTTCATAGGGAGTCTTTTCTAGAATAGGTCTTATAGAGATTCTATTCTGAATGTAACACGCTGTATTTACAGCTTCTGCCCAAAAGTGCTTTGCTACATTAGTTTCATTGATCATGGTTCTGGCCATCTCTTGGAGTGTCCTATTCTTCCTCTCTACAACTCCATTTTGTTGTGGAGTTCTAGGGCAGGAGAAATCATGGGATATTCCATTAGAATCAAATAATTCTTCAAAATCTTTATTTTCAAATTCTCCACCATGATCACTTCTGACTCTAATAATTTTAGAGTCAAATTCTTTTTGCACTTTGGAACAGAAACTGGTGAATACAGAGTGAGACTCACTCTTGTTCTTTAGGAATTTTACCCATGTCCAGCGACTGTAATCATCAACAATGACTAGTCCATACTTCTTTCCATTAACTGATGCTGTTTTCACAGGACCAAATAAGTCAATGTGAAGAAGTTCCAGAGGCTTAGAGGTAGAAACAACATTTTTCTTTTTAAAAGATGTTTTTGAAAATTTTCCTTTCTGACAAGCTTCACACAGAGCATCTGAAGAAAACTTCAGTTTAGGTAGGCCTCTGACTAACTCGAGTTTAGTTAGCTGAGAAAGTTTCCTCATGCTAATGTGGCCCAAGCGTCTATGCCATACCCATTGCTCTTCGTGAACTGACATTAGACATTTAACATTTTGATCTTTTAAATCAGAAAGATTTATTTTGTAAATGTTGTTTTTCCTCTTGCCTGTGAAAAGGACAGAGCCATCGTTCTGATTAATGGCTTTACATGTTTTTTGATTGAAGATTACATCATAACCGTTATCACTTAATTGACTTATGGATAACAAGTTATGCATTAATCCTTCTACATAAAGAACATCAGATATAGAGGGAAGAGTACCATTACCAATAGTTCCGGAGCCTCTGATCCTTCCTTTCTGATCTCCTCCGAAACCTACGAATCCAGCATCTTTAAGTTCCAGGCTTTGGAACATAGACTTTCTTCCCGTCATGTGTCGCGAGCATCCAAAGTCCAGGTACCATGACTGGTGTCTGAACTTTGCTGCATAGGATATCTGCAACATAGATAATCTTATCTTTCGGTACCCAGAATCTCTTGGGTCCTTTTAGATTAGTTTTCCCAGAGTTTCTTATAACTTTGGGTCTTCTAGCATTTTTAAATTTGTGTTCTTGTGTGTGGGTGTAGTGATATGAAAAAGGAGATTTAATTTGGTCACTGGTAGAAGTTTTATCTTCCTTAGGATCATAACCAATTCCCCTTCTATTGTTCTGACTTACTCCATAAATCATGGATGCCATAATACTCCTATCTATCCCATTCTTCAGAAATTCTTGAAAGGCTTCTTCATATTTATAAATAATTTTATTTGAAGTTTGTGGTGCTTGAGACAACGCTTCTTCTAATTCTAAGCTATTTCTCTTAGCTCCATCTCTTTCTAATGTTAAAGATCTAATCGTATCTTCTTGTGCTAGAATTGTCATCTCAAGTTCACTACACTCTTCAAATTTTGCTTTAAGACAGCCTTTAATGTTTTTAAACTTTTGTTTCAATTTCTGATAAGAGGTAAGAGTTTCTGACAAACATGATTCTAAGTCAGATCGAGAAAGTTCAGAAAATACCTCTTCAGATTCTTCATCTGAGCTGCTGGATGTGATAGCCATAAGTGCTACGTTGGCCTGTTCATCAGAGTCAGATTCTGATGATCCAGATTCACTATCGTCCCAGGTGGCCATCAGTCCTTTCTTTGTTCTGAAAGTGTTTTTCTTGAAGCTTTCTTTCCTAGGGTTGTCTTTCTTCAACTTGGGGCATTCATTTCTGTAATGACCTGTTTCTTTACATTCATAACAGGTAATATCTTTGTTAGCTTTACCTTTTGAAGTTGACTCTGATCGATCCCCTCTGGGTCTTGGTCTTCTGAAGTTGTTGTTCCTCTTTTTCCAGAGTTGCTTAACTCTTCTGGTTAGTAGGGACAACTCTTCTTCATCATCAGAGTCTTCAGGTTCAGAGTCGTCAGTATCTTCAGTTTCTGCCTAGAGAGCTTTGGTTCTGTCAGGTTTCCGTCTTTTAGATCTGGACTATAGCGCTACGGACTTGTTCCTTTTCTGAGGTTCATCCTCCTCTAGTTCTATCTCATGACTTCTGAGAGAACTAACAAGTTCTTCAAGGCTGATATTGTTCAGATCCTTTGACAGCTTCAGAGCAGTAACCATAGGTCTCCATTTCTTTGGCAGACTTCTGACTATCTTCTTAACATGATCTGCAGTTGTGTATCCTTTGTCTAGCACTTTAAGACCTGCAATAAGAGTTTGAAATCTAGAAAACATAGCCTCTATAGCTTCGTCATCTTCCATTTTGAAGGCTTCATATTTCTGGATAAGCGCCAGAGCCTTCGTCTCCTTGACTTGGGAGTTTCCTTCATGGGTCATCTTCAGAGAGTCAAGTATATCTTTGGCTGTCTCTCTGTTGGTGATCTTTTCATATTCGTTGTATGATATAGCATTTAGAAGTATTGTTCTGGCCTTGTGGTGATTTTTGAAGACACGTTTCTGATCTTCTGACATCTTACTTCTGGGAACTTCAGCTCCATTTAAGACTGGAGGTGTGTATCCATCTGTGACAATGTCCCAGAGGTCAGCGTCATAACCAAGAAAGAAACTTTCGATTCTATCTTTCCAGTAATCAAATTTTTCTCCATCAAAAACAGGAGGCTTGGCATTGTAAGAATCTCTTTCATTTGAGTGGGCCATTGTTTTTCTCGTACTGGATCTCTCTACACGGTTAAGTGTTTGATTAGAAAATCAATAACAGAGCCGGAGCTCTGATACCAATTGAAGGTGAGAAAAACAAGAAAGGGGGGGTTTGAATTGTTTGGAAAAATAAGCGCTTTTCAAAATGAAAATCACACAAGGATTTTATACTGGTTCGCTTATAACACAAAGCTACTCCAGTCCACCCGGCCAAGGTGATTTCGCCTTCAACAAGGACTTAATCCACTAATCTTGAAAGATTACAAACAACGTCTAAGATACAAAATCTCTTAGCCCTCTCAAGTATACAGACTACACAGAGTCACTTGAGGAAATCAACAAACAATAGAAGAAGGATTTATGTAAACTAGAGTGCTTCTAAGAAAGCAAGTATTACAAAAATAAGAACAGGAGTTTTTCACGTAATAAGCAAAAGCTTCGTGAATGTATGAGAGCAAGAGTGTTTTTTTTTAATGTTGAAGTTTCAGTATAGTTTTGGCTTATTGGCTTGTGTCTCTTACTGAAAGTTGATTTGCAATCCTTTATATAGATCAGTTGAAGTAGTAGTTGAAACTGGTGGATATTGATATGAAGTTACGCCATCACATAATTAGCTAATGCAGGATGACTTTTTCTTCTTGAAATGACTACTTACCACAAGTAGTATTTTCTTTATTGAGATTGGAGATTAACGTCTCTTTCTCAATTAGGAAATCCATTTGAAAATCTTTACTTGTCTTCAACGTTACTCTTTCATGATTAGCAAATCCATAATCAGAGTATTTGTGTTTCTGGAGAACCTTGGAATCTTGCTTCTGATGCTTGTTGTTTAGTTCAGAGTTTGACTTTCTTGAACTTGTTTCTTCTTCAGAGCTTCTGATCATTTGATAATATACTTCTGATCTGGTACTCTATCTGATGATGTCATCAGAGTCCTGCACACTTAGAAACATTTCGTTAGGGTGCCATTTTTGGTTTCATCCTTTGTTATCATCAAAATCAAGGAATCTGTTGTATCACAATTTTTGTTCTTACATCCTGGGCCTACGTAGTCTGTCAGACACAGACATCATAGTCGACCTAGTTCGGGACAGGGGAAAACGTACTCGCTAGGATGTCGCATCCTATGCATACGTATCTTCTCTAACCAGAGAAGAATCAGAGCACTCGTAGCTCGGCTAACGCACGCCAAACAAAACGCAAACAGGAAACTGACTACCAATCGTTGGACTTACGTCAGACTCCGAACACACAGGCCAACATGGAAACCGAATGTCAATCGCTGGACTTACATCAGACTCCGAACCAACAAACACACACAGGAAACCGACTGCCAATCGCTGGACTTACGTCAGACTCCAACAAGCAAACAAGACACAGGAAACCAACTGCCAATCGCTGGACTTACGTCAGACTCCAAACACACACAAAGGGTGGAAAAAGAAAAAAGGGCGCCCGGAGAGATCATCTTATCTCCTGCCTACGTACCTCATCTGGTATGAGGATCAGGGCGACGTAGTTCCCCTAAACAGGGAAAGAACTTCTAACCTAACCAGAGACAAAGGGAGATAACAAACTACTAGGGAGACTACGACTCGAGCCTAGAAGTTGTCATGCATACGATCCCTATGTTGAGGTTTCTATCCTAACTTGCACAGGAAGCAAGCTATCCTAAACAGCACAATCAAACACATACAAGCACAATAAAGCAAACACACACACTATATGCAAACAATTGGCTCACACAAGGCTAGGATGTAGAAACAAGCCAACTGGAATGGGGTGTTTTTAGCTCTTAACCCTAACATTGAGAGTTAGGGTGAAGCAGATGAAATAGGAAGTGAGGGTAAGACCTCACAACTCTTATCCCTGGCCTGGGAGAGCCTGACTCAAATAGAAAGTGTGGGAGTTCAGAATGTAGGAACTCTTCTCCACAGATGACTGACACAACAAGATCTTGGGTTCTTATTCACAATGCATCAACACATGGTTTGTGAGCAAAGTGAATGACACAACTGAATAGCAGGGGATGGATTGCACATTCCTTTTATCTGCCAATTGCCTCTTAAGAGGTCTTTACCTGCTTGGCACAAAACTAAACATCCACAAACATTGCCTCTTAAGGAGGGCTTCAGACAGGTGCCTACCCATAACAGTAGGTCTTCCAGACTACATGAAGATCAAGGAATTATACCTCAGTGGTATGCCAACCACAAGCTAGCAAAGCAAAGTTCAAATGAACTTAAAGCAACTTAGGTACCTGTGGAAACATCTAAACCAATCAGTACAAAATCCAGACAAACAGTCAACAGTCAATATTAGACAGACAGACAAATCCAATGTGCACAATGAGCAAACACAAGTGAGTTGTTCTCAAAGCCTACAAAACAAGAAAATGTTAGCCAACAACAACAAATGATCAAGCTCAAATGAAGGAGCAACATCAACCATGGAGATGTATACTAGAACCTGAAATTCACAACTCAAATGTAAGCAACAAACCACTAGGTCAAAGCCTAGGGTCAAAAGTGAATCAAAAATCCAAAACAGAACTTCAAATTCAACATGAATCATATTTAATCAATCAAGAACAAGTCCCAAAAAGGACCAAACCAAAATCAATAAGCAAGTTCATGTAATAGGCATGTGAAGTCAAAGACCAATTCAAGGCACATATTTGAACATTAAGAATGAAAAATCCCAATCAAAACAGAAATGATTCAAATAATTCTGGAAAAACGCATGAGCATTCAACACATCCAAAACATTCATCATGAAAAAAATCAGAAGCATTAGAGGTCATTTGGCATGGAAATCAAATTGCACAAGTTGAACATCAAAAGGTGTGACACAAATTGTCACACCAAGATAACACAAGCATAAAACAGAAATGGTGAATGAGAAAAATGTCAAACCAAAACCAAAATGTCCATCAATGTGTCTAGAATTAGCATGTAAAATTTCAAGTCCATTGGATTAAAAACAAGCATTTCATGATAGTTTGAACAAAGCAAGGTCATAAATGTACATGTGTCCAATCATCCTAGAGCAAATTAATTTTCCAGCCATGCACAACTTTCCAATTCATGATCATAGAAAACTGGACACAACAAGGAGCATTTTGCAAAAAATTGGGATTGAATTGGATGATTTTTCAATTTTATATGATTTTATGAAGTTGGCATAAAATTTGAAGTTTAAAAATGAACATAGCATGAAATGGAGGGAAAATGTGAAAATGTGAAAATGTGAAGCAATTTGAAAAACTGCCTTCTCTGGGAATCGATCCTTGGCCAGATTCAAATGTGAGGGCGCCTCCCCAAAACGGTGTCGTTTTAACCAAAACCCTAAGCGCGCCCAGAAATTCGTAGCTAAATGCAAGGATTCGTAGCCAATGATGAACATTCGTAGCTAATTTCCCAGGCTTCGTAGCTAAACATGAAGATTCATCATCTTCATCACGAAGAAGATGAAGATTCATCTTCAAATTTCCAGAAAATCCAGAAAATCTCAGAAATCAAAAACAAGAACATCATTGCAAAGCATTTTCCATGTAGATCAAAGATCAACAAACATTTACTCCTAATTCATCATAACAAGATCAAATCGAAGAAAAACATTTTTGCATCTCAAACTTTAATCATGCATAACTTCATGGATAATGCACCATTTCAATTGATTTTTCTACCAGAATTCTCAGCAAACCAAGATCTACACAAACATACACATGGATTTGAGAATAAGTGAGATCGAAACTTGACCTCTTGAAGAACAGCAAGCTGGAAACGCGTGCTACAAGGCTCAGCAATGGTCCAAAGCTCCTCTACAATGCTTGTTGAGATGATTGATGGAGAGATTGAAGCTCAAACACGTGTGAATCCAGTTGAATTTGAAAATTCCATTAATGCTTCAAGCTTCATGTATGGTCGAGTATGGCACGAACTCCTCCAAATTCACGTTCAATCTTCCTCAGAAACACTTTATGATCATGAATTTAACAAGATAAATGGTCTTTGTGTGAGAAAATTGGAAGTTCTTTTTGAGAGAAAAAATTTGATCAATTCCAAGATCTAGATCTGAAAGTGTTGTTAATGATCAATGCAGTTGTGATTATGATTATATATGCCTTGTTAATGAATCTGAAATCATGCTTAAGCCAAAGCTAAACAGGATTAACAAGTTACAAGGTGTATGCATCAATTTGCATTTTCACCTCATGCATGAGATGCATGCGTGAACACTGCACCACCAAGGCCCAAATTCATCCAAAATAAGCCCATGCACCAATCAGAATTGGTATTTCATGCATATGATCACCCAAATTGATTTTAGTAATTTTCCTTCAAGAAACTTCATGAATAAGTAAATGATCATGCAAATGAAATTCATGCCATGTAATGGATGTTTTGGAAACTTCATGTTATGAGAAGCAAAGTGCAAAAAGAACCACCAAATTTGGAGTCTTGGTTCAAAAGATATGGCCATTTGAATTTTCAAGCACACTTTGTCATGATTTGATCATAACTCCTTAGCCATTCATCATAAATTCATGATATTGGACTTTTTGGAAATGGGAGAGAAATATCTTCAACTTTCATGTTGGACAAAATTTAATTTGAAGCTTCTTTGATGTTGGAAAGTTGAGTTGAAGTTGGTCTAAAACTTGCCATTTTTGGAAACTTGAAATTACAGGTCACTTTCCATTTTGGGAAACTTTTGATCTGGCTTCAAAATCTTCAAGGTAGATGTTTGACATATTGACTGAACATCTTTGGGACATGAATGACGTGTCTCAAACCATTTCTCCATCTCCTAGCCCTCAGTTGACTTGCAGTTGACTTTTATGGGTCTTAGATGACTGAATCATGCACTGTGGACTTTGAGCCTTCAACACTTGGCCAAATTGCATCAAAATGATCCTTGATTCATGTAAGCTCATTGGAACAACCATAGGGCCTTTATCTCATGAAAAAACCTTTGCTCTCTTGCACAGACGGATTCTCCTGATCAGTCTTGCCTGATGAAATGCAACATGCTATGCAATGCTAATGACCTACAAATGAAATGAATGTACAAATGGGAGGTGCAAATTTGAGGTGCTACACCAGGCATGACCTATCCTCTTCACCATATCAAAGTCCTTCACTCCTTCTCCCAGCAAGAAACCTTCTAACAACTTGTCTTCTGGTTTTTCATCCATAGGAAACCCAAGTTGCCGCATAGCAAGCTCAGGGTTGTAATTGATGCAACCTCGAGTTCCTATGAGTGGCACATTATGGAAGTTGCCACATTTGACGATTACGTCCACATCATCATAAACACGAGAGTACCAGGTGATGTCATTGGCAGTGAGAGACATGATTTTTTGAGACCACTTGAGGTTATCCTTGTTCTGGACAAAAGGCCTTTTGCTTGGTAAGTGAGATAAGAACCATTTACACAGTAAATGAGCGCAACACTGGACCATCCCCCCTTCTTCTCATTTCTCCAATGGATGGAGTGATAAACATCTGCAAGCAAGGTGGGAATGGGATTCTTGAGCAAGAAAATGCGTATAGCAGTCATGTCCACGAAGTCATCAATGTTCGGGAACAAGACAATCCCATAGAGTATCAAGGCTAACACAACATTGAAAGCGACCCAATCTTCTTTACTTTTGAAAGATGAAGATTTTCCCACTAAGAACTTTAAAGTGAAGCCCAAAGTGTCTCCTTTTGGTCCAAGATTAGCTTTCACTTTCGCTTTATCTAGATGTATAGCTGAACCTATTTGTTGATGTGTAGGAAATTCCCCTAGACCGGTGTAAGGGACTTCATCCTTGATACCAATGCCTACTATATGTGAGAACTCTTCCAGTGTTGGCACCAACTGGAAGTCCTGGAATGTGAAACACCGCAAGGGAGGATCATAGAATTGTGACAAAGTGAAAATGGCCCAAGCATCCACCTCGGTGTTCATGATAGTCAACAGATCACCATACTCAACACAAAAGTTGTTCCTTCTGATTTTTTTCACATCTGAGATCAACCCCTTAATCAATCCTAGCTTTGGATTCCTGAACTTGAATGAATAAGTACTTTTCTGATTGCTACCCATGTCTTCTTGAATGCCTGTAATCAACAGAGTCTTTTGGTCCCTTGAAAATATGCACATGTCATATGTGTTATGATTATGAAATGTTTTATGTTTACGTATGTACAGTTGGGTAGGTGATCATTGGAACATTCTGATTAATTACTTCATGGAGGAAAGGTTCCAGGAATAGGAAAACCAAACACAGGTAGGCTCTAGGGTTTAAAAGGTTCCTAGAGTCATGAACCCAATTCAAGAATATTATCGTCAGAACGACTAATCCTAAGACAATAATATCTTAAAAAGGATCTATTCTAGGTGAGTTCTTTGTATTAACCCAACGAGTCCTAAGTCTCGTAGGTCAATACTACACAACCATCGACTCCATGGTTCTAGACACGGTTCCCAGAGTCATGGATAACACCTGACAATATAATCGTCAGAACGACTGCTCGTAAGACAATAATATCCTCAAAAATGACCTATTCTGAGTGAGGTTTTCACATTAACCCAACGAGTCCTAAGTCTCATAGGTCAACACTACACAACCATCAGTCCTAAAAGCCATAGGTTCGGGGTTCTACAAAAGGTCCTCAGAATCATAGGTCGAGGTTGAAAGTATCACCGCCAAAACGACTAATCGTAAGACAGTAATACTTTCAAGGGATCTCATATGAGTGGGGTTCTCACATCAACCTAACGAGTCTGATGTCTCGCAGGTCAATACTACACAACCACCATCCTAACTTAAGTTTTTTCTCATAGCTCGGGTATAAAGCTTTTCCTCACACAAATGCCAAAAGTCCAGAAATTTCCAATGATACCATATATCAATAATACAACAATTGAAAATACAGATGATAAAAGCATATAAAGATAAAGCAGATAAGAAGCAAACAAACAAATAAAAGAAACACTCAAGCACAAAATAAACTAAACTAGGGTGGACTCGCATAGGAGATGGAAGTCCCTAGCAAAGTCGCCAGCTGTCGCGGCGCGAAAAATAACCGAGCATAAGGAACGCTCGAAATATAAACAAAATAGATTCGCCACCGAACTTTATTTATTCCCAAAGAGGGAAAGGGGAAATATCGATAAAACCCACAAAAATCAAAAAGAAATGGTCATCGCAACCAAATCGGGTTCGGGAGTCGGTTATGCAAGAGGAAGGTATTAACACCCCTCACATCCATCGTACTCAATGGGGCCCATTTAGTTAGTTTCGTGTAAGAGTGTTAGCATGATATCGTTTGCGGTTTTCTACTTATCGGGTGAAGAAAGAAAAATAAAAAAAGGAAAGACTTAGGGTTTTTAATATTAATGTGCCTAACAAGATTTTGCAATCCTGCTCCTACGTATCTCCAGGTGCTATGAAGAACTCAAGGCATACGTAGTTCTACCCAAAGAGAACTACTAGATGGATTGCTTTTAAAGAGAGTGATGCTTGGATCATATTTGAGCGATTAAACCTTTACTTGCTGCTCAATCTTGGAGGCTGAAGTCTTTGTTTGTTTCGCATCAAAATAGATGTCGCATACTCTTTTCTGAAAATGTTTTCGGAGTCGCACAAGGCCGGAAAACAAGTTTGATGAGTTTGAGTTGATTTTAAGCGGAGACAAACATCCAAGCAGGGAGCTCTACTGCAGTACTCAGATGCTCGAAAAGGAAGAGGCCTAAGCCCAATCACTCTCTTTTCGTCCAAAAGTTTGTTAAGAAAATGTGTGGCAAATTAGGTCAAAGTTCATTAAAGGAAGACGATTAATCAGACAGAGAGCCCTACAACAGTGTCCAAATAATCGGGAAAGAGAAGGTCGATACCTAATCAATCTTTTTCTACTATAAGAGAAATGACCTAATTCTGGTAATTACTGTATGTCAATATGGAAAACGAATGTTTGAACATTGAGCTCTACAGCAGTATCCTAACATTCAAAATAGAGAAAGTCTAAACTTAATCAATTTCTTCCATTTTTATTGTCAAAAACTTTTGAAAATAAGGGGGCGACTTGACGTTGGATCAAGCGTCTGAAGTTGACTTATGAAAATAGTTTGGATGTGGCGGAGGTATATTTGACTTTGTAATCAATTTGGATTTGATTTAGGACAAAAGACTCGACGTTGGATCGAGTGTTTGTTTTTGTTCTTTTCTGAAAGGGTTGATTTTAATGTTTTATTAATAATCAACTGGTACAATAAAGTAAATGAAAGCGGTAAATTTATTACACATTTTTTGGACTAGGGATACAGTTTATCGAATTGGGATATAACACGATAATTAAATGATATAAGCTTTGAAAGACAGTTGAAAAAAATAAAATAATCTCGTTGTAAGAAGGCCCAAGAGAAAGCCAAGGGACTCGTGGTAAAAATCAAGAAATTAATCTAAAATAAAATTCAGCGCTCTGTTAAGCAATCGCAAAGAGATTCATGTAGGAATCACCCTATCTGAGCTCGGTCAACAAAACTCTCTGCGTGTAAGAAATTTCTGAAGTTAAAATAAATTTTTGACTCGGAAATTGCAACGCAATGAAAGCTAACAAAAATACAACAACGACACATGCAATATCCAATAATAAAACCACGTTGCTACAGAATTGAAATACAGCAAAAATAAAAATGTGAAAACCACATTAAAGCACCATTATATTTATATATATATATATATATATATATATATATATATATATATATATATATATATATATATATATATATATATATATATATATATATATATATATATATATATATATAAAACTAAAAATAAGTAAACCCTAATTGTATATATGTTTCTTAACTGCAGTGTATGTGTATCTTCTCAATGCTTAATTTTGTTTCCTCTCCCTTTAACTAATCAAAACGTACACCGTCATTTAGCATATAAAGATAACAACAATAAAACAAAAAATCTGAAAAGCAGTTACATAATTTTAAGCAAATAGAGAAAGCATTAGATTTGGATTATATTTTGGTACAAAACATAACATTTATAAAGATAAAAAAAAAAAAACATGTAACTAGTGCTAGATTCTTCATTCATGTTATGATAAAATCTTTGCAGCATCCGATTCAACCAATTTAGTTCTTTTAAAAAAAATAGTATTAGTAATAATAATAATAAAAATGAAAACAGGAAATAAACATGAACTAAGAAGAAAGTATATATATACATATCTAAACTATTACTGTCAAACAAAAACAAGTAGTCAAGTAAAGAGCTAAGAAAACAAAGACAAACATTAAAATAAATATGTAAAAAAAATAGCAAAGTTTAACCAAAAGGTTACTTCAAATTTATTTTTCATAGCGACGACGGTGGAGGGAGTACGTGTTGCGGGGTTGATGTCGTTAAAAAAACAGATGGTGGTGGAAGGTGCTTCTTCGCGGCTAATACGGATCGACGATTGGAGTATATTTGATGGCGGTGAAGTGATGTGTTTTGTGTATTGATGATATTATTTTTTTTGAAGGTGTTTGTAGGGTGGAAGTGTTTATAAGGTGAGAGTTTAGAAGGTGGTTTATTTTGATGACGGATGAGTGATGATGATGAAAGTGAGGTTATACTGCGATTGGTTAAAGCCTTGGGGGGAGTTTTTTCCTCTGTTAAGAAATGATGGTTAATGATGATGATGTGATATGGAAGGATTGATAAAGAAAAGAAGAGAAAATATTTCCTCCTGCAATTTTTTTTTACTGACCTCTTAAAAAGAGAACGTACATCACATGTGAGATAAAGTCCCTAAGGCCATGTTTGGATCTTTCACGAAGAAAAAATGTTTCTCCTAACTTTATGAACATGAGTTAGCCGTGTGGTATTCCAAGAGTGGAGGATATATATCTATTTGGTTTCTTCTTTAAATTCTCTAAATAATGTTTTAAAAGATAAAATAAGAATAAAGATTTAATAATTGAAATAAAATCAATAAAAATAAATAAAATTGAATTTAAAAATACAATTTATTCTAATTTATTCTATTAATTAACTTGGATAAAAAAACAAAAACAAAAAATCGAATAAAAATGAATAAAAATTGGATGAGAAAAAAAGTTTTTTTTTTAAAATAAAATAAATAAACTGCATCAAAATTATCAGCGTGAAATAAACTTTTCAAAAACATAAAGATTTTGATTAAATTTTGAAATAAAAAATGACCGGTTAAAAGGTTCAAACTGATTAAAATGCGACCGAAAAAATAGTGCAAAAATTAAAATGAGCACGCCAAATTAAAATACACGAACCGTAGATTAATAAAACTGACGTTTGCAAGCTCAATTTTGAAATTTTCCGCCCAATAATTTGACGTACAATTGAGAAACGATTCGACCGGTCTGTCTGTGAATCCGAAAAATTTATCTGACTGATATTTTAAGCGTTATGCGGAATGTCATGCATGTTGTGACAAATATAAAATGCAAGCATCTTGTGAATGCATTGAATTGCTGACTGAATAATCGTGAAGAGACAATCGACTGTAAATGAATCGCCTTTGGACCATTTATCTTTAATTCTCAATCACAATTAAAACCATACAAAGACTCAGATGATGATAATACTCTTGATTATCACCCTCTGAACCTCTTAAACAAGATACAACAGAATGAATGAATGCACTGAGATTGAGAAATCAAGTCTTTCGACTTCTTAATCAACATATGACTGAATGATCGTTATTAAGATAAGATAAAATACCATAACTCCTGACTTTTCATCTAAACTCTTGATAAATGCTTTTTAACTTATTAAATGCACGACAAAATAGACCGATTCATGATGTGTTGATGCGAGTGAAAGAACTCAGGATAAAATTTAGGGTATGACACGTAGGATAGTAATTAATCTCTTTAATTTTTAGGTTTTCTTCTCATTAATTTAGGGTAGTTTCTTTCTAATTATTATCATAAAATAAAATACAGAGAATCTCATTTGCCATCATGATTAATTTTGGGTTCCATTTAATTTCGCTTTATTGGTTTTCTTTTCCTCATTTTATTTAAGTTATTTAATTTTGGTTATTAGTATAAAAACACAAAAATACTCTTTTCTTGTTGTCGCAACCTACCTGCGAAAAAACAACCGGCGAAAAAGGAAAGACAGAAGAGTCGTCACCGTGCGTTATTTATCCCAAAGGAGGGAAAGGAAACGCTCGAAGTAAACCTGGAAAAAGGAAAGGAAAAGACAAGGTCTCGCAACCAAATCTTGGGTTCGGGAGTCGATTATGCGAAGGGAAGGTATTAGCACCCTTACGCATCCGTAGTACTCTACGGGATCCACTCTTGTAGTTCTTGTCTAAAGGGTGTGGGTTATCTAATGTACTATTTACTATAAAAAAAAGGGTCAAAAGGAAATGACTCGCACGGATGTCGCATCCACTGCATACGTATCCCATATGAATATGAGAATCAGAGTCTTCGTAGCTCGGCTACCTATGGGTTAGGGGGGAGTGTGTGCTCGCTAAGACGTCGCGTCTCATGCCTACGTATCTCATCTGGAATGAGAATCAGAGCAAGCCATAGTTCGGCTAACTACGGGTTAAGTTTTGGGATGAACGACGTTACTACGCAATCTACCGGATGCTCGACCTTTGGAGACTTACTTGCATGTAGTAGAAGGAGTAAACGTGTTCTTAGGAGAAGAAAAATCAATGAGTTTGTTTGTGTTTTAGGGATGCTCATGCAAAAAGGGTAATGAGGATAAGACCTCATAGCTCTTAACCCTGGACAAGGTGAGCTCATGACAAAGAGTGGGGGTTCAGAAAGGTGGAACCCTCTCCACTGACTGACCGGACAAAAGATCTGGGGTTTTGGTTCTGAAGCATCGACACGTAGTGTGATCTTAAAGAACGACGCACTGAATAACGGGGGATTGACTATTGGTCCATTTTATCCGTCAATTGCCTCTTCATGGAGGTCTTTAGGCAAAAAGTAATAAAATGCGGGAAAGATAAAAGGGGTTAAGAGATATACCACACGAATAAAGATCCGAAGCAACAACAAATAAAGAGATAAGAAACCCAGAGATCTCTCAAGTTAGCACCATCAAAGAAAGCGAGTCAGTACAGGTAATCGGCATAAACCTCCAGGTGGTATCCCACAAATAAAGTGGAACACCAGGCAAACCATCTCTGCAAGAGTCATATGAGCCCTCACAAAACAAAACTCAACAAACATGTTAGAGAAACAAGATAGGGTAACCAAGAGTTGCCCCCAAATCAAAATGTAACCACATGAATCATGCCATTAAAATTCACAAAAAGCTCACAAAAAGCAACTAAGGGTAGGAGGCCTAAACCTCTTGTCAAACACATGCATCAAAAGGGTATCAAATTCACCCATAATACCTCATACATTCAGAGCATTCAAATTAAAAGCATAAAGTAATGGGAATAAGGCAAACCTGACTGGAGAGATCGAATGAAATTGAATTGCCCGGTTGGGTTGCAAAGCAATCTGAGGGTTTATATGAGATGGAATTGGTTCTTTGCAGATGAGTTCCCTTCAGTCTCTGGAGGTTGCTCTGAACTCTGTTAGCTCTTCTCTCACTATCTTTTTCCCAGCCAGGGTAATAGGAATAGAATGGCCTTTTGTTTCACTGAAACTCTGAATTTATAACCTGATTTTTGTGGACCTGTGGGCTCAAATGAGAGAGGCCTAAGTCCAAAATTTTTCTGTTATATTTTAGTTATTTATTTATTTATTATTATTATTATATATATATATATATATATATATATATATATATATATATATATATATATATATATATATATATATATATATATATATATATATATATATATATATATATATATATATATATATATATATATATATATATATATATATATATATATATTTTTTTTTTTTTTCGTTTTTATTTTTTATTTATTTTTGAAACACGTGGGCTTCGCCTAGCGAGCATGACAGTTCAAGAAATTCCTCTAAGCGTAGGTGATTCTGGTGGATTTTCTTGGGACTCGCTAGGCGACTCATTCTGCTCGCCTAGCGAGCATGACAGCTCATGAACAAACTTTTGCTCCTTCAAGATTAACGTTTTGAATGACGAATAGACCCCATTTGAACCTGTTGGAAGTAACTCAAGTCTTTCCCTTGTGTTGACTGATCATCTAAATAGAACCCACAAAGTGTCCTGGATGATGTTCAAGCTTCTTGGAGCTAATCCCGATTGACATGATGAAATGCAATGTATCTAATTCTCATTGATAATGATGAAATGCAATGTGAAATGTTAAATGACCTAAAAATGAATGCATGAATGAGGAGGGCAAATTTTGGGGTGTTACACTTGTTTTTAATAGTTTTTTTCTCTTATGTTTAAGTTGTTTTATTAGGATATTTGACCACCAACATTAATCACAAAAATATAGAAAATCACAACACCAACAAAAAACTTACAGAATATTCACATCGATTGTAAATAAACCAAACTTATACATAGTTAAATTGCTTTTCGTAATCAAACATTTTTTACAATCAAATTAATTCAAACTTTTTGCAAATAGTTGGATGAATGGATGAGCATCTGCGTTGTCCTTGAGTAATTGATGGTTGGTGCACGCTGTATCGACCGGTTATTCAAATTCAAAACAAATTAAAATCAACAACACATGAAATGTCTTTTGTTCCCTCTCGCACTTAATCCCAATCTCTTTTCATAAAAAGAATAGTTAGGTCATTTTGACGCGAAATACAAACGAGCACTTCATCCTCCATCGTGAAGGCATAAAATGCAAGCACATGACTTAACCATATTCTATAAAATCAACCGACTCACACTTATTTTTTATTGAACTACGATGCTCTGATTTTCTCATTGCACCTAAGAATATGTAGGCACTGGGTCTAAAATCCTGGTGAGCACACTAATTAAAAAACTATTTTTTTCCTTTTCTTTTGTTAATATTTTGATAAAATAGAAATAAACAATTGCAAACATTATTTAAGCAAACTCTTAACCCTAAAACTATAGGAGTTTCCCATTGAGTACAACAAATGTGAGGAGTGTTAATACCTTCCCGTCGCATAACCGGCACCTGAATCCATATTTAGTTGTGATGACCATCTTATCCTTTTTTATTTAGGGTCTTATCGTTACTTTCCCTTTCCTTAGGAATAAATAAAATTCGGTGGCAACTTTGTTAGTCACCTGCGAGCGTGTGATGCGCTCATGAGGTCGTATTTTTCGAGATGCAACAACTAGAGACTCTGTTGGGGAGTTCTCCTTAAAGAGATTCAAGCATATCCTTTAGTTTTAGGATTGTATGTTTTTGTTTATTTGTTTTATTTTATTCTTTATTTTATTTATTATATTTCCTGCTTTTATTTTTTATTTTTTATTTTTTATATTATTTTACCATTGTGAGTTTTAATTTCTGTTTGAGTGATGCTTTACACCCGAGTCTGAGAAAAAACATAAGCTAGTAGATGGTTGCATTGTGTTGGCCATCGGGACATATATATCGTTTGGTTGGTACTAAAACCCCGCCCAGAATAGATCCACTTGAAAATGTTGTTGTAATACAATTATTTATAGTGATGGAAGTATCGAGCAAGAAGATCCTTGATTCGGGGGACATCTTCTAGGGATCCGTAACTCATGTTGTTAATATAGATGGTTGTGTAGTGTTGACCTTTGGGACATATATTTTTATAGGCTGACGTGAAGGCCTCACCCATAATGAATGTGCTCGGGGGTATCCTCACCATACAAGTATTTGTAGTGATGATAGTCCCCTAAATCTAAGTCAATGATTTTGGGGAACCTACCCAGATACCTTATCTAAAGAAGCTCTAGAACTTACGTGTGAGAGGATTAAGTATTAAAGATTTAGAATCGACCTATCGTAGGGAGCCTTCCTAAATAAGATGTTCTTATATTCTTTGCTATCCCTAAATTTGTATGTGTTTTCTTATGCTTGTGACTATCCTAAAACTGAATGTGACACATACGTTGCATCTGCATGAAAAACTTTTAGCATACCTAGAAAATGAAGCATAAAATATTTTTTCATACTGATGCATTATCATGCATCCCCATACATGCACATACATTTTCATATCATAAAACAAAAACTCATATTTCTTCCCCTTCTCTAACCTGATTCGCGCTAGCTGATTTCCTGATACCCGCGAAGGAACTCGAAGTATGACTTGTAGGGGGATACGGTGGAAAATTGTAGGGCTCTCAAACACAAGGTCCAAGACCTGATCGACGACAATCAATTAACTTTCGAAGGTGTAATCTTATTAGAGAACAGTAACCCCTTACTTTGATAAGTGCAAGAACGTCAAAAAGCATCTCTTAAAATCAATTGGTCAACAACGAAGCCCATCCCTAGGATCATTAGGCTTTTTTTAAGTTGTAAATTATGTCTTTCTAGGATCAATCGTTTCCTATTCACTATTTCTTCTTCCATCACTCGCCATGTACAACGAATTTTTGCTTTTCATATGTTAACAAACTTTGAAGGAGAATGATGTAAGGGAAATAACTGAATTTGCTGACTTATGCTTTTATTAGTAAGACTTGGCCGACGATGTAAGGAATTGTGTCACTTCCCAAACACTAGAGAAATAAGGAAATAATATGCAGTCAACCCCTTTGACCCTGAAGTCGGTGTTCTTTCTATTTATAAAAAAAAATTAATCTTAACCAGGGGCATAATAGATTTCAATTAATTGGATGATGCATTCTAATCTCAAGAGAACCATTCTGAAGCATATCTTCTTCCTCACACACGTCATCCAACATAGAGGAAGTAATGAAAAGATAAAACTCACAATAGTTAACATGGCAGTCACAACCTTTCTGAATCAAAAGTAAAATATCACAAGAATTGTTCGAAAAAAATCCCATTAAAACAAAAAACCTAAAAAAGTTGACTTAGGAAAAAGTTAGGGCATCCCGATGGACCGCAAATTCAAAAAAAAATTAGTCCATACAAAAATATGGATTAAAAGCAAAAAAGAAAAAAATGGAAACAAGCATGTAAATGGAAGTAGGTGACTGCCACCTCAAGAATCTCATCAATGTTTCAACCATTATATCTACCTTCATCATCATAATTACCAAAATTCTCTTCTGAATGAATGCATCCTTTGAGTTAATTGGATTTAGGAATGGAGAACATCAAAGGAGAAGGGGTGGGTTAAATCATATTTTGATCCTTGTATCCTTTTTTTCTTAAACCGTGAACCAGACCATGTTACAACCTTTAAAAGACCTAATTGAAGCTAGGCTCACTATGAAAGCATACACGGCGAAATTGTTATTAAACTGACTCCAAATGTGTGTTAAATCATGCTAACCACATTGTCTTGCCACATTTTCACATCTTCGTTCGTGCCAACCTCATGGCCAAATATCATTCATTATACACACCATATTTGTATCAATTTTTGATTTCAAGAATTGCACGAGCATTACGTTAGAATTACTTTTCAAATGAGAGAATTTTACTCGCAAAATAATACTTATCATCGAGGAAATTTCAACAATGGTCTGATCAGAGGCATGCCGCTTCAAGACACTTTTTTACTATGGGAAAATCACCTAAGGATCCAACCATTCAGGAGAAAATCCTTATAATCAGGGGCAAATCATCTGAAGATCTTCTTGATTAGGGGAAAAACATTCTAAGAATTTTCCAACCTAGGTCAAATCACCTCCAGACCCTAATGATCAGGGGCAGACCTTTCAAGATTCAAATACTGGGGTAGTCCATATAAAGGTCATATCATAGTATGGCGGGATCCAAGTTCATTTTCAGGTAACTCCTTCAGAAACCCTACCAACTGGGGAAAATATAGGGTAATGTAGGGGAAAACCCTCTCCATACTTTCAAGTTGCTCAAGCAAACTCTGTCGTACTTTAGCGTCCATGGAGTTCAACATGAGTGTCGAAGGTCGTGTTAAAACTACATCCTACCACTTTTTTACAAACATCCTTGTTACATAAACAACATATTTAATCCTTAACTATCCATGAACCACCCCATGGGAGCTTGTTGAACATTTAACTCATCCTCATACATCAATCATGTTCGCATTTCTCTAACATTAAAACCACACTTATGATCTCATTCATCTTGCATATTCCCACAGTATGAATCTGACATTATCAGCAAGCCTTGTAAGATAAACATATACAAAAATCCCAACCTCACTTTCCATTTACCCTAAAATTCCAACCTTAATTGGCGTCTGTAAGACCCCAATTTTGGCCCTAAGACCCCTCATGGCCCACATCATATCATATCATAGCCTCAAGGATCTTTGCATGCCTAGCTTCCCTCCTAGTGGGTAGGTTGCCTTGTGTGTGGTTCTTGATCACCAAGCATACTTTGCATTTGTATATCTTTGCCTTTCATATGCTTATCAATCAAAAAGTACAAAAATATTGTCAGTTTAACCTTGTTGCTTGCAGTTGAAGCAATCATCAGCAATTAGGTCAAAATCAGTCACAGTCAGTCAAAGCAGTGGATGGTGGCCATTCTTGCAGAATTTGGGCACCATAATCAATAATCAAGAGTTCATACAACTTGGGACATCATTTGGAATTAAGTTCTCAAGGAATTAGGGTTTGGAATTCATCAGAAGTGCTTCAGTCATGCAAAACCCTAGAAAAGTCAACAGGAAGTCAAACTTGGTCAACTGTGGATTTAATCAGTGATTTGATGGATGGAATTGATTTGAAGGAGCTCATTCATGTCCATACAAGCCTCATATATCATGCCAAACCTCATCATGGAAGAATTTGAAGTCAAACAGAAAATTT
Source organism: Lathyrus oleraceus (assembly GCF_024323335.1). Lineage (NCBI taxonomy): Eukaryota > Viridiplantae > Streptophyta > Magnoliopsida > Fabales > Fabaceae > Lathyrus > Lathyrus oleraceus. The sequence goes on along the minus strand of NC_066585.1, from coordinate 466,528,860 downwards.
CCAGAAATAGAAAGTTGACCTGTAATTCAAACTGCCAAAAATGGAAACTTCTTGACCCTCAACTTACATCATGATACAAGCTTCAAATGAATTTTTTCCCAACATGAAAGTTGAAGATCTTGTTCTCCCATTTTCAAAAAGTCCAAGAACTCTCAATTCCCATGTATGGTTGGAAATATATGATCAATTCAATTTCAAAAATTTGTGAACTTCAAAGAGCCATATCTCATGAACCACAAGGCCAATTTCAGTGGGGTTTTTTCCTACAAGCCACATTTTACCTCCTCTTTCCAAAAATATAAATTTCATGTGCCAATCAAAATGGAATTTTTGGACCTAGCATGGTTGAATTTCAAGTGAGGTGTATTTTTGAAGTTTTGTTTTAAGCATTTCCTACCACATTAGCCATTTGGAACTGTTTCAAAACATGATTTCTGACTTGCCAAGGCCCAAAATTCGAGCAGCATGCTACCACATACCACCATTTGGTCAAAATTGCAAGATTAGCAAATTGGTTAAAATGAGCAAAGCATGATTACCATCCACTTAGCAAAGCTTAAACAGAGATATTTAAAGACATTTTCTGCACATTCCAACCCTAGCGGCAGCCTTTACACATCAGAATTCTCTCTTCTCTCAAGATTTGCATTTTCACATATTGCATTTTTCTGCACAAAAACTCCAAAGAACCACGAGCAACTTTGTTTGTTCCATCATCTGGACAACATTTGGAAGCTTTTTCAAGCATCATTCATCACCTGTACTGCAGCATCGAGCTCTGTTTTCTCCATGGACCAACAATGGTGATTTTCGATTTTGGTGTTTCCAAGAGTTGCTGAGCTTCAAGCCACCCTCCAGCCATCATTTTAAACCAAGAGCTTCATCTGTTTCGAGTTGCATCATCCAAACAACACTGTTCCATTGAGTTCTTCAAATCAAGTGAGTTTTTTCGACTTCTTTATTTTTCCAAATCTTGCTATACATCATGTAGTGCCTACTTAGCTGGTTGTTTTAAGCTTCGAATCATGTCAAATGGTTGGTTATTTAGGAAGATATGCTGTTTGAAAGTTTGGTGTATAAACTTGTTTTTGCTTAGTTCATCTTGGTTAACATGTTTTGATGAATTTGGATGCTGGATTTATGCTGTATGTTGTTTGTTGATCACAATGGTGTGCTTGATTTTTATTTCTGGGCATGTTGAAAATTTCGATTTGAATGTGGATGATGAAGTTCACTGTAGTTGATAAACCCTAATTGCATTGCCAAGTTTTCTGGGTTTCACGCGTGCATGATGGTTGATTACTGTTCCATTCCATGTTAGCCAATCAAAACATTTGGTTGCCTCGCCCCTAAACGGTGCGTTTCGATTAATGAGGGCGTTAATTACCAGAATGCCACTCGGTCAACATGTTGACCTAGTATTCCATGTTCATTTTGTTTGTTTGTTCCAAATTGTTACTCAACTTCTAAAAATCATTTCTCACTCGTTTCAACTCCAAAATTCATGAAATTTTTTCCATCATATTCACATGAATGTCTACTTTTTTATCATGATTTTTATTGATTTTTTGGATGGCTGGATTTTTAATGGTATTAGGTTTCTTGACATGTATGAACATTTTACACCTTTTGCCATTTCTTTTGTGAAATTGTAATGATGTATCTAATGCCCCTGAAATTTTTTGTGGTTAATCTACACTCATTCATGTTTGTTTTGATATAGAGTTCTTGAATTTATCATATGTAGTTTGTGAGATATGAATTTTGGAAGTAGGGTGTGACAATTTGTGTCACACCAATGATATGCAATTTCATGATTTTTGTTGACATGCTTCCTGACCTCCAATTAATGTGAAATTTTGCATGAACCTTCTCCTATATGTCTAGTTCACTTGTGATTTTTCCTGGAATTAATTATGCCATTTCCAAATTGTTTGAGATTTTTCTTCCCTGCCTAGTCAAATGTTGACTTTGTGTGACACATCTTGCCAAATCCTTTGGGAAATTCTCATACTTCATTGGATGATCATGAAATTTTACATGTGCATACTAGACATCTTAAGCTTTGCATTGGTGTTGATCCCATTCATTTCTCATCTGGTGGCATTGAGTTATGATTTTTTGAAGTTGATACATGTATGTTTGACTTCTTTGTGCATACTTGGAATTGTTTTGACTTCCTGATTTTAATTGACCATCTTCCCATGATCCAAATGAGCTGAAATTTTGTATGCATGTCATGTTATGGATTATGTTTGACCCTGAATTATTTGATAATTTTTGGAATTGACCATGTTGGGTTTTGAGCTAAGTCTTTCTGTTGACCTCATTGAGCATATTCAAATTTGCTTTGGCTTCATTGATTTTCATTGGCTGCCTTCCACTTGTCCAATTGTGATGAAATTTTACATGCTTACCATGCTAGGTGTTAGGATTGATCATGAATTATTTGGTGATTTTTGAAAATGTTTGAGTTGACTTTTGATGCAAGTCTTTCTGTTGACTTCTATGTGCACCAATTTGCCATGCTTTGCCTTCCTTTGCTTATGAAATCATGATGATGAATGATATGAATGTGGGACCAATTGTGCTTGCTTCTTAATTGTTTAAACTTGATTTTGGTTGACTTTCATTTGCTGTTTTGACTTTCTCATCTCATTTTGACCCTAGGCTTGTCCTAGGGGTCTCCTGGCTTATGTTTGAGTTCATTGTTTCAGGTTAAGCTACAAATGCTTCAAAGAAACTTTTGCAAGTTTGATTAAGCTTGATTGTTTATCATGTGCTAACCTCTTTGTTTTGTAGGTTGCTTGACTCATATGACTTGAGTCTTGTTGCTTTGCACATTCATCTGATCATGTTGACTGTTAATTCTATTCTCACTTTTGCTTTAAACTGTTGAACTGTGTACTGATTTGTTTGACTGTTTCAGGTACCATTAGTTGCTTAAGTTCTTTGAACTTGCTTTGCTTTGCTATTTAGCAATTTGCTTTGAGGTAATTCCTCTTTCTTCATGTAGTCTGGAGACCCGGCCTGTTATTTGGCCGGGCAAACTGTCTGAAGTCCTCCTTAAGAGGCAATGCTTGTGTGTGTTTATATTTGTCCCAAGCAGGAAAAGTCCTTCAAGTAAGGCAATTGGTAGATCAAAGGGATAAGCAACCTATCCCCTACTATTCAGTGAGTCTTCTCCTTGCTCCCATTACATGGTTGTAGCATTGAGATCAAAACCCAAGATCTATCGAGTCAATAATGTGGAGAGAGTTCCTACTTTCTGAACTCCCACACTTTCTGATATTCAGATGCTCTCCCTGATCAGGGATAAGAGCAATGAGGCACACCCCTCATCTCCTTTCATCTGCTTCACCTTAGCCTCTCAATGGCAAGGTTAAGAGCAACTTTTTACCCTATTCCAGTTGGCCTCAGTGCCTAACCCTCTTGTGTGAGCCTCCTTGTTTGGCTATAGAGTGTGCTGTTTGATATTGATTGATTGATTGATTACTTCATATGCACATGTTTGCTTGTATGCTTTATGCATTTATCATCATCATTTATTGCTCATTAATGCATAATCATCTCATTTGTCTGTGTGACATTATCATTGTTGTTTACCCATCGAGGACAATTGTAAGACCATTCATTGGCCATTGCTCCTATGACATGGAAGTGAGTATAAGACCATCACCTTGGCCACTCATCTTATCTTTGCTTGATGCATTTGATTGTATGTGAGGTTGCAATTGTAAGTCCCTGTAAGTTGGCATTTGCTTTCCTATGATCACATGTTGCTTTGTTTGTTTGTATGTGAGGATACAACTGTAAGTCCCTGCAAGTTGGCATTTGTATTCCTAGGACCATACTGTGGAGGTTAGAGTAAGCCCAGACAGATTGGCATCTGACATCCATGTTTTGCTTTTGTTTGTGTATGTGAGGTTGCAATTATAAGTCCCTGTAAGTTGGCATTTGCTTTCCTATGATCACTTTGTTGCTTTGTTTGTTCTTGTATGTGAGGATACAATTGTAAGTCCCTGCAAGTTGGCATTTGTATTCCTAGGATCATATGTTGGATATTGGTATAAGTCCAGACAGATTGGCATCCGGTATCCAAGTTTCATTTTGTTTGAGGAGATTAGTGTAAGACCATTGAGTGGCATCTGATATCCAGTTTTATTTTAGGAGATTGGTATAAGACCAGTGATTGGCATCCGGTATCCGCTTTTCTTTTGCTTTGTTTGTTTGTTATTATTCATTGCTCACTCCAAAGGACACACTTGAATCATCTTCTATATGATCTCAAGAGGTGAACCTTCTAAGAAGTTTTACAATCCATATCCATCCATTCATTCTCATTATGTCCTAAACCTTTTCACACTTTGATTTCAAACTTAACATAGATATTGTGCAAACATCTTCATGTTTTCAAACTAAAAACCTGGACCCAAGTCCTTGACTTTTTTCTCAAACTCCATTTCATAATACTTCTTTGAATTAATCTTAATCATACTTTGACTCCCTTTTCATAATCACAATCAATTAACTTCACCCATTCACTTGTTTTGGCTTTGTCCATTGTTAATCTTTTCATGCATTAGCCATAGGTTTCAATTATCTTTGTGGTTGATGTAAATCTTGCCTATCCTTAGTGAGTCGACAGTAAGACTTCCGTACTGAAAACAGGGCTAACCCCTCTAGTACGTCGAAGCTATCCTCGCATGGTGGATGTTGGTTTTGGTCGAGTGTTCTCCCATTGATAATGAAAAGCCTCAGTGCTTGTGTTTAAAATTGAATCCACCAACTTTTGGAAATCTTTTAGCCGAACTACGGCGTTTTGATCCTTACCTTTGATGGAAGGTACGTAGGCAGCGGGTTCATCCGTTCAAACCCAATAAAACTTGTATATTCTTTTCTCATCATCCCAATCATGTTTGCACAATGTTTATGTCATAACAAATAACAATTTTATACAACAAGTGTGAAAAGGGCTCCCTAGGAGTACCTAGGACGTAGTGGGTGCCTAACACCTTCCCATTGCGTAATTTACCCCTTACCCAGACTCTCTGATCTTTTTATTAGTTTTCTACGTGTAAAACTTCTTAGGCTTTTGTTCGCCTTTTAGCCAGTCCTTTGGATAAATAAAAGTGCGGTGGCGACTCGAAATTTCATTGTATGCTTTGCTTATGATTTAATCGATAGATCATATAGCGACGAATACACCGCTACAGAAAAGTGGCGACTCTGCTGGGGATAAATCGATCGATCCTTGGTGGTATTGCCTACTTTTCACCCTTGTTGTGCTATATTGTTATTTGTTATATGACATATTTTTGTACAATTTGGGATGACTGTATTGATTGTAATGTGTGAATTGCTTGATATACAATTGTTGTTTGCTTTGGTGATCTGTGAGATGAGTTCTATACCCGAACTCGAGTGCACTCTAGGATAGGAGAATGGCATAGTCTTGTTGACTGGTGTGGAGTATTCCTTAGCCAGTTGACTTGCGAGTCCATTCACTTGGTGGAGGTCATGTTGAATTAATAATGTCACACAAGTTATTTGTGGTTAGGCATTATTCTTTCAATCATGTGCCGCAGAAGCCAAGGACCTTAGTTTACCAAACCCATCTTGGCCTATTTTAGGACCGTAGTGCGGAGGTCGTTCAGATGTCAGTTCTGATACGATTGTTACGCGATACTACACTCATAAGAGTTTCTCTTGAGAATATTCTTGGAATACGAGTATTCGTTCCTCCGATAATATTCGAGAGATGGAACGATGATTATGGGAACCTCTGATAGAACATGTCTGGCAGGTTTAAACCCTAGTACACTCCCTTTGGGTGGTTCTTAACCGAGACTCCATGCTCGTGACTCTCAACAAACCCGTGATTCGTGGTTGAGTCGTTCAAACATTGTTAATATCAATGGATCCCGGATCAGGTGTAAAACCTAAGATCCATCGAAGCGGCTGGTTGATATTAAGAATGTCTGAACCGGTTCATGTACCGTTAATATCAATGGAACTTGGGTGTCGATAAGGTGAAAGCCTAAATCCACCAAAATGGATGATTGATATTAGGGATACAATGAGCTTTCCCACGACCTTTGTTTGGTGTGCTTTGCTTGATCCTTGAGGGTGTTTGTTGCATTCATGCATTCACGCATTCATCCGCATTCATGTCATCAGAAAAAGAGAAAATTTTCAAGGAACTTAAAGGGTTATTTGCAAAATTTTCAGACATGGAAAGACCAAAAAGGCATACAAAGAAGTACAGCTTCAAACAGCCCGATGTAAAAGAGTTAAGGAATCTGACATCGTATGTATTAGATCCCTTGGGTTTCAAAGCTCGCTATGGGAAGCTTCTACCTCTGCTCACCACTCAGGTTGACGAAGGATTGATGAGTACTCTGGTTCAGTTCTACGATCCGTTGCATCACTGCTTCTTATTTCCGGACTTCCAGTTGTTGCCGACTTTGGAAGAATACTCTCACCTTATTGGGATTCCGATTCTGGATCAGGTGCCGTTCAGTGGCCTAGAGAGTATTCCATCTGCTCGAGAGATTGCAAGTTTGTTGCACATAGATGAAGATTTGATTAGAGCTAATCTGACTATCAAAGGCGGAATTCAGGGTTTTCCTTCCGAGTTCCTCATTGCCCAAGCTACCTTTTATGGGAAAGCCATGAGTGAGGATGCCTTTGAGGCTCTATTTGTGCTGCTCATCTATGGATTGGTGCTATTTCCCAACTTCGACAAGTTCGTGGACATGAACGCCATTAGGATCTTTTCAGTCCTTAATCCAGTTCCGACTTTGTTGGGCGATGCATATGTCTCCTTGCACCTGAGGAATATGAAGAATGGAGGAGTCATTGTCTGCTGTTTACCCCTGCTGTACAAGTGGTTTATTTCGCACTTGCCGCAGACAGTTGCTTTCAAGGAGAACAAGGGATGTCTTCGGTGGTCTCAGAGACTCATGTCTCTCACCAATGATGATATCACCTGGTATGATCGCGTGTATGATACCGTTCAGATCATCGACTATTGTGGGGAATTCCCTAATGTGCCTCTTCTTGGCACATGTGGTGGGATTACCTACAATCCTATTCTTGCACGTCGTCAGCTTGGGTTCCCCCTGAAGGATAAACCTAATAACATTCTGTTAGAAGGTGTGTTCTTCCAGGAGGGTAAAGATCCCCAAGGCCTGAAAGCCAGATTTGTCCGTGCTTGGCGCAGTATCCACAAGAAGAGTAGGAATGAGTTGGGTCCAAAGAACTGCATTGCTTTGGAGCCATACACCTCTTGGGTCAGACAGAGAGCTGCCACCTACCTGATGCCGTATGATCATCCGAGACCTACACTGTTGGATGTGGCTGGGCCTTCAGCCCTCCCTACCCAACGTGTAGAGGAGTTGAGAGAAGAAGACCTTTCGCGTGCTTGGATCCGCGAAAGAGAGGAATTGATGCAGCAACTCAAGGAGAAGGATGCTATGATTGAATTTCTCGAGCACCGAGTGATCGACGATCCGAACGACACTTGGACTTCTCTGCTTCCTCAGTCATCCAAATTCTGGAAGAGGAGGTACGATCGACTTGCTAAAGAGAAAGCTGATATGGAGGCTGCCTATGAGAGAGAGATCAAGAAGTTGTGCACTTCTCGTCTTCCAGCATCCCGAGCTGATAGGGATCCATAGGATGTCATTTACCTTTTCTCTTTGTAATAATCAAAAATGTTGTATTTCTTTGTTTCAATATATTGAATGAAATATTTTCCATGAGCAATCAAAATGTTTAAATATTCAAAATATTGCAAAAAAATACCCTAAGGGTTCCTTGAAAACAAAGCATTTACACAAGCATCTCATGCATCATTCTTGCATAAACAGGTACCCTTTGTTTCTGGTCTTCTGGTTCTAACCTTTGCTCTTCATTTATTTTGAAGACAAGCTGACTCACCGGTATTATACAAGGGTCAACTCTGCCAGAATCATGGAACAGTTGGAGCAAGAGAACCGAGATCTAAGAGAAGAGGTCGCCAGACTTGGCGCTTTGATGGAGCAACTCCTTGCTGCTCAGAACCCGCCTGCTCAACAGCCAGCAACTCCTGTTCAGAGGACGGTTATATCCGAAGTGGCTACTTCAACGGTGCCAGTCAGTGCCCATCAGCCTAATGCCATGCCTCCCGGTTTTCCTTGGGGGATGCCTCCAGGCTTCATGCCTGATCTGCCAGCTCCTACATTTGTTCAAATGCCGGCATCTAGCCCGGTCCCTGTTCCCGCTCCTCCTGTCAAGCATACCATGCCTAGGGTAGACGACACCATCTATCACTCTGAGGCTTCTGAGGGATCAGATGTTCATGAAAAGATGGACGCAATGAACGATTAATTCCTTGAGCTGAGAAAGGAATTGAGGACTCTTCGAGGCAAAGATCTCTTCGGCAAGTCTGCAGCCGAACTCTGCCTAGTTCCCGGTGTGAAAATACCAATCAAATTCAAGGTCCCAGACTTTGAAAAGTATAAGGGGAACACCTGTCCACTAGCTCACCTGGTCATGTACGCCAGGAAGATGTCAACACAGACTGATAATGATCAACTCTTGATCCATTATTTCCAAGATAGTCTGTCTGGTGCCGCGCTCAGATGGTACATGAGCCTGGACAGTGTCATCATCCGATCTTTCAATGACCTTGGCGAAGCTTTCGTCAAGCAATATAAGTACAATGTCGATATGGCGCCTGACCGAGATCAACTCAGGTCCATGTCACAAAAAGACAAGGAATCGTTCAAGGAGTACGCCCAGAGATGGCGTGAGCTGGCAGCTCAAATCACTCCACCGTTGGAAGAGAAAGAGATGACCAAGATCTTTCTGAAAACTCTTGGTTCATTTTACTATGAACGAATGGTGGCAAGCGCTCCCTCTGATTTCACCGAGATGGTGAACATGGGGATGCGTCTCGAAGAAGGTGTCCGCGAAGGACGATTAGCGAAAGAAGATGGTTCTTCCTCTAAACGATATGGAGCGTTTAAGAGGAAAGAAGGCGAAGCGCATGCCGTGCAATCTCAGCCGAAGCATAGAAAACCCTCTGTTCAGAGGAAGCCTGCACGACATTCCAGTCATCAGCACCAGGTAGCTCACGTAGCGCCTGTTTTCAAAGACAACGCTCCTCAACATGAACAGTATCAGCATCAGCAGCAATATCAACAACCGCAGTACCAACAACAGCAATCTCGTCCACAGCAACAGGCTTACCAGCCTCGTGGGAGTACGAGTAATCAAGCAAACATGGGTTATGAAAGGAAGAAGATCAGTTTTGATCCGATTCCTATGTCTTATGCGGAGTTATATCCCTCTCTAATAGAGCGGAAGTTGGTTTCTCCGAGAGATCCTCCGGCTATACCTGTCAACCCTCAGTGGTGGTATAAGCCTGATCTGCACTGTGTCTATCACTCTGGCGCTCTGGGCCATGACATTGAAAATTGTTTCCAGCTGAAGACTAAGGTGCAAGACCTTATGAGAAGCGGAATTCTGAGTTTTGAAGACTCAAACCCGAACGTCACCAGGAACCCATTGCCTTCGCATGGGAAATCTGTCAACATGATTCAGGAATGCCTTGGGAAGTACAAGGTTAAGTATGTCAGCCATATCAGGCAGTCGTTGGTTGATTTACATAAGATGCTGTGCCAGTACAGCTATTTGGAGCATGACCACGACAAGTGCCGCGTCTGTTCGGTTAACCGCTTGGGTTGCGACCAGGTCCGCCGAGAGCTTCAGAAGATGTTGAATGAAGGTACCATTGAGATTCTCCAGAATCGCAGTGTTGATATAGTTGAACCTGAGGTGAATGTCATCTCACCAGTGTTCAAGCTGCCCGAGCCCGTTGTTATTCGCTACAATAGCAACAAGCCCAAGGCTTCCCCTTCTTTGATTATCAAACCTGCAGGCCCTGTGCCTTATTCATCTGATCGAGCTGTGCCATTCCGGTACAATCCTGTTGCTGTCTAGGATGGGATTGAAGTGCCTTTGCCTTCAACTTCCGTGACCACTATTGCTGATGTTAGTGGGTTGACCCGAAGTGGTCGTGTATTTTCTGCACCTGCTAAGGCTGTTCCTTCTGATACTGTTGAGCGCCCCGTTGGGACCGCTGTGAATGTTCAGAATCCGACACTTGATGTTGCCAAACCCTCCTCATCTGTACAAAGGACTCCTGTTTCTTCAGTTGGCCCAAGTGGCATTGTTGATGAAGAATCTGATGAGATGCTGAGGCTCATCAGAAAGAGTGAGTACAACATTGTAGACCAGCTTCTACACACGCCCTCCAAGATCTCTATTCTTTCTTTATTGCTGAATTCAGAACCCCATAGGGAGTCTCTGCAGAAAGTCTTGGATCTGGCGTATGTTGATCATGACGTCACCCTTGAGCAATTTGACAGTATTGTTGCAAACATTACCGCTTGCAACACTTTGAGCTTTTGTGACGCTGATCTCCCTGAGGAGGGAAGAGACCACAACATGGCCTTACATATCTCCATGAATTGCAAATCTGATGCAATGTCCAACGTGTTGGTGGACACTTGATCTTCTCTTAATGTATTGCCGAAATCCACACTCTCCAGATTGTCATATCAAGGTCCTCCTATGAGGCAGAGTGGGGTTGTTGTGAAAGCTTTTGATGGGTCACGCAAGACCGTAATTGGGGAAGTTGATCTCCCAATCAAGATAGGACCAAGTGATTTCCAGGTTACTTTTCAAGTAATGGATATCCACCCATCTTATAGCTGTCTCTTAGGCAGACCATGGATTCACGAGGCTGGCGCCGTGACATCCACCCTACACCAGAAGCTAAAGTTTGTCAAGAACAAGAAATTGGTTGTAGTAGGGGGAGAAAAGGCTCTCCTGGTTAGCCATCTGTCTTCTTTCTCGTATATTGACGCAGAGGATGAAGTTGGAACTCAGTTCCAAGCTTTATCTATTGATGAACCAATCGAGAAGAAGTCTCCTTCATTCACTTCCTACCGAGATGCTAAGCTGGCCATTGAATATGGTGCAGTTGCTGGATTAGGGAAAGTGCTTGAACTTGAAGATAATCGATCCCGGGCTGGCATTGGCTATGGTTCTGGGGCATGCAATGAGCAAGGTCTGTTCACGAGTGGAGGGTTCATCCATGCCGATCAACCTGAAGAAGAAGAAGCTGCTGCTATCATTGAAGAAGAAGATGCAGAAGACTTGAACAATTTTGTTATTCCTGGTGGTGTCTGCCACAATTGGGTCGCTGTAGATGTTCCTACAGTTATCCATAGATCAGAGTAAATTGTTCACTTTGTTTGAAACCCTTCTCCCATGCCAAAAGGAGAAGTGATGACATTGTTGGCAAAGCATATATACAATGATATTTTCATTCAATTTTCGCATTGTTAAACATTTGTTTTTCCTTTGTTTTCACTTTTTGCTTTTCTTTATGAAATCAGTGATCACAAAAAACCATAAAAACAAAAATAAAAGCAAACATTTTCCATCTGCATAATGATTTGCTTGTTTAAATTCTGAAGTTTTTCTTTAACCAAAATCATTATGCAGGTTGATCCTAAAACCCATTGAACATAATGATCCAACGCCATCTCCCAATTTTGAATTCCCTGTATTTGAGGCAGAGGAAGATGACGTTGAAGAGATTCCTGATGAGATCACCCGTCTCCTTGAGCACGAAAAGAAGATCATTCAGCCGCATCTCGAAGACTTGGAAACAGTCAACTTAGGATCTGAGGATTGTGAGCGCCTGGTGAAGATTGGGGCACTTCTTGAAGAGTCTGTCAAGGAAGATTTGATCAGTTTGCTACGAGAATATTCAGATATCTTTGCTTGGTCCTATGAAGACATGCCGGGTTTAGATACAGATATTGTGCAACATTTCCTGCCTTTGAAGCCTGAGTGCGTGCCTGTGAAGCAGAAGCTCAGAAGAACTCATCCAGACATGGCAGTGAAGATCAAAGAGGAAGTTCAGAAGCAAATTGATGCGGGGTTTCTGGTGACTTCGACATATCCTCAATGGGTGGCCAATATTGTGCCTGTTCCTAAGAAGGACGGAAAAGTCCGTATGTGCGTTGATTACAGAGATCTGAACAAAGCTAGCCCAAAAGATGATTTTCCTCTACCACACATTGACATGTTGGTAGACAATACAGCCAAATTCAAAGTCTTTTCCTTTATGGACGGATTTTCCGGATATAATCAAATCAAGATGGCACCAGAGGATATGGAGAAGACAACATTCATCACACCTTGGGGAACATTCTGTTATCGAGTGATGCCCTTCGGTTTGAAGAACGCCGGAGCCACGTATCAACGAGCTATGACTACCTTGTTTCACGACATGATGCACAAGGAGATAGAAGTCTATGTTGATGATATGATTGCTAAGTCCCGAACGGAAGTTGAGCATATTGAGCATTTGTTGAAGCTTTTTCAGCGTTTGAGGAAGTTCAAACTTCGCCTGAATCCGAACAAATGTACTTTTGGAGTCCGTTCCGGCAAGCTGTTGGGTTTTGTGGTAAGCGAAAGAGGTATTGAGGTTGATCCTGCAAAGGTCAAAGCAATACAAGAGATGCCTGCACCCAAAACTGAGAAGCAAGTCCGAGGTTTTCTTGGCCGCTTGAACTACATTTCCAGATTTATATCCCACATGACTGCCACATGTGCGCCGATATTCAAGCTCCTCCGGAAAGATCAGTCTCATGATTGGACCGAGGATTGCCAGAAAGCTTTCGACAGTATCAAAGATTATCTGTCTGAACCTCCGATTTTGTCTCCGCCTGTGGAAGGAAGACCTCTGATTATGTATTTAACAGTTCTTGAAGACTCGATGGGTTGTGTACTCGGTCAACAAAATGAATCAGGGAAGAAGGAGTTTGCTATCTACTACCTCAGTAAGAAGTTTACTGATTGTGAGTCTCGGTACTCTACGCTTGAGAAGACGTGCTGTGCTTTGGCTTGGGCAGCTAAGCGTTTGCGCCAGTACATGATAAATCATACAACTTGGTTGATATCCAGAATGGATCCAATTAAGTATATCTTCGAGAAGCTGCTTTAACTAGGAGGATTGCCCGTTGGCAGATGTTGTTGTCTGAGTATGATATTGAGTATCGAGCTCAGAAAGCTATCAAAGGTAGTATCTTGGCTGACCATCTAGCGCACCAGCCGATTGAAGATCATCAGTCTGTTCAGTATGACTTCCCGGACGAGGAAATTCTGTATTTGAAGATGAAAGATTGCGATGAGCCTACACTTGATGAAGGTCCAGAACCTGGTTCCAGATGGACGATGGTGTTCGATGGTGCTGTAAATCAATATGGAAATGGAATTGGGGCAGTGATCATTACTCCTCAAGGTTCACACATTCCGTTTACAGCAAGGCTAACTTTCAAATGCACGAATAATATGGCGGAGTACGAAGCCTGTATAATGGGACTTGAAGAATGCATTGACTTGAGGATCAAGTATCTTGATGTCTATGGTGATTCAGCTTTGGTTGTCAATCAGATCAAAGGTGAATGGGAGACGAATCAACCAGGTCTCATCCCGTACAGAGATTATGCAAGGAGAATTTCAACATTCTTCACAGAAGTTGAATTTTATCACATTCCTCGAGAGAATAATCGGATGGCAGATGCCCTTGCTACGCTTGCTTCTATGATTGTTGTCAGATGGTGGAATGATGTCCCCAATATTACTGTGATGCGCTTGGATAGACCCGCTCACATATTTGCAATCGAAGAAGTGAAAGATGACAAGCCTTGGTATTTTGATATCAAGAATTTCCTCCAGAACCAGGTCTACCCGCCTGGGGCATCTGTGAAAGATAGGAAAACTTTGAGAAGGTTGTCAGGCAGTTTCTACCTCAGTGGTGAAGTGCTGTATAAGAGAAATTTTGATATGGTTTTGCTCAGATGCGTGGATAGACACGAAGCAAACCTGTTGATGACTGAGGTCCATGAGGGTTCATTTGGTACTCATTCCAATGGACATGCCATGGCTAAGAAAATGTTGAGAGCAGGCTACTATTGGCTGACAATGGAGTCTGACTGTTGCAAGTATGTGATGAAATGTCACAAGTGTCAAATTTATGCGGATAAGATTCATATTCCTCCGACACTCCTGAATGTGATTTCATCACCATGGCCTTTCTCTATGTGGGGAATCGACATGATCGGCATGATTGAGCCGAAAGCGTCCAACGGACATCGGTTTATTCTCGTAGCAATTGATTACTTCACCAAATGGGTTGAAGCCGCGTCATACGCGAATGTAACCAGACAGGTGGTTGTAAAGTTTATCAAGAACCAGCTGATTTGCCGTTATGGTGTGCCAGAGAGGATCATTACTGATAACGGATCTAATCTGAATAACAAGATGATGGATGAGTTGTGCGCTGAATTTAAGATTGCACACCATAATTCCTCTCCCTACAGACCTAAGATGAATGGGGCTGTTGAAGCTGCTAACAAGAATATCAAGAGGATCATCCAGAAGATGACTGTCACGTACAAAGATTGGCATGAGATGCTGCCATTTGCTTTGCATGGATATCGTACGTCTGTACGCACTTCAACAGGGGCAACCCCTTTCTCTCTTGTTTATGGCATGGAAGCCGTTCTCCCAGTAGAGGTGGAGATCCCATCAATGCGAGTCTTGATGGAAGCCAAGTTGACTGATGCTGAATGGATTCAGAGTCGTTATGACCAGCTGAATTTGATTGAAGAGAAGCGATTAACTGCCATGTGCCATGGTCAGTTATATCAGCAGAGAATGAAGAAAGCATTCGACAAGAAGGTCAAGCCTCGCGTGTTCCGAGAAGGTGACCTTGTGCTCAAGAAAGTTTTGTCTTTCGCGCCCGATTCCAGGGGCAAGTGGACTCCAAACTACGAGGGTCCATATGTTGTTAAGAGAGCCTTTTCAGGCGGTGCTTTGATGCTTACAACAATGGATGGGGAGGATTTCACTCGTCCTGTAAATTCAGATGCAGTTA
Source organism: Lathyrus oleraceus (assembly GCF_024323335.1). Taxonomy (NCBI): domain Eukaryota; kingdom Viridiplantae; phylum Streptophyta; class Magnoliopsida; order Fabales; family Fabaceae; genus Lathyrus; species Lathyrus oleraceus. The sequence goes on along the minus strand of NC_066585.1, from coordinate 466,513,853 downwards.
AGAGATACTTTGCCTAGAAAAAAAAAGTATATGCAAATGAAGAAAACAGAATTGCTCGCTAAGTTGAAAACCCGAAAGGGCGGCTTAGGCAAAAATGAGCGTCTCGGTGGAGAACCGCAAGGGTAATCCAGGCAAAAATTAGAGACTTGAAAAAAAAAGGAATATTTGCATCCCGCTAGATTGAGTACCTCACCCTGGGGCAATCTAGGCAAAAATTAGGGATTTGGCAAGTAACTGCATCCTGACAAGACTTTCTGGTTCATCAGTCGTCATTTCGTCAGAAGATTCCCGATTCGTCGTCAACTGAAGCTTCGGATACATCAAGATTCAAATTGGTAGAGAAAGGATCATTATGTTCAATGTAGCCCTCTTCCAATATATATCACTGATTTCAAATTTGTACAGATCTATGGAGTCTCGCCATTTGCAGGCTACCATTCCATCAAATCAATTTGAGCTTTTTATCCAATTATTTGCACTCTTATTTGTTTCAACTCAACAAATGTTTTGCATGTTTTAAATTGATAAAATGTCATTGTTTTAAACAAATCAAATTTTTCAAAATCTTTGTTTTAAACAAAGTGAACATTCACAAGATTGAAAGGATACTCAAGAATATCTCAGTGCTCTCCCGAGGGTGGCATGATTCCCAACAGGTAAGACATTCGTTCATATTCCTGGTTTGGTTGTATCTTCTTTCTTCAAACAGAGTTGTTGTTGGGGTTGTTCCCCAGTATAGTCGCAAGCAGAGTGTTGTTGAAGACTTCGTTTTCTCCAGCAGCAGTTTTCCCAGCATGGGTGTTTTTCTTGTAGAAGTTTCGGCGGTTGATGGTTTGTCATCTTGGTGCCCCGTCACTTTCTCCAGTGGGTCGTATGCGTCAGACTTTATTTGTCTCCTCAGCGCAGTCATGAGTATAACTGTTGATTGATATTCCCCTCGGAGTCGCGAGTAGAGCTGTTATTGATATCCCCATCGGATTTGCGAGCAGAGTTGTTGACACTCTTCCCAGTGCAGTTGCCAGCAGATTTGTCTGTTTCCTCAGCACGATCGCCTTCTTTTTGAGGACTCGGTAAGTCAGTGGTTTGATACCCGGTACTTTACCTTTCCCCGGCGAAGTCGTCTGTGGAATTGTTGCTATCTCTCCATCAGAGTGTTGTCTCTCCTCAGCAGAGTAGGATTTATTTTCCTATTCAGTGGTTGATTTGGGTTGACATCCCAGTATTGCAACCATCTTTTCCTCAGCTTAGTCTGCAGATTGTTTGTTGTGGCAGTTTCGCCAGTTGAATACTACTTCAATCCCCAGCATGGTCGGATGACGGCTCTAGCATCCCGAGAACGGATTGATTTCCTGACTGTTTGTGATCCCCAGTAGAGTGGCTTATATTGCAGAATCTACTTGTTGTGATCAGTTTGCTATGTATATTCTCCCCAAGTGGAGTGGTTTGTTGCAGAATCTATTTGTTTTATCTGTCCTCCCTCAGTGGTTTGTTCCCCAAGAGAGTAGCCGACAGTTTTCCCCAGTAGAGTTGCTCATGCAGTTAGATTCTATTTGGATGATATCATTCTCCCTCAGTGGGTTATTCCCCAACGGAGTTATTTGGATTTGCTTCTACAGCAGTTTGTGCTTGTGCAATGCACCCTTTGTTTCTCAGTTGACACTGGGATCCCCTGCAGAATACTTTGGGACTTCTCTTGTTCCCCTACAGATTCGTCTTGGTGGCTGTTTCGCCCGTTGTGACTTTCTGTGCCCTGATTGGGTTGTTTCCTAATATCTCTGACTCGCTGCTTCTTCAGCAGTGCTTGCAGATCTTTGCTTTACAGCATATAGATCTCCGCAGATTGGCTCTCCAGCTGGTTTTTCCCCTGGAAGTATAATATCGGACGTTTAGTTCCTGAACCTGTTTGTGTTAGAACTGTCTGTTTGGTCAGCATTCATCAAACATAAATTACGCATATTCATGCATATTCATAAACATTCAGATATTCATGTCGCATCTCTTGCCATATATCTTTTGTTTGTCGTGTCTCCTGCTATGGTGATATAGATCTCTTTACAGATCTCCCCAAGCAGATGTCGGGTGTTTAAAATCTCTCCATATAGAGTCAGCCCCATAAGCAGAAAATGTTGTCTTTTCTTCTGCAGTTCCCCACTGAGATATATCCTCGTGGATGAAGGTTTCTTCCGTTTCCTCCCAACACACATATTGGGATGGATGTTCCTATTTGAGGTATATCCTCATTAGGACGTGTCTTTATTCAGTCCGTCTTTTCGGATCATTCCCGAATTGGCTATTTGTCAAATGTCTTGTGCTTCCCAGCGGGTTGTTCCCCAGCGGAATATTTTTTTGGGCCTCTACCCTCATACCGGTAGTTATAAGTCCTATTCTTCCTGGCTTTCTTGACAGAATTTGTGGTTATACACCTTTTATTCTCCAGCCAGAGTTTTGGTCTTCTACCTACTACCCGGTAGTTGTAAATCATATTCTCCTGCTCTCCAGCAGTTTGTGGTTTGTTATAAACCCTATCTTGGTTTCCCGTGCGAATTTGTGATTTGTTCTATCCCCACGCGGAGTTGTTGGTCTTCTACCCCGTATTCGGTAGATGTAAACCCTAATTTTGTAGTCACCTCCACTCTTTTGGCCCTCTGCCTACAAACCAGCAGTCGTAAGTCCTATCTTTGTGGTTTTCTACCTACAAACCGGTAGTTATAAACCCCGTTCTCTCCACTTGCAGAGTTAATTTTGCTGTTCATCCCAACCGATGGCAATCCCCCTTGTGGTTATCTTCATCTAGTTCTTGATGTTGATTTTCCTTTGCTTGGATAAGTTGCTCAGATCAGCACTTATATACCCAGCTAGTCCCTGTGGATAATTGTCGGATGCTTGCAATTTATCCTCAGCAGATCGCCTTTCATTTACCCTTTTGTCGGTAATGTCTGTTGCTCCTTTTGATTGGTCATCATTATATACCTATTCTGGTATCCCGATGCCTTTCTTTTCGGATTTTATCCTATAAACAACCTACAACCCGGTTAAGGATAATTTTCCTTTCGAGTATATTATTCACGTTTTGACGGCTATGAATAATATGTCTCATGCGCTCTTTAGTTGGAATCCTTTGTTGATTTTCCCCAGCTGAGCAAGATTCGCATTCTTTGTAGAATCGAATGTCCATCCTATAAACAAGTCTGCTGTTCTAGCTTTCTTCAGGGTGATTAGTGTTTTGGAACACAAACCAATTCACGATTTCGGATTTTATCCTACAAACAACCTACAACCCGGTTCAGGATAATTTTCCATGCGAGTATATTACCTACGTTTTGACGGCTATAGATAATATATCTCATGCACTCTCTTGTCGAACACTTTGTTTGTTTCCCCAACTGAGTAAGATTTGCATTCTTTACAGAATCAAATATCCATCCTATAAACAAGTTTGCTTTCGCTCTCTTCAGGATGATGAGTGTTTTGGAACACACACCAATTCACGTCTTTGGTCGGTCACCTGTTACATACCTACAACCCGGTATCCTTGGTGTTCCTTCCTGATTTTTTGTTACCCTTATACCCGGTGACATCTCTTTTCTTTGGTGCTTCCTCAGTGAAGTTTTCTTGTTGCTTCTCCCCAGGAGTCAGCTTGTGTCTCTCCAATGGATTTATTTTCCTTTGGAATTATTTTCCCCAGTGTGAGTCCTTCACTCCCTTGTGAGGTCTCCAGTCTGTTTTCTTTTCCCTAATCAGAGTCGTGTCTTGTTCACGCTGTGTCAGTTTTGTTTATCCCCAACTAGAGTCTTGTCAGAGTCTCTGTTCCTGGTGAGTATATCACTCCGATGGATCGTCTTTTCTTCTGTGTGAATCATATTCCCCACAGAATTTGTGTCTTTTGCATGCATACATTTGCATCATGAGGTCTCTTAGGGACCAAAATTTGTCTCATTACTGTTATTTAAGCCCATTCTACCACGTCAAGATGAAGATTTCCAAACTTCACTTCTCCGGTTAGAATGACCTTAAATAGGGGCATCTGTAAGACCCCAATTTTGGCCCTAAGACCCCTCATGGCCCACATCATATCATATCATAGCCTGAAGGATCTTTGCATGCCTAACTTCCCTCCTAGTGGGTAGGTTGCCTTGTGTGTGGTTCTTGATCACCAAGCATACTTTGCATTTGTATATCTTTGCCTTTCATATGCTTATCAATCAAAAAGTACAAAAATATTGTCAGTTTAACCTTGTTGCTTGCAGTTGAAGCAATCATCAGCAATTAGGTCAAAATCAGTCACAGTCAGTCAAAGCAGTGGATGGTGGCCATTCTTGCAGAATTTGGGCACCATAATCAATAATCAAGAGTTCATACAACTTGGGACATCATTTGGAATTAAGTTCTCAAGGAATTAGGGTTTGGAATTCATCAGAAGTGCTTCAGTCATGCAAAACCCTAGAAAAGTCAACAGGAAGTCAAACTTGGTCAACTGTGGATTTAATCAGTGATTTGATGGATGGAATTGATTTGAAGGAGCTCATTCATGTCCATACAAGCCTCATATATCATGCCAAACCTCATCATGGAAGAATTTGAAGTCAAACAGAAAATTTCCAGAAATAGAAAGTTGACCTGTAATTCAAACTGCCAAAAATGGAAACTTCTTGACCCTCAACTTACATCATGATACAAGCTTCAAATGAATTTTTGCCCAACATGAAAGTTGAAGATCTTGTTCTCCCATTTTCAAAAAGTCCAAGAACTCTCAATTCCCATGTATGGTTGGCAATATATGATCAATTCAATTTCAAAAATTTGTGAACTTCAAAGAGCCATATCTCATGAACCACAAGGCCAATTTCAGTGGGGTTTTTTCCTACAAGCCACATTTTACCTCCTCTTTCCAAAAATATAAATTTCATGTGCCAATCAAAATGGCATTTTTGGACCTAGCATGGTTGAATTTCAAGTGAGGTGTATTTTTGAAGTTTTGTTTTAAGCATTTCCTACCACATTAGCCATTTGGAACTATTTCAAAACATGATTTCTGACTTGCCAAGGCCCAAAATTCGAGCAGCATGCTACCACATACCACCATTTGGTCAAAATTGCAAGATTAGCAAATTGGTTAAAATGAGCAAAGCATGATTACCATCCACTTAGCAAAGCTTAAACAAAGATATTTAAAGACATTTTCTGCACATTCCAACCCTAGCGGCAGCCTTTACACATCAGAATTCTCTCTTCTCTCAAGATTTGCATTTTCACATATTGCATTTTTCTGCACAAAAACTCCAAAGAACCACGAGCAACTTTGTTTGTTCCATCATTTGGACAACATTTGGAAGCTTTTTCAAGCATCATTCATCACCTGTACTGCAGCATCGAGCTCTGTTTTCTCCATGGACCAACAATGGTGATTTTCGATTTTGGTGTTTCCAAGAGTTGCTGAGCTTCAAGCCACCCTCCAGCCATCATTTTAAACCAAGAGCTTCATCTGTTTCGAGTTGCATCATCCAAACAACACTGTTCCATTGAGTTCTTCAAATCAAGTGAGTTTTTTCGACTTCTTTATTTTTCCAAATCTTGCTATACATCATGTAGTGCCTACTTAGCTGGTTGTTTTAAGCTTCGAATCATGTCAAATGGTTGGTTATTTAGGAAGATATGCTGTTTGAAAGTTTGGTGTATAAACTTGTTTTTGCTTAGTTCATCTTGGTTAACATGTTTTGATGAATTTGGATGCTGGATTTATGCTGTATGTTGTTTGTTGATCACAATGGTGTGCTTGATTTTTATTTCTGGGCATGTTGAAAATTTCGATTTGAATGTGGATGATGAAGTTCACTGTAGTTGATAAACCCTAATTGCATTGCCAAGTTTTCTGGGTTTCACGCGTGCATGATGGTTGATTACTGTTCCATTCCATGTTAGCCAATCAAAACATTTGGTTGCCTCACCCCTAAACGGTGCGTTTCGATTAATGAGGGCATTAATTACCAGAATGCCACTCGGTCAACATGTTGACCTAGTATTCCATGTTCATTTTGTTTGTTTGTTCCAAATTGTTACTCAACTTCTAAAAATCATTTCTCACTCGTTTCAACTCCAAAATTCATGAAATTGTTTCCATCATATTCACATGAATGTCTACTTTTTTATCATGATTTTTATTGATTTTTTGGATGGCTGGATTTTTAATGGTATTAGGTTTCTTGACATGTATGAACATTTTACTCCTTTTGCCATTTCTTTTGTGAAATTGTAATGATGTATCCAATGCCCCTGAAATTTTTTGTGGTTAATCTACACTCATTCATGTTTGTTTTGATGTAGAGTTCTTGAATTTATCATATGTAGTTTGTGAGATATGAATTTTGGAAGTAGGGTGTGACAATTTGTGTCACACCAATGATATGCAATTTCATGATTTTTGTTGACATGCTTCCTGACCTCCAATTAATGTGAAATTTTGCATGAACCTTCTCCTATATGTCTAGTTCACTTGTGATTTTTCCTGGAATTAATTATGCCATTTCCAAATTGTTTGAGATTTTTCTTCCCTGCCTAGTCAAATGTTGACTTTGTGTGACACATCTTGCCAAATCCTTTGGGAAATTCTCATACTTCATTGGATGATCATGAAATTTTACATGTGCATACTAGACATCTTAAGCTTTGCATTGGTGTTGATCCCATTCATTTCTCATCTGGTGGCATTGAGTTATGATTTTTTGAAGTTGATACATGTATGTTTGACTTCTTTGTGCATACTTGGAATTGTTTTGACTTCCTGATTTTAGTTGACCATCTTCCCATGATCCAAATGAGCTGAAATTTTGTATGCATGTCATGTTATGGATTATGTTTGACCCTGAATTATTTGATAATTTTTGGAATTGACCATGTTGGGTTTTGAGCTAAGTCTTTCTGTTGACCTCATTGAGCATATTCAAATTTGCTTTGGCTTCATTGATTTTCATTGACTGCCTTCCACTTGTCCAATTGTGATGAAATTTTACATGCTTACCATGCTAGGTGTTAGGATTGATCATGAATTATTTGGTGATTTTTGAAAATGTTTGAGTTGACTTTTGATGCAAGTCTTTCTGTTGACTTCTATGTGCACCAATTTGCCATGCTTTGCCTTCCTTTGCTTATGAAATCATGATGATGAATGATATGAATGTGGGACCAATTGTGCTTGCTTCTTAATTGTTTAAACTTGATTTTGGTTGACTTTCATTTGCTGTTTTGACTTTCTCATCTCATTTTGACCCTAGGCTTGTCCTAGGGGTCTCCTGGCTTATGTTTGAGTTCATTGTTTCAGGTTAAGCTACAAATGCTTCAAAGAAACTTTTGCAAGTTTGATTAAGCTTGATTGTTTATCATGTGCTAACCTCTTTGTTTTGTAGGTTTCTTGACTCATATGACTTGAGTCTTGTTGCTTTGCACATTCATCTGATCATGTTGACTGTTAATTCTATTCTCACTTTTGCTTTAAACTGTTGAACTGTGTACTGATTTGTTTGACTGTTTCAGGTACCATTAGTTGCTTAAGTTCTTTGAACTTGCTTTGCTTTGCTATTTAGCAATTTGCTTTGAGGTAATTCCTCTTTCTTCATGTAGTCTGGAGACCCGGCCTGTTATTTGGCCGGGCAAACTGTCTGAAGTCCTCCTTAAGAGGCAATGCTTGTGTGTGTTTATATTTGTCCCAAGCAGGAAAAGTCCTTCAAGTAAGGCAATTGGTAGATCAAAGGGATAAGCAACCTATCCCCTACTATTCAGTGAGTCTTCTCCTTGCTCCCATTACATGGTTGTAGCATTGAGATCAAAACCCAAGATCTATCGAGTCAATAATGTGGAGAGAGTTCCTACTTTCTGAACTCCCACACTTTCTGATATTCAGATGCTCTCCCTGATCAGGGATAAGAGCAATGAGGCACACCCCTCATCTCCTTTCATCTGCTTCACCTTAGCCTCTCAATGGCAAGGTTAAGAGCAACTTTTTACCCTATTCCAGTTGGCCTCAGTGCCTAACCCTCTTGTGTGAGCCTCCTTGTTTGGCTATAGAGTGTGCTGTTTGATATTGATTGATTGATTGATTACTTCATATGCACATGTTTGCTTGTATGCTTTATGCATTTATCATCATCATTTATTGCTCATTAATGCATAATCATCTCATTTGTCTGTGTGACATTATCATTGTTGTTTACCCATCGAGGACAATTGTAAGACCATTCATTGGCCATTGCTCCTATGACATGGAAGTGAGTATAAGACCATCACCTTGGCCACTCATCTTATCTTTGCTTGATGCATTTGATTGTATGTGAGGTTGCAATTGTAAGTCCCTGTAAGTTGGCATTTGCTTTCCTATGATCACATGTTGCTTTGTTTGTTTGTATGTGAGGATACAACTGTAAGTCCCTGCAAGTTGGCATTTGTATTCCTAGGACCATACTGTGGAGGTTAGAGTAAGCCCAGACAGATTGGCATCTGACATCCATGTTTTGCTTTTGTTTGTGTATGTGAGGTTGCAATTATAAGTCCCTGTAAGTTGGCATTTGCTTTCCTATGATCACATTGTTGCTTTGTTTGTTCTTGTATGTGAGGATACAATTGTAAGTCCCTGCAAGTTGGCATTTGTATTCCTAGGATCATATGTTGGATATTGGTATAAGTCCAGACAGATTGGCATCCGGTATCCAAGTTTCATTTTGTTTGAGGAGATTAGTGTAAGACCATTGAGTGGCATCTGATATCCAGTTTTATTTTAGGAGATTGGTATAAGACCAGTGATTGGCATCCGGTATCCGCTTTTCTTTTGCTTTGTTTGTTTGTTATTATTCATTGCTCACTCCAAAGGACACACTTGAATCATCTTCTATATGATCTCAAGAGGTGAACCTTCTAAGAAGTTTTACAATCCATATCCATCCATTCATTCTCATTATGTCCTAAACCTTTTCACACTTTGATTTCAAACTTGACATAGATATTGTGCAAACATCTTCATGTTTTCAAACTAAAAACCTGGACCCAAGTCCTTGACTTTTTTCTCAAACTCCATTTCATAATACTTCTTTGAATTAATCTTAATCATACTTTGACTCCCTTTTCATAATCACAATCAATTAACTTCACCCATTCACTTGTTTTGGCTTTGTCCATTGTTAATCTTTTCATGCATTAGCCATAGGTTTCAATTATCTTTGTGGTTGATGTAAATCTTGCCTATCCTTAGTGAGTCGACAGTAAGACTTCCGTACTGAAAACAGGGCTAACCCCTCTAGTACGTCGAAGCTATCCTCGCATGGTGGATGTTGGTTTTGGTCGAGTGTTCTCCCATTGATAATGAAAAGCCTCAGTGCTTGTGTTTAAAATTGAATCCACCAACTTTTGGAAATCTTTTAGCCGAACTACGGCGTTTTGATCCTTACCTTTGATGGAAGGTACGTAGGCAGCGGGTTCATCCGTTCAAACCCAATAAAACTTGTATATTCTTTTCTCATCATCCCAATCATGTTTGCACAATGTTTATGTCATAACAAATAACAATTTTATACAACAAGTGTGAAAAGGGCTCCCTAGGAGTACCTAGGACGTAGTGGGTGCCTAACACCTTCCCATTGCGTAATTTACCCCTTACCCAGACTCTCTGATCTTTTTATTAGTTTTCTACGTGTAAAACTTCTTAGGCTTTTGTTCGCCTTTTAGCCAGTCCTTTGGATAAATAAAAGTGCGGTGGCGACTCGAAATTTTATTGTATGCTTTGCTTATGATTTAATCGATAGATCATATAGCGACGAATACACCGCTACAGCGTCTTACAAAGCCCAATTTTGCTTTCCCCCCAATACCTCACAAAAAGTCCAATTCTACTTGGCGCCTAACATTTACAATCAAAGAGTCTGGCCTCACTCAGAGCCTTGAAAGCCAAGAAATTGACCTCGATTGACACATTTAAAAAACCCAAAGCCCAACCTTGGTTGACACCTTACAACATCCTAAGCTTGCTTGACACCTCTCAAAATCCCAATCTTGCTTAACAACTTACAAAAGACATGTCCCACTTGGCACTTACCCTAAAGTCCAATCTCTTTTGGAACAAAATTAATATACCACGTGCATCGATCAGTCATCACACTTCATTTACTTCTAACACATATCGCATAAATAATCATCATACTTCATGCATAAAAACAAATCTTAATCGTCATGCATATCACGAGTCATGTATGACACCTACCCTCAGTCCTAAAGACCGTTTGTCATCAACATTATACTATGTAAATCCATCAAAGCCTAACGCCTATTGTCCCCCGCAAGGACTAATACTCGTCTGGTGAAGGTCAAAACCTTTTTCTTCTTCAAGATCCAATTCTCACTTGGAGCTCACTTAATTTTAAAGTCCAGTTCCCATCTAGAAGTTGATCTAGTTCCCTCCTAGTAATCATTCTAAGTATAGTTCTTGTCTAGAAATCAAATCATCTATTACGCGTGCATCGTTTCACGCATATCATATGTCATGCATCAACATATACATTATCCCAAAACATATGATACATGCATGCATGCATCAACTTACAACATCTCATGCATAAACACATTCCATTAACTCATTCTGAGTATCTTTGGGTACGAGATGCTTGACCCAGTTACTCATCGTATTCATCTTTATTATATACTTTAGTGCAATTTGAACCAAATAATTGATAAGGTCCTCATCATCATAAGGAGAAGCTAGGATTCTCCTCCAGAAGCTAGGATATCAAGTCTCTTCATATTCAATCAATTACTTCTTTTGCCTCATCAATCATCTTGTTGTCATCCATAGTAGGCTGAACTACGAAGGCTTTGACTTTCTCATTGCATAGTAAGAATACGTAGGCATGAGAATTCAGATTCTTCGCGAGCTGCCATATTTATCAATTTAATCTATCATTCTTCATTCATTTAATCACTACAATCTTTTTGAGATCAAATATACTTCTCCTTGGACTCCATGTACATCCTTTTAGGACGATATAATGACAATCCACCTTGTGAACTGAGAGTTGTTTGGATCGTCCCGAAACACTTAATTCATTCTTTTTTGGCTAAGACGTTTGTTTACTCTTCGATTCAAAGTCTATATCCTTCATGGATCCAAGATATGATTCATCTTTGATCTCGAACTGTTTGTTCCCCAACCAGTGATGTATGGTCCTTGTACTCAACAATATTTTCTTTTAGGCCCTGTATATACCCTTTTAGGTCGATATAACGGCAATCCACCTTGTGAACCAAGAGTTGTTTCGATCGTACCCAGACATTTAATTCATTCTTTTTGGCTAAGACGCATTTTTACTCTGTGGTTCCAAGTTCACTTTCTCTTCTGTTCATATCATTCTGTTGGTACAAGTTATAAATTTCATCACTATCAATTTCCTTTGTTTTCGTAGATCCACGAACTACGAATGCTCTGATTTTCTCATTGCACTGTGAGAATACGTAGGCACGAGGACCATATAGTGACATATCGTTTCTTTGAAACCGAAATACAATTTCCTTTGGAATTCCATATACACCCTTTTAGGACCATATAGTGGCAATCTGTATTTGTACCTAGAGTTGTTTGGATCGTACCCAAAAATTTTATTCCTTCCTTTTTGGCTAAGACGCCATTTCCCTCTATGGTGCAAATTCCATTTATCCTATGGATTCCAATACACTTTTACATTTGGTTTCAAATTATACCTTTTCAGTCACTTGTTACCAAACCCTTCATTTCTATGACTTTGGTCATTCATTCCATTCATCTCCATGATGCACTCATATACTACCTTCATTCACTCCATGTGATATACCCTACTTTTGAGTCAAACACACTATCTCTTTGAGCTCCATCTTGTGTCACCTTGTGAACCAAGAGCTATTTGCCTCGTACCCAAACACTTAATTCTCCTTATTTTCGGTTATACCATATAGTGGCAGACGCTTCCGGGTAGTCCACATATTGGTCGATTCCAGTTTTACTCTTGGGTTCAGATTCCATCCCTTGTTGGAGTTCAAACACACAATCCTTTGGTTTAGACCATACTGTTTTCACACTTCTTTTCACCTCCTGCCATAAGTTCTATGAAATACGGAGCTTTGAATTCCTTATTTCACTATAAGGATACGTAGGCATGAGGGCCCCAATCCTCACCGAGCACTCTATCTATTCTTTCTTTTCCCATTCTTTTGCGAGTAACCTTATATATCATGCATATTCGAGTAAGAACAATCAAAACAGTTCCCATGGAGTACCATGTATGTTAGGGGTGATAATACCTTCCCCTTGTATAACTGACTTCCTTACCCAACATATCTCTTTCCCCTGAGTTTTATCGATATTTTCCCTTTCCTTCGAGAATAAATAAAGTTCGAAGGTGACTCTGTTGTATGTTCGAGTGTGCGATGCGTTCAAGTATATTTCAGCTAACTTCAGTATTAACACAAACATTATTATTGACCGACCTCAGATAGTTGTGACTTCTACATAAGTCCAATTACGATTGCTTAACATGGCGCTAAATTTGTCCCAAAAACAAAGGCATTTTTATAAGTGAGATTGTAAGTCTCCTATTCCTCATGGTATTGTGTGAAAATGTTGTTCCTTTTCCATTTGTGAGAGCTAGTGGTATACTTGTTGATTTTATCCAAGTTTGATCCCTTCTCATAAATGATGTATAAGTTCATATTTTCATGCTTGTGAGTGGATAGTTGAGTGTTCTCCAAAAAATAACCAAATTATCTTTAATCTTTGTTTGCTAACATTTTACTTGTATTAACTTCTATTTCAATGTCATTTATTTTATGCCTTTATTTTATGTCATTTACTTTATACCTTATGTTTAGCATTTCATATCCTATTGTTTGTGATTATGTCAGTTTTTTCTTTGTTTATTTGGACCTTTCTTTTATATTATTGTAAAGAAGACACTAATAAGAAAAAACCTAAAAAGAAACTTGTTTCTCCTAACTCATGGACTTATGGTTACTATCCTTGGCATCATTGTGCAATTATGGACTTAGAATTAGGATCTTGACCTTTACTTTGGGACTTGTGATTCTGAGACCTTGGAATTCATCTGATACCTATGACTTTGGACTTCTCTGTGAAGACTTGGTTTCGTTACTTTGGATTCATCTGATATATGGATTATTATTTGCTTATTTTGGCTTGCTTAAGGCTTAATCCAAAGGAAGGAATTCTTGCTTGACTTATGTCATAAAGCTTGCTATCTCTCGGTTAGATCTTTCCTCCCTAGTTTTTACTTTATGCTTTAGGATAGTCTCTTCTTCTCCTCCCTTTCTTTAATTTTCAAATCTTTTCCCTCTTTTCAAAAATCTTCTTGATTTCAAACTTGAATCATTTTTCTCAATAAACCTTGACTTTTTTCAAGTGATTTTCAAAACCTTTTCTCAATAAATGCTAATTCATCTTAAGCATATTTAGACCAATTTCAAAAGATTTAAAAAATGCATAACTCATTCAAATTGTTTTTGTGCCTTTGGTGCACTTTTCCTTTAAAAAATTTTCTCAAGGTGTTAGACATGAGTGATTTCCATAGTTGATATATAATTCTACTATCCCCATAGTATTTATGATCATTCTTTTTTCATCTGTGAGAGCTAGTGGCATACTTGTTGATTGTTATCCAAGTTGGAGCCCTTCTCATGATGATGCAAAGTACTCATGCTTGTGGGTGACTAGTTGAGTATTCTCCTTAAAATGACAAAATGTCTTTTTCCTATAAAAATGAATCAAAACAAACTCCCTTTGCTATTTTTAGCATGAACTACGAGGTTTTGATCCTCCATTGCACTTTCTTGATACGTAGACATGAGACCTTAAAAGTCTTGGCAAACATTAAAATAAGGAAAAATATGCTTCTCTTCCCATCTATCAAACCTTTTAACAAACAACACCCTTTTCAAACCAAAATGTACATATTTTCAAAGAGGTTCCCATGGAGTACCATGGATGTTTAGGGTGCCAATACCTTCCCTTTGCATAACTAACCCTTAGACCCTTGTTCTCTTTTTATTAGTTTTGTTTTTAAAACTTCTTTGGGTTTTGTTCGTACTTTTTCTCTTTTCCTTTGGAAACAATAAAAGCATGATGATGACTCTTGCTTTGCGAGTTAAGTTAATCGGTAACTTAATCTAAATTTTTTTACCGATACGCGCCCCTATTATGGTTATGACCCACATAAGTTGAGTGATAGGGAGTAAATAAATCGTATTCTTAGGTTGTTTTATTTTCAATTTCATGTGTGTTTTCATCATTCCTCTTCGATTTTATACGTTTTTGTTTCCCTTTTATGTTTTCAGGTAATAAGAGGCCAATAGAGCGAATCGGGACAAAAAAGGCTGAAGATTGCACAAATAGATATGTCCCATGACACGGGTCGTGTTGGCCCCTTTGAAGCACGTCCATACGAGGAGCTAAAGGCTGAAACGACCAGCCTGTGTTCCTTGACACGACTTGTGTGAGTCCTTAGAAAGTTACAAACTTTTGATCTTTTGATGTCTTTTCTGACCTTTCATCATCCATAACCTCCATAACATTGATATTAGTGATTAAATGGTGATAAAGCATGAAATTATGGTGGTTTTATGACCTTCCATCATCCAAAACCTCCAAGCATTGATGTTAGGTAATTAAGCATGAATTAAGTTGGATTTTGGATATCCATAACCCCCTAGACTTTATGTTAGTGGTTTTAAATGCTTTATCATGAAATAATTGATGTTTCCATCATCCATCACTTTCATTACTTTCATTCCTTACAAGTTGTTATCTTTCTCTAAGTTCTTAGCTTACGATTTTGCTAACTTTTGTAGTTTCCAACACTTTTGTTATAATCTTGCCTTCATCTTCATTATATTTTGTTATTGTTTTACTTGCTTCCATTTGTTTAACTTCTTATAATGTCTTTAAAATTGTTTACTTTATTTTACTATTGGCCAAGCTGGTCCAACATGCCCACCATGCCCTAAAATAATGTCATGACCACTACTTTGACACATTGCCATTTCGAAACCACAAACTCTTTTGACCTGGTCCTTTTTGCATTCAATCAAGTTCATAGCAAGGAACAAAAGGCCCAAAATTGAGGCAAAGTGCACGAGCAAATTTTATTTGGCCTTGATTCAAATTTGTTGACTTTCCATAATGTACAAACTAGATGCACATCAGTCATTTTTTGCAATTGGGTACACCAAGTCCTTAAACTCATTCCTTCTGATCCCAATGGTCCACAAACAGTTTGCAAATGGTATTGTGTTAGGTTTTCAAGTCAACTTGCACAAGGAAACCTCCTCTGTTGGATCTAAGTGTTGGCAGCAATTTTGGTAAAACAAAGAGTGTTCACAAGATGTTACATGTGATGTCTTAACATAAAGATATCTTGTACCTGCTGGAGGTTTAAAATATATTTATGCAGGATTGTTTCAGGATGTCATACCCTATGTCTTGACATCTGATATAATGTACCTGCTGGATATTTAAAATGGAATTATGCAGGATTGTTCCAGGATGTCAGACCCGATGTCATGACATCTGTACACAGAACATTCAGTCAGAATGTTATGTGTTATGTGATTGCGCTTTTAATGGCAATCTATGTTTGATTGATGAGTTAATTGCAAACACAATCAATCAATGATTACAATGTGATTTAACTTATTTTCCAAAGAGATCTAACCAACTGTCATAAGAAGATTTGAATGGAAAATAGTTTTAGGGTTTTATGATGTCCAAACCCAGCTGAAAGCTTCTATAAAAAGGACAGGGAAAACCTGATTTGATACACAAGAAATATAGAGCGAAATATTGAGAGAGAATAAGGGTTCTAGTCTTGTGTGGTCGTGTGACTTGTAAGCCATTCAATTCATCCATAGATGATTGAATTGGTCTGATTTTTGAGTTGTAATTTGTCACTCTAAGCTTTTAAGCATGAGTGTGTGTCTACTTGATTGAAGCTGCTAAGTAAGATCAAGTGTGTGTCTTTGAAGAGTGTCTTCTTTTCATAAGTAATTCTTGTTTAATATCACTGGTGTGATTGAGGGGGAGTGAGTGAGATCTCATATCTAAGAGTTTTTAGGTAGAAGTCATACAGGTAGAGATTAGGTGAAAAAGACTGTAACTTGTGTAGTTTACGGAGAGTCTTTGAACTGATTCTATTTAGTGGATTTCCTTCCTGGCTTGGTAGCCCCCAGACGTAGGTGAGTTACACTGAACTGGGTTAACAATTGCTTTTGTCTCTTGCTTTACTATTCTTTATCTTTATCCTGTTTGTATTATTTAGATATTAGTGTCGTGACATTACCTTCGACATCTCATATCTGATACCAGAATTTCATCCTCAAATAAAAAACTTGATGCCATGTGCAAAAGTCAACTTTTACCCAAAATGGAAAAAAGAAAATCCTACAGCAGGCATTCTCATTGCTCTTGGTTGTTCCAAATCCATTCTAGGGATCAAAGCCAACTTGCATGCAGTGCAAACAAGCATAGAAGGTAGCCGTTTAAGTGTTCCCCAAGTCAACACCAAGCATGCTTCAACCCACATGCCAATTTGAAGCAAAACACTCCAAACTCCCTCCAAAACCATCCGCACACCTTCCCTATAAATAGGTGAAGGTGTTCCACTGCACAACCACGCTGAAAAAGGCCTCAAACACATTCTGAAAATTTGAGCTAAACCTCTATTAACCGAGCATCAGGTTTTCATTTCCAGAGCTCTTCAACCCCAAACAATCACCCAGAAACCTTCACCACACATCACTCAAGCTTCCCAAACACTTAACCACCCTTCCCCAAGCCTCATCTGACCTGAGCTATACCGCCGGAAAACTCCCCTGAACTACTTCTGATCAGGTAGATCCCTTTACCCACATCATCTAAATAAGTTACTACATCACTCGAAATCATTCACTGGCCATTTCCCCTAACTTTGCACCTTTTATTACTTGATATTTAGAGTTTACTTTTTGTTTTAGGTTAAGTCAGTCTTTCTGATTTTTGAGGAAGAGCTCCATACTCAGAGCCAATCAATGGCTCGTGAGTGTGGAGGATGATTTGTTTTTTATTATGCATCGAGATTCCAAAAAAAAATCCCATTGATTTTTCTTTTTTCCAACCTTCGAATTTCAAAAATCTTGAGGTTGAAGACGACACTGTGGTCTTTGCCTCGCACCAAATTCAAATTCAAACCAAATATGTGTCCTGTAATGATTGGTTGTTGGGTGTGCGAATCCTTTGTAAGTGTTTATTTATTTTTTATTGTTTTGGTTCATTTGGTTGATACCATCGATCTTGTGGCCTAGTGGGTGAGGGGGTTGATCCCCCCATGACCCCAAGGTCAGGGGTTCAACCCCCAGCATGTGCAAACTCTCATTATTTTTCATACTTGTGTTATTTTATTTATTTATTTTCCCCATTTATTATCCTTTTGATTTTATTTTTTAACCCTTTCATTTTTATTATTTTGTAAATATCTTGAGCATAAACCCACTTTATTTTTGCCTCTAGAATTTAATGTGGACTTGTTTTATTTCATTTGAATTATTTTTGATGGAATTTTGAGGTCTTGAACTTATGGACTAATGAAATCTACTTAAGTCATGATATGTTTGGATTAGGGTTGATTAAAACCTTCCATACTTGAAACCTACCATTGGATGATTAAGTGTTCAACCATGGTACTTTACAGCATGGATAGGTTGCCCTTACTTCAATAACTTGGTCATTTGAATTGTGGATGTAGTCTTACCTTGTTAGCTTGAATTCATTGGATAATCTACATTTCATTTATTTATACTAACCTACTAACCCCTCTATTATAATTTGCTTATCATATTGACTTATTAACCTAACCCTACTAACATTCTGTTATTGTTATTATCATTGTCTTTATCCATTGCTATTTACTTTATGTAATTTATATTCAAGTACTTATCATTATCATTACCATTGTATAAACTCTATCATGCATGTTTATTATATTGTCTTTACTTGATTGTTATCATACTCATAAAATCAACAAAAATATGATAAAATTATAAGACCAAAAACAAGTCATGGCACTTAATCAACTTGGACATAGAGGATCCCATTCAGGACCTTTGCTTGGAGCCTTTTCCATTACTTTCTTGTAACACTTTGTTTCAAACACTTGGGTTTCATCTGTACTTACATTCTGGTTAGAAGAATGGCATCAAGGCACCACCTTAGGGGGATATGTTTGTAATACCATTATCCTTTGTTTAGCATAGGTCAACTTTGCACACACAAGGATTTCTCTTGGGCTACCTTACAATGATACCCTAGAGCTCTGGGAGAAAAGATGACAGATGAAAAGTTAGTAAGGAAAATACTCGGGTCACTCCCTAAGAGATTTTCTATGAAGGTGACAGCCATAGAAGAATCTCAAGACATCTCAAATATGAGAGTTGATGAGCTAATTGGATCCCTCCAAACATTTGAGATGGGAATGTGTGATGGACCTGAAAAGAAAGCCAAGAACATAGCCTTCATTTCAAACACTGAAAGGGAAGATGAGGAAGGTGGTCAAGATATTGATGAAGATCTGGCAAATGATGTAGCAATGTTGGGAAGACAGTTCAACAGACTTATGAAAAAGATAGATGTAAGATCTAAGGCCAATGTCAAGAACATCACATTTGACATCAGTAACTCCAACAATATTGGAAGAAGGACAAGATCAGATGAAAAGCCCAAAGAAGGAAAAGAAGTTCAATGCTATGAATGTGATGGGTATGGTCACATTAGAACTGAATGTGGGACCTACCGCAAGAAACAGAAGAGGAGTTTTGCTGCCACTTGGTCTGATGAAAGTAAAACAGAAGAGGCTGCAAATCATGTGACTGCATTGACTGGAAAATGGGGTTTTGATGAAGATTGAAGTGATGATGAAGTAACCTTTGAAGAGCTGGCCACTATCTACAAAGAGTTGTGTCACAAAAGTGCAGAAGTGTGCAGACAAGTTGAAAGTCAGAAGAAAGTGATAGCTCAGCTGGAAAATGAGAAGGGAGAACATGTCGAAACCATCTCCAAGTTGAAGACTGGAGTTGTACTCTTACATTCTAAACTGGATGAGATGACCAAGTATGTAAGAATGCTTAACAATGGATCTGACACCTTAGACAAGATTCTCCAGACTGGTCAAACAACAGGAGACAAATTTGGCATTGGGTTCAATGAATTTAAGGCTGAGTGCAGTTACACTGGTGCCACGAGCTATGTAACCTTTGGTGATGGAGAAAAGGGTGAAATCAAGGGGATAGGTAAGCTTGATTGCCCTGGAGGTCCTGAACTTGACAAGGTCTTACTTGTTAAGGGCTTGACTGCAAATCTAATAAGCATCAGTCAACTATGTGGCCAAGGTCTAAATGTTAACTTCACTAAAACTGGATGTCTAATTACTAACAAAGAAAGTGAAGTGATCATGAAAGGAGTCAAGACCAAAGACAATTGTTACATGTGGAGCTCTCAAATTGGTTATTCCTCAAAGTGTACCTTAGTCAAAGAAGAAGGAGTGAAGACATGGCATCAAACTTTGAGCCATCTGCATCTTAATGGGATGAAGATGATTATATCTGTTAGAGGAACTCCCAAATTAAAGATTGATGAAAGAAAAGTTTGTGGGAAATGTCAGATAAGGATGTCACACCAGAACCTCAGACATGACATCACCTCCAAAGGTTTGAAACTCCTCCATATGAATTTAATGGGACCCATGCAGGTGGAAAGCCTTGGTGGGAAGAAGTATGCAGCGGTAGATGACTTCTCCAGATACACCTGGATCAAAAACAAATCTGATGTGTTTGAAGTCTTCAAAGATTTTTGTCTAAAACTTCAAGAAGATACAAGGAAGATGGATCCCAAAAGTAATGAAAGATTATTTCTGGGCTACAGCAGAGCATACATAGTCTTTAATTCCAGAACCAAAGTAATGATGGAATCTATTAATGGTGTGGTTGATGACCAGCAGACTGATGTCACAGGCAATGTTAAGACATCTCTGAATGATACCCCAGCTGATTTCTCAGACAAGGTGAATGAACCTCCTCAAGATGAACCTGACAAAGTCAACAAGGGACCCTCCATCAGAGTTCAGAAGGATCATCCCAAAGATCTCATTCAAAGAGATCCAAGTAAAAGGGTCACAACTAGATCAAGGGAAATGATCTCAAATGACTACTTGAAAGAGGAAGTATATGTTGAACAGTCTAAAAGGCATGTGTACAGATTGAAGAAAACCCTATATGGTTTGAAGCAAGCTTCTAGGGCTTGGTATAAAAGACTCATAGTGTTCCTCACTAATAATGGTTACAAGAGGGGAGGTATTGACAAGATCCTATCTGTGAAAAATAAAAGAGAAAAGGTCATGGTGACTCAAATAGATGTGGACAATATTGGGTATGATGGGAGGTCAGATCAAATGGTAGAACATGGTGTTAGAAAAATGCAGTCTAAAATTGATATGAGCCTTGTTGGACTTGGACTACAAGTCAAGCAGATAGAAGAGTCTATTTTTCTATCTCAAAACAAATATGCCAAGAACAAGGATAAGAAGGCTGGCATGGAGAATGCAGATCATAAAAGGACACCTGCTCCTACACATTTGAAATATGAAAATGGTGTTTGTGCTATATATCAAGCTGAATACATAGCAGCTGGAAGTAGCTGTTCTCAACAGGGTTGGTTGAAACAACTGTTGACTGAATCCAATGTCACACGCGATGTCATGACATTGTACTATGACAACCTGAGTGCCATAACTATTTCCAAAAATCCTATTCAGCACAACGGGACTAAGCACATTGATATTTGTCAACACTTCATTAGAAAATTTGTGGAAGAGAAAATCATAGCACTGAAGCATGAAATGCAATTAGCTGACAAATCTACAAAGGCTTGGGATGCTAATCAGTTTAAATGTTTAAGAGGGAAATTGGGGATTTTTATTTATAAGAATTTATAGCAATTAAAGTGGAGTGGAAAAGGTAATAAAAATATTGTCTACCCACTTAAAAGAAAGTTCCACATTTATGGTAAATAATTACCTAGTATTGGAACTAATATCTATGTCATTTCCACACGCTACCTCAACACAACCATATCCATCTTCATTCAACGTCTCAGAACACCTCTTCTAGGGCAACAACATTTCTCTCAAAAGTTCAACAAAATGTCACAACATCCCTCATCATCTGGATCAAAACCCACTCACAAAGCAAGGACTCCCTCCATGGAGTTTCTGGATGAAGATATTTTGGAGGTTATTCCTCTCTCTGTTATTCCAGGCGACGCCCCTGGCCCTTCTTTCACGACTCGAAACAATCAAGGTAACATTCCTGATAACCCTCCTCCTAAGGATGACATGCACTACACAGATCGTGTCATTAGGAACCTGGTAACTAGGATTCTTAATGAAGGGCATGCAGTCAAGGGTGTTTCAACCCCTCTGTCTAGAAGGGACCCATCTCCTGAGGTGGAACCTCAAACTGAGAAAGATGATGATTCATCTAGATAAGAGAAAGACATTGCTGCTGAGGGACTATGCTCTCTAAGAAAAAACATGTCTAGCAAAGATCCTATAGATGCTTTTCATTCTAAGAAGCCTGACATTGTTGAGAGAGTAATTGATTTGGAGGAAGAAAGTTCAGAAGAAGAAGATGACACCTTGGTTCATCATTTGAAACCAAGTGTTGCAAGGAAAATGAAGACCAGGAAAGGTAAGACTGTGGCTGAGATGTTGACAGCCAGAACTAGGAAGAAGACTGCTGGTGTAGGACCCTCTAAATCATGGAGTAAAGTAGAGGTCAAGAAGAGAAAGATCGGAGAAAGCTCTGATTCTGAAGATGATGTCGAAGACGATGTCCCAGACATCTCTCCTGCTAAAAGGCAGACTGTTAAAAAGTCTCCAGCTAAGGTTGCAGCTGTACATTTGGACAACATTTCTTTCCATCTGGAAGATGGTGCTGTCAAGTGGAAGTTTGTTATGCAAATGAGAGTTGCTGTTGAGAGGGAGCTAGGGAAGGAGGCTGTAGAAGTGAAGGAAGTAATGGAATTAATCAAGACTATTGGTCTGATGAAAACTGTTGTTGCTTTGCCCCAATGTTTTGAAGGATTAGTAAAAGACCTTGTGGTTAATATCCCAGAGGATATTTCTAACAAAAATAGAAAGGAATTTTGCAAGGTGTTTGTGAGAGGAAGATGTGTAAGGTTCTCCCCGACCATAATCAATAAGTTCCTAGGGAGAGGAACTGAAGGAGGTGTGGAGTTAGAGGCTACAGACAATGAAGTCTGTAGGACAATTACTGTTGGCCAAGTCAAGGAATGGCCAAGTAAGAAGCATCTATCAGCTGGCAAGTTAACTGTTAAATATGCCATCTTGCAATAGATTGGTTCAGCCAACTGGGTGCCAACAAACCATATCTCAATCATCTCTAATGGTCTTGGAAGAATCATCTATGCTATTGGAACCAGGCTCAACTTTGATTTTGGAAGGTTTATGTTTGAACAAATTGTTAGAGATGCCTCCACTAATGCAGTGAAGATGCCTATTGCCTTTCCATCTATCATTTGTGAAATTATCTTAAGCCAGCAGTCTGGTATTCTAAACACAAGTGATATTCCCAGCAGAAGGAAGCCTCCACTGTCCATCCACTACAAGTTATTTGAAGGGAGCCATGTCAATGATGTTGTCATGACATCTGCAAGGAAGGAGCCAGCCTCTCAAGGTGGCTTGATTGCTCAATTGAAGGAAACTTGTAAGGAGATGGATACTGGTATTAGGGTTGCCAAGGCTAGGAAAAAGGCTTTAGAGGTTCTCATTAGTAGCTTGGAGCAGGAAGAGATGGATAAGGTTGGTGAAACCAAGGAGTCAGATGCCCATACCTCAAGTGAGAGGTCTAATTCTCAAGATCAATCTAGTGGCAGTTCTGAATCTGAAGGTGAAGAAGATGCTACTTCCTCAGACTAAGTTGTGATTGTCCCCCCTGTTATAAAGATTGTGTGTGTTCTGTGTTGTTCTGGATGATGTTGTGGCTGTTTTGGAAGCTTGGATGTTTTGTTGTTTTTTTTTCTTGTTTGTAATTTTTGGCAGTCCTTCTGATGCCATGATGTGATATTTGGGCTCTTTATGAGTTCCATGGATTTCTGATTATCTCAGCTATTGCAATTGTGTATAATTATGGTTTGTAGCACATGACATTTATGTTTTAACATTTTATATGTTATAACATTTCTTGTGACATTCTCTGCAGGACTGATTGACATTTATTTTGTCTAATTGGTCACCTTTGGTCTATTTTGACTAAAAAGGGGGAGAAGGTATAGTATGGAGAACTGCAGGGAGTGATAAATAGATGAACAACTGATGTTGAAGGAGATGTTTGATGTGGGACAGAATGAATGTTTGATGTGGGACAAAATGATGTTCTGTTCTGTGATGTTGGAGGAGATACAAAATAATGTTCTGTTCTGTGATGTTGGAGGAGATGTCTGATGTTCTGTGCATGTTCTGTGTTGCACAGGTGATGTTGTAGGAGATGTCAGAGGGTAACTCTGAATGTTACAGATGCTGAAGGAGATGTCTGTATTGAACAAACTTAGGGGGAGAAGAAGTACCCATGTGCATATGTGTGTTTTACTAGTTGCTATTATAGCTAGTAATTTTGTTTGCTTCTGTTGCTGCTTAAACGATGTTATGCTGTTTAACTGTTGATGTGTTTTTTTCTTGTGAACAAAATAGACTGATATATGTTTTGGCCAAAATTTTCCAAAGGGGGAGTTTGTTGGTTCTAAGTGTTGGCAGCAATTTTGGTAAAACAAAGAGTGTTCACAAGATGTTACATGTGATGTCTTAACATAAAGATATCTTGTACCTGCTGGAGGTTTAAAATATATTTATGCAGGATTGTTTCAGGATGTCATACCCTATGTCTTGACATCTGATATAATGTACCTGCTGGATAATTAAAATGGAATTATGCAGGATTGTTCCAGGATGTCAGACCCGATGTCATGACATCTGTACACAGAATATTCAGTCATAATGTTATGTGTTATGTGATTGCGCTTTTGATGGCAATCTATGTTTGATTGATAAGTTAATTGCAAACGCAATCAATCAATGATTACAACGTGATTTAACTTATTTTCCAAAGAGATCTAACCAACTGTCATAAGAAGATTTGAATGGAAAATAGTTTTAGGGTTTTATGATGTCCAAGCCCAGCTGAAAGCTTCTATAAAAAGGACAGGGAAAACCTGATTTGATACACAAGAAATATAGAGAGAAATATTGAGAGAGAATAAGGGTTTTAGTCTTGTGTGGTCGTGTGACTTGTAAGCCATTCAATTCATCCATAGATGATTGAATTGGTCTGATTTTTGAGTTGTAATATGTCACTCTAAGCTTTTAAGCATGAGTGCGTGTCTACTTGATTGAAGCTGCTAAGTAAGATCAAGTGTGTGTCTTTGAAGAGTGTCTTCTTTTCATAAGTAATTCTTGTTTAATATCACTGGTGTGATTGAGGGGGAGTGAGTGGGATCTCATATCTAAGAGTTTTTAGGTAGAAGTCATACGGGTAGAGGTTAGGTGAAAAAGACTGTAACTTGTGTAGTTTACGGAGAGTCTTTGAACTGATTCTATTTAGTGGATTTCCTTCCTGGCTTGGTAACCCCCAGACGTAAGTGAGTTACACCGAATTGGGTTAACAATTGCTTTTGTCTCTTGCTTTACTATTCTTTATCTTTATCCTGTTTGTATTATTCAGATATTAGTGTCGTGACATTACCTTCGACATTTCATATCTGATACCAAAATTTCATCCTCAAATAAAAAACTTGATGCCATGTGCAAAAGTTAACTTTTACCCAAAATGGAAAAAAGAAAATCCTACAGCAGGCATTCTCATTGCTCTTGGTTGTTCCAAATCCATTCTAGGGATCAAAGCCAACTTGCATGCAGTGCAAACAAGCATAGAAGGTAGCCGTTTAAGTGTTCCCCAAGTCAACACCAAGCATGCTTCAACCCACATGCCAATTTGAAGCAAAACACTCCAAACTCCCTCCAAAACCATCCACACACCTTCCCTATAAATAGGTGAAGGTGTTCCATTGCACAACCACGCTAAAAAAGGCCTCAAACACATTCTGAAAATTTGAGCTAAACCTCTATTAACCGAGCATCAGGTTTTCATTTCCAGAGCTCTTCAACCCCAAACAATCACCCAGAAACCTTCACCACACATCACTCAAGCTTCCCAAACACTTAACCACCCTTCCCCAAGCCTCATCTGACTTGAGCTATACCGTCGGAAAACTCCCTTGAACTACTTCTGATCAGGTAGATCCCTCTACCCACATCATCTAAATAAGTTACTACATCACTCGAAATCATTCACTGGCCATTTCCCCCAACCTTTCACCTTTTATTACTTGATATTTAGAGTTTACTTTTTGTTTTAGGTTAAGTCAGTCTTTCTGATTTTTGAGGAAGAACTCCACACTCAGAGCCAATCAATGGCTCGTGAGTGTGGAGGATGATTTGTTTTTTATTATGCATCGAGATTCCATAAAAAAATCCCATTGATTTTTCTTATTTCCAACCTTCGAATATCAAAAATCTCGAGGTTGAAGACGACACTGTGGTCTTTGCCTCGCACCAAATTCAAATTCAAACCAAATATGTGTCCTGTAATGATTGGTTGTTAGGCATGAGAATCCTTTGTAAGTGTTTATTTATTTTTTATTGTTTTGGTTCATTTGGTTGATACCATCGATCTTATGGCCTAGTGGGTGAGGGGGTTGATCCCCCCATGACCCCAAGGTCAGGGGTTCAACCCCCAGCATGTGCAAACTCTCATTATTTTTCATACTTGTGTTATTTTATTTATTTATTTTCCCCATTTATTATCCTTTTGATTTTATTTTTTAACCCTTTCATTTTTATTATTTTGTAAATATCTTGAGCATAAACCCACTTTATTTTTGCCTCTAGAATTTAATGTGGACTTGTTTTATTTCATTTGAATTATTTTTGATGGACTTTTGAGATCTTGAACTTATGGACTAATGAAATCTACTTAAGTCATGATATGTTTGGATTAGGGTTGATTAAAACCTTCCATACTTCAAACCTACCATTGGATGATTAAGTGTTCAACCATGGTACTTTATAGCATGGATAGGTTGCCCATACTTCAAATAACTTGGTCATTTGAATTGTGGATGAAGTCTTACCTTGTTAGCTTGGATTCATTGGATAATCTACATTTCATTTATTTATACTAACCTACTAACCCCTCTATAATAATTTTCTTATCATATTGACTTATTAACCTAACCCTACTAACATTATGTTATTGTTATTATCATTGTCTTTATCCATTGCTATTTACTTTATGTAATTTATATTCAAGTACTTATCATTATCATTACCATTGTATAAACTCTATCATGCATGTTTATTATATTGTCTTTACTTGATTGTTATCATACTCATAAAACCAACAAAAATATGATAAAATTATAAGACCAAAAACAAGTCATGGCACTTAATCAACTTGGACATAGAGGATCCCATTTAGGACCTTTGCTTGGAGCCTTTTCCATTAATTTCTTGTGACACTTTGTTTCAAACACTTGGGTTTCATCTGTACTTACATTCTGGTTAGAAGAATGGCATCAAGGCACCACCTTAGGGGGATATGTTTGTAAGACCATTATCCTTTGTTTAGCATGGGTCAATTTTGCACACACAAGGCTTTCTCTTAGGCTACCTTACAATGATACCCTTTTATTTCCTTGTTGGTTACTTTGCATTCATGTTGCATAAGCCATATTTCTCAATCAAATAAATAAACCCTTGATTCAACGTCAAACTGCTTTTTCTTAATCAAATTCAAAACACTTAATAACTACGATTAGTATTGTGCGCCACGAACCTTAAGTGGTAGAGAATGAGTGTTAATGGAGTATTCTTATCCTCACTCTGATTATTTTGGATGCAAGACGCTTAGCTTGTTGTCTAGAATATTCACCTCCGCCCCTAGACTTTAGCGTAATCTAATCACAAACTCTTTTCATAAACCCTTGTTTAAGATAAAATCAACACAACCCATCAAATCTAGTTTTTTCCTTAGGGCACCCACTCCGAAAATCCTTTTCTCAAAGGTAAAATCAACCAACACACAAATATTTTCTACTCCGAACTATGAAGCTCTGATTCCTCATCTTCGAATGAGTGATACGTAGGCATAAGGGCCACAATCCTTGGCCAGCACTATAATAAAAACAAAAACCCTCTCTCTCACACATCCTTTCTTTTGAAAATAAAATAATAAAAGATAAATATCGATGTACGTAAACAAACCAAATGGTTCCCATGGAATACCATGGATGTGAGGGGTGCTAATACCCTTCCCCTGTATAAATAACTCTCGAACCCTAATCTCAATTGCGAGACTTATTCTTTATACTTCTTCTAGCGCTTCCCGTGCGCTTATCTTTTTTGAGGGTTTTATCGACTATTTCCCCTCTCCTCTTCGATGGAGGCACACAAATAAAATTTGGTGGCGAATCTTCTGATCTTTTGTTCGGTCTGTCCAGTCTCCTCGTTATCGAAACCCCGGTGGCGACAATATGCATGGCTTAACACTAAAGCGAAGCGACATGATTAATGCATGGGAATGCTTTATGCAATTACTCCTAGGTTTCCAAAATGATTCCCTTGCATGGGTAATGGATGGAAGATTTCTTTTGCAGCAAAGCTCCTTTGACAAAAGGCAAAATGTTATTTGATAAGAGGATAGCATAATTCCATGGAACTCGTCTTGAACTCATCAGTTATCGACGTATGGAATAAGCTTGATCATATTGAAGCCATGAAGAGGACTTTCCCCTCGGTGGCTCATCTGGCCCCAGTCTGGATCTTTGAAGACATTCACCTCACAAGGAGTCTGGAAACAACTTGTCATAACAAGACCTTAAGGTGACTTTCCCATATGTTTGAACTTGCAGGGGTCTGACCCTGACTAACCGACTCTTGGAGTGGTAGGCTTCTGATTGACTGACTGTTGGAGAGTTGGACTCAACTGAGCTCTTTATATAGCTTTCCCTTGTATGGACTTCTTTCACTTAATCAAGTTCCTCACCAGTTTGACTGCGTGTTTTTGGGATTCTTTTGATGTTAAATGTTGACTTGCAAATAAAAATTTTCATTAAAAAATGGTAATTTTAATGCAGTGCAAGTGCAATTTTGAAATAAATAATTTTGAAATGATGGTGATATACAGAGAACGGGTCAACAATTAGAACACATTGTTGATCTATCCATTCAAAGTATGGAAGATGATCAACAAAGATTGTTTCGAGTCAGGTTAACGCAAACTTGTTGTGGTATGATTTCAAAATTAATCATGCCTCAATTAGGTCTTTTAAGAGTTGTAACGTGGTTTGGTTCATGGTTTTTGAAACAAAGGATATAAGGCTCAAATTTAATTTTAATCCACCCCTTCTTTTTTATGACTTCAAGTCCTACATTCAGCTTATTGACACACGCATTCAACTTCCAAGAGTGTTCAAAGGTGTGATGGTAAATATGAGGATTCAAGATGAGTTTTTCTTAAAATTGCAGTCACCTTATCTGGTTTTTGTTTTGTTGAGGATTTGGTGACCTCTTTTGATTGATATTTATATCCCTAATTTTTCCTGGACTGCTTCTTTGAAGTGTTCGGTCCACTGGGATGCCCTGATTTTTGCCTAAGTCGTCTTTGTGATGTTCGACTTAGCAAGCTTTTATTTTTTTCGTTTTTTAAAACATTATGACTGTCACATTATTGGTGGATGAGGATAAACCAACACAAATTTTAGCTTTTCTCAATTGTTTCGACACTTCAACATGTGTGCGAAGAGTGGCATCTGGTTGAACCTCTTTGGAGGGTGTACAAATGGACAAGTTCTCTTGAAAGATTGAATGCATGATCAAACTATCTGAACACAAACTACCATGCCCCTGGTTAAGATTAAGGGTTTTTAGATCCGAAAGAAACACCAACTTATAGGCTCAAAGTGGTTGACTATGGATTAACTCCTTATCTCTCTAGTGTTTGGGGGTTTGAAACAATGCCTTATATCATCGACAAAGTTTTCTTTGAAAGAACCCACAACAATTATGGGTAATGGTTTTCATCATCCTCCCTCAAATATTTTCCAAAACAACCGTTTGATTAAGAAAGTAAATGGGAGTAATATTTTTCTTCTTTTTGCATAAATGAAGAAAAAAATAGCAAGAGTGAATATGAATGGGTTAACTCAAAATACATGATCACTTCATTAATGTTACCACTAAAGGACAACAATTTTTAAAACATGTAGCATTTAAAAGACAAATAAAATACAAATGCAAATGATAAAACAAAGTCCAATGATTGCCTTTGTTGAAGATGACTTCATGTCTGATCCAATGACTTCAGGATATCCCCCTTGAGGTCTTTACACTTATCAAGGAGAGAGGTTGACGTACACTACCAGGTTTCCTTATGGAAATGATATGTACTTCTTGTCGATCAACTATTGAACCTTAGCTTTGAAAGTGTTGCAGTCTTCAATCGAGTGCCCTATTGAGCTGGCATGATATCCACATTGCATATCAGGATTATACCTAGGTGGGTATGGTTGTGGTACAGGCTTCAGAGGTTTGGGGTTCACCAATGAGCTTTGAATCAGAGGTTGCAGAAGTTGAGTGTACGAGATAGGAATTGGATCAAGATGAGCATTCCTTCTTTCCAGGTTGTTGCGAGGCCTACGTTGGCTCTGATGCTGATTTTGATATCCTCTACCTTGGGCTAACTAATTTGAATAAGAAGAAATCCAAGGTTGTTGGTATGGCGCTCTAGGCATTGTTGGTTGCCCACAAGGATATTGTGGCACTAGAAAAGTTGGTTGCTGAAAAGATGGAGGACCATAGGGTCTCGTTGGTGCATCATGTGAATACTCAACATTTGCCATAATTGCATTGATATCCTCTTCTTCCTCTTAGGAACTGCTAAGGGCTTCGGTCTTGCTAGTCCGACTACTCGAAGCACATTGGATTCTTCCATTCTTGAGGCCGCTCTCGATGCATTCTCATACTTTCACAAGTTCAGAGAATTCTAATGATGCATTGCCTACCATCATTCCAAAGTGTGGGTTTTGCAATGTATCCATGAACATGTCAATCAATTCCGTGTCTAAGATTGGTGGTTGCACTTGGGCTGCCAATTCTCTCCACCACTACGCATATCCTCTGAAGGATTCATTTCTCTTTTGAGATAAACTTTGCAGCTGTCTTCAATATGGAGCCATGTCCAAGTTGTATTTTGTACTGCTTCAAAAAGGCATTGGATAAGTCTTCCCAAGACAGGATGTGGATACTTTCTAGCTTCACGTACCAATTCAACGATGCCCCACTCAAACTTTCTTGAAAACAATGAATCATAAACTTATCATCTTAAGTATGGGAAGTCATTTTCCGACAGAACATCACCAAATGGTGTCTTGGACAACTATCCCCTTTGTACTTCTCGAAGTTGGGTACTTTAAACTTTGGAGGTATAACCAGGTCTGACACCAAACACATGTGATCAAGTCTCAATGTGTCAAAAGCTTCCATAGCCCTCAATCGTTTCTCAAGATCACGACCCATTTTTGCAACTTCATTCATTTTAGAATGCTCCACTTTTGTTACCAGGTGGGAACTCTAAGAATTTGGCATGTTCCTTGTAAATTGAGAATCTCCTTCAGCATTATGAACAGTGGGGTTCCTTCGTGCCATGAGGACTTCACTATATGTCAGGATATGCACCAGCTGAGGTCGAGTGGGAACATCCACTTGTTGAAGAGCAAAGTCATAGGGAAGATCGGGTTAGTCACCATAGTAAAGCCTAGTGGGGGACCAACATTCTCCGCAATAGCATGCTGACGATTTGACATAGCTATCACAAGTTCCAAACTCCGATGTACTTGGCCTTTAAGACGTCTATAATCCTTCTTATTTATGTTTGATTCTAGCTTCAAATCCTCTCACTTCTTTCAACAGCTACCACATGTTCAATATGGGTGTTGGGAAATCAGTTGGCTAGTTATGGACAAAGACAGAATGAGTTTTTTTCTGTGGAAATGGTATGCAATGCATGATGATGAATTACAATGCAATGGAATGGGTGCAATGAGATTCCATGTTTTTTTTTGTTTTTCAGTACATGGGTTCATAGTTCCGAGATAACAGATGAATCTGATTTCTTTCCAAAATAGGGTTCTCGTCGGGCATGATCTAGGAGTCCTTGTCATCTTTAGTTTCACAATAATTATGCTCATTGTTTGAGGACTTTGATCTTGAAGTATTTAGAGCAATAGACGTCTTCTCTTCCACTTTGTCTTTACCTTTCTCTTTCTTCATCTTCTTTTCATACTCTTTTTCATGTTTTTCCAAGCAAGTGAGTTTTTGCTCATGTTCTTCCAATTTGCCAAACAAAGTAGTGAGCTCAAATATTTTAAGATCATTCGCCTCTTTAATAGTGGTGACCTTGGGTTGTCATTTCCTATTAAGACATCTCAAAACCATATTAGTAGCAATATAATTGGAAATAAGCTTACCTAGAGCATTCAACCGATTAATAAGATGTGTGAATCTTTTTTGCATGTCGGAAATGGTTGCATCATGCTTCATACGAAAGAGTTCAAACTCTTGATTCAATGTGTTAACTCTAGCTTGTTTGGCCTCATTATTTCCCTCATGGAAAACTTCTAATGCGTCCCACATAACTTTGGAAGTTTCATAATGGGAAACATGATAATACTCATCAACACCTAATGCAGATATAAGAATATTTTGTGTCTTCCAATCATGTGACCACAACTTCCTATCATTATTCCATTGACCTTCCAGTTTTGGTACGATGACGCCTTCACCATTGGTAATTATAATTTCGTTAGGACCATTGATGATGGCGTCCCATACCCCTTATCAACTGAGTTGATATGGATACGCATATAAGCTTTCCAATAGCCATAACTCTCACCGGTAAAAATAGATGTTCTATTATATGTCCCTTTAGGCTTGGTCGCCATTATCTAATAAAAAATATTAAGCACGGAATAAACTGGAGCTCGTGATACCACTTCTTAGACGATAGGCCTAGAACAAGAGGGGGTGAATAGATCACAAGTTTAAAATTTGAACCAAAAATTGTTTTGAATTAGTTTATAGCGCGGAAGCAAGTTTCAAACATTTCCTGGATAAAAAATTGTCTAACCGAACATACTATCAAAAAGCTAGGATACGCGTAGAGGTGTCAATGCAATGATAATAAACCACCAGTCAAACAACAACAACTAATCACAACTAGTGGAATACAATATAATAGAAAAAGTCTATCTCCAATAAGAAAAACACAAAAAAAATTTAGTCAAGCAGTTTATCAAACACTTAGTATGCGATCAACAATGTTTGGAACTTTATGTATTGTTTGTTGTTCTTAGAAATCCAATCACAACAAAATGGTTTGTGATCTACACAACAACACAAATTTCAAAGTGGATTCAAAATTATGATCCAAACAATGTTGATCAAATGATCAATGCAATCGACAATTTGCAAACCACAAAATAATATATATATATATATATATATATATATATATTATATATATATATATATATATATATATATATATATATATATAGAGAGAGAGAGAGAGAGAGAGAGAGAGAGAGAGAGAGAGAGAGGGAGAGAGTACGCAAAGATTTTTTTAGACAGTTCCCCAATCAACCTCGCTATGGGTACGTATGCCCTCAATTCAAATTCGAATTGAGATAATAAATCTCACTTTGCAAAATGTGTGTATACAAGATATGAAAAAATTCGAACTCTACAAATCATAAATTTGATGTTGACTCTATCACCTCTAAAACCATTGATCAAATATTGATCAAGTAACCAACAATGTCGCTTCAATTCACCTGTTCATTCTACTTCCTCGCAAGGCACTCATTTTCCCAAGGCTTTCACCTGGTTGAATTAATCTCAAGCGCACACTTGTTGAAACCTAAGATTTTCCTACACGATCCATCGTCTCACGCTACTCCCTTGCAAGGCACCCCTTGTCCCAAGGCTTTCACTCGATCAGATCTGAATTGTACAATCTTTTCCAAAACCTTCAAAACCTAAGAGATCTTGAAGGAAACCCCAACTCAGTTTTTTGATTTGAATCCCTCAAAGTTCTCAACCCAATATTCTTGGTACAATAAACCTAATTGGATGTTATCAACCCTAATCTAGATGACACTCAACCAAATAATGATTATGTGTAGTTTGATTGTTTGTATGCATAGATGGAGTTGAAGATGATGAAAATTCTTTGAAATCCTGGATTCATGTAGGTTTTACTCACTCTAGAAACCTTACTAGAGAATGATGCATGTATGAACTATTTATATGCATGAGTGATTGAAGGAAAAAAGGAATGCAAAAGGAATTAAAAAGAATGCAAAAATTCAAGATTTAAGGTCTATAGGTCGACCTGTAAAGGTCATGTGCTCACTATAGGTCGACCTGACAAGGCGACACATGGAACAGAGCCTACAGGCTTTAATAATGTAGTATAGGTGTCGAAATGTACACTTTATGTGTCAACCTATGCTGAAGAAAATCTTCTATAGATCGACCTAAAGTCGTATGTGTCGACCTATGCAGTTTTTTTCACTCAAAAACTCAATTTTTGATGCATAAAAGTCTTTTCTTGATGCATGAATCCCTTATAAATCATTTCTAATCATCTTGACATTCTTCCTAATGCTAAAATGCACAATGCACGCCTAGAATCAATTGATATCGTCCAATGGACAAAAACGTAACATTTCTTATAGTTTTGACATCATTCAAAACACATATAAACGGAAAGTTGCACTCACACCTTATTATTTCTCTTCTTCAACTTCAGACTATCTCGGTAGCACCTTCTTGATAACTATTCATCTTCCCTTACTACGCCAACTCCTTTGTTGCTCAATGGCTATTGCATGGTTAGGGACAACATTGACAGAAATGCTTCAAATGTGTCGAAGGTCATCTTGCCTATGGTGATGTTGGGGTGGAGTGTTTATCACCATATATTATACTTTTATTGTCTTCTCACTCCCGTCCTTCCCAAAAGTGGTGTTGATGGTGATATAACTCAGGACTTGTACCTACTCACTTGAAAACCTTACCCACAATCCTTTGAACGGTTGGAGAAGGATAGGGTCCAACTTCAATCCTTGGAAAGCTTACCAGTAAAGAATATAGGTTGAAATGTCGAGATCAATTAGTACTCTTTTCAAACTCAAATCATGGATCTGGAGATCAATCACTAGTGGGTCATCCTCGTATTGGATTATACCATTTGCATCTCTATGATAGAAACTTACAATCGGAACCAAGATCCTTGATTCTATAGGAGGATCACTAGCGATATTCATCTCTTGCATGGCATACTTTTTTGGAAGAGCTATACTCTTTTCCTCCCGAGAATCCTCCAACAATTATATTCAAAGTATTACATGTCTCACTCGGTCTCCATTCTTCCTGCACACTCTGTGCATTTTTGAATGGAGGGGTCTTTCGCCATATATTCTCTCTGTGGTGATCCTCTTCTTTTTGCGCCTCGATCGCTTCCCTGCATATATCTCTGCATACGACCTCTCTCAACTTCTCAATTTCTTGCTTCAAGTGGTGATAATCATCGGTGTGAAGACCCCACACTCTGTGATACTTGTACCATTTCTCCGTGTTCATTCGCATAATGTTACCTTTGGGAGAGTTAGGCTCGGGAAGGATCATTGTATGGAAGACCTCTTGCAAAATTCGCTCACGCCTAGTATTTAGCAAGGCGAAATATTCATGTGATTTTTGGTTAGGCTTAAATGTTGCTTTGTCTCGTATAGGCAGTTGGTTATGGTATTTACTTTTTTGCCCGTTTCTGATTTTGATATTCCCATCTCATTCCCATCTCTTGTTCTTCTTTCTGTGTTACTCTCCTCTTCTTTGATGTAGCATTCTGCATGTGCCATGATCTCATTCATTGATGATGTCGGCTTATGAGCTAGTGACTTATTGAAATGTTTCTCCTTGAGACCATTCTGGATGGCTCCTACGAACATCTCTTGATTCGGATGAACAACTTTGATAGTTTTTGCATTAAAGCGAGCTAGATATTCTCGCAAGGACTCAGTCTGTCCTTGACGAACATTGAAAATAAACTTGGTTGACACCTTTGTGTGCTTGCTGGAGAAAAAATGGTGTATCATTTTCCACGACACATCTTGATAATTGGTCGTAGAGGACCTCAGAAGGCTCATATACTAGCGTAAAACAACGTACTTCAATGTGTCAGCCAACAACTTGCATTTTAACGAATTTGTGGCACCAATTATGGTTATTAGAGTGTTGAGTATAATTATATGCTCCTGAGGGTCACTCTTGCCATGAAAAGTTGCCGGTGAAGGTGGCTTGAAATCATTTAGGACTTGATCATCCCAAATTTCTACTGTCAGGGGATGTGGGTCAATCGCATCCTCCAATTTCTCACCTTCGTATTGGGGTTGATGTTGATTCTGTTGTAAGACATGAACATTGTCTTGCAACAGTTTATTTTGATGGTGCATGTCTTCTAAGGTGACGAGTAATTCTGATACAACGGCAGCCTGTGACCCTTGATTACTACTGCTAGTTGCTCTCGTCATGGAGGGAGGGTGAGATCGACAGTTCCTAAAGATTTATGTGGCCCGGACAAATTTTACTAGAGTCACGCGGAGGGCGTCAAATGTTCACATAAAAACACTAATTCATAACTCCTTTGATGCAGGCCAGCAAAAATCATAATTAAGAATTGAGTATGTCTTCTTTTTTTGTTGAACCCTCATTTTATACTTGTTCTTTAAAGACCGCATCTCAGACAAAGGTCTTAACTGACATTACTCACCATGATGAATATTCATGTCATTAGCCTGGTCTATAAATTACAATTACTATACTCTGAGAACATGTTTGAATGTGTTGATATCATATGATAAGGATCCATATATGTTTATATGTTGACAGCATGCCTAGGGTGGCCTTTGGCTCACCAACTCTCCTGGGCCATTTCATTCTCGATTATGACCGGACAATCCGTTCTCGCAAACTATAGGGATGTACAATTGTCATCTAAAACTTCAACTAACATGTTCGGTCAAATCAATCAACAGCAAAATCAACATCATCGCCAAGTAACCAAGAGTCCTCTTGATCCGACGGAGGCCAGAACTCTCCAGGTTTTTGGTGGATATATCCCTGGTACTGCCGGTGTTGCTATTTTGATGTCCATTATGGTGCACTGTCGGTGGTGGTGCTCTGTTGATAGAATCGTCCATACTCACCCTAACATTAAGTCATGCCAATTTTTAGACTTGAACATGATAAAATTCGATTAATACAGCTCAATAAAGACAGATTCATACAAAAATAAGATTAGGTTGATCTCATCACCAAATAGTATCACCAAATAGTAGTAATATATATTTACAAACATAATTACTTTACCATAAAAATATTTTTAATTATAAGAATGTGCTGGCCAAACAGACCCACATAACTATATTTACACACCAAGTCAATTAAATTCTTAATCCATATCAAAAATTTCGAATGTTACATATTACCATTTATCATTATACAAAGTACCATATTGACAAGTAATTAAGCTAAAGTAGATTAATAATTCACCGAGAATATTGACATAAAAAGTACTATAGCAATAAAGACAACCATTTATTTGTTAATATAAATCGTGAAATATGGCTATTTGGAAGAAATAAACAAATGTAATACATAAGAAAAATCTTGCACATTTGGAATTAGTTTGACTTTATAAACCGTTTCACATTCAGATTTTCAATTGTGCATGCCAGTTCTTTTCTCTACTCTAATTTGCCTGCCGTGACATGCTTCACAAATATTTGTTGTTGATATCAAAAGAAGGAACTCGTTCAACATTACGTTGCCATTATCACCTACTCTTAACATGAAAAGAAGGGGTAGGATCCACTGTTGTTAAAACGATAATAATGTGAATTTAAACATTAAGACAGGCTGTAATAATGTATTTGAAAAATTTAGAGATCTTATAATCCATGCTTGGGAAACACACTATATAAAGAGAGTTCCAGTGCAAAGTTGAGAAATCAGAGTTACAAGGTAACATTCATCCAAGAAAGTGAATACATTAATATTCAAAGTTAGAGAATATGGGAAGTTCAGTTGGGTTGAGGCATTGGGTTCAACTCAGCTATGCAATTGTATTTTGCATAGTTGCTAGCAGTGTTGCTGCTTATGAATCACCACCACCTTCACCTTCTTCTCCATATGTTTACAATTCACCACCTCCTCTATCTCCTTCACGTCCTCTACGGTATGTTTACAAGAGCCCACCACCACCCACTCCATCACCACCACCTCAGTATGTCTACAAATCTCCTCCTCCACCATCTCCCTCGCCATTCCCACCATATATTTATAAATCACCACCACCTCCATCCCATTCACCTCCACCTCCATATGTTTACAACTCACCGCCACCACCATCCCCATCTCCCCCACCTTCATATGTTTATAAGTCTCCACCCCCACCATCACCTTCACCACCACCTCCATATATTTATAAATCTTCTCCTCCACCATCTCCTTCACCACCCCCTCCATATACCTACAAGTCCCCACCCCCACCATCACCTTCATACATTTATAATTCTCCTCCTCCAACATCTCTTTCACCATCTCCTCCATACATCTACAAGTCACCCACACCACCATCCCATTCACCACCCTCTCCATATGTGTACAAGTCCCCACCCTCGCCATCTCCCTTTCCACCACCCCCGTATGTTTACAAGTCTCCTCCCCCACCGTCCTTCTCTCCTCCTCTACGATACTATTATAAGTCCCCTCCTCCATATGCTTACAAATATCCACCCCCTACATCTCCTTCACCTCCTCCACCATATGTCTATAAGTCACCACCACCTCCTTCATCTTCACCACCTCCTCCAACCTATATTTATAAGTCACCACCACCTCTTTCATCTTCACCACCTCCCCCAACCTATATTTATAAGTCACCACCACCTCCTCCACCTTCACCACCTCCTCCATACTACTACAAATCTCCACCCCCTCCATCTCCTTCACCTCCTCCATCTTATGTCTATAAGTCACCACCACCTCCTTCACCTTCACCACCTCCTCCACCCTATATCTATAAGTCACCACCACTTCCTCCACCCTATATCTATAAATCACCACCACCTCCTTCACCTTCACCACCTCCTCCTCTGTACTATTACAAATCACCACCTCCACCTTCTCCATCACCTCCCACACCTTATGTCTACAAGTCACCGCCACCTCCTTCACCATCAACGCCGCCTCCTTATATTTACAAGTCACCACCTCCACCATCTTCATCACCTCCTCCATACCATCACTACCTCTACAACTCGCCCCCACCTCCCGTGTATTAAGCTTTCGACTAGAGATATCTGAGTTGTTTTCAATGAATAATGTTAAAAATTGTTGTGCTGAATCTAAATTTAAGCTTTATCAAATTAAACAATCTACATTCTACGTTGAACTAAGAGCCTTATTTTGGTTCTAATGCAATTGGGCATGTATATTGTTAATTCATAAGTTAATATTCATCTATTTTCTTTAGTTGCTTTTGATAGTTTTACATACCTTTTATTCACTTTCACCTTCATATCACCATCACCAACATCGACAAAAAGAGAATTATAGACCGATAATCATATACTAGTTAAAATTCATATGTAAGATAAATATAAACTAAATCCAAATAAGTAAAAGTATATCAAAACAAATTAATAGTCTGCCAATAGATTAAGGATATGTTTAATGCAATTTTCACGCAGTTAATCAAACTTACAAACCACAACTACATTAGCCTTATCAAGTACTAAAATGAACAGTTGAGTATCATCTCCATTGAGATTATGTTCTTAAAAATTAGACAATTGTGATCAGATGATGACCAATTAAGTGGATAAGATGAGTTTGCAATGATTAAAAATAATAGAATCCCTATTACTATATGTAATGTACCAGTGTGAAAATTATAATATGCAACTTGTTTAAGGGGTTCTATCCTCCCAGCGAAAAAAATTCCATAAGCAAAGGCTAAAGATCGAACCTCTAACCACTTGTTTAAGGGGCTCAATTCCCTTACCACTTGGACTAATCTATTGAGGCTATAAAATGGTGATTATAACTGCCGTTTTCACTTTTATTAAAAAACTGAACTAACAATAGAATTAAATTTTAGCAATTGTATTGTTGAAAATAAATGCAAGATTTCTATGATAAAACAAACACTATACTGGTTATTGTCGAACAACAATATTAACAAACACTATTAAGAAACAAGTTAAACCTATTAAGAAACTTGGTAAAAAAATAAGATAAGACCATTTAAACAAACAAGTTAAAAGGGAATCGCCATTAAGAAAGTAATTCAGATTCAGCTTGCTCAATGGAAATCAAAAGAAAAAGGTCACAGGGCAAACAAATAAAGATGTTATGATCTTCAAATTGTGGAACTAAGGAATCGCATATACAGAAAAACCGGAGCTTACTAAATACCAACACTGAGAACACATTAACCATAAAGTAGTACTTACTTTTCTTATCTACTTCGGCTTAGGTTCTCAAAGTGTTAGTAAGGTTATGTCTTTGCTCCATATGTGATTAGCCTTAAGTTCAAGATGCTACTAAGACTCTGACTCTCGTGACCTCTCCATAACATGAAAAAAAAATGAATAATTAAAAAGAATGTAATTTTCTCGTCTCATCAATCTTCACCCTTCAAATAAATGTAATCTTTTTTTTCAGTTTAATTTAAAAAATTGAGTAAAACAAATGTTTTAATTAACACTATATTATCAAAAAAAATTTAAATAACCACTATTTTCAAATTAAATATCAAAATAATTATATTTTTAAACTATTTATTAAATAAATCACTTTTCAAACAAATAAAAATTACACGACAAGAGTGGGCATCACAAACATTACTTATTTGCACTAATCTTGCATGCATGCGTCACTGCTCATGGCACCACTGTCTATTACTTATTAGCAATATTGCATGCACGCGTCACTCCGCCTGACACCTCCCCTTAATACATGCATAAAGAGTTTCTTAAATAATTAAAAAAAACAAAACAAAACATGTGTCACCGATAGTGGCGTCTGTTCTTATTGCATCATGTGCATGAATGTGCCACTAGGTTGACGCCTTAGTGCAAAAAAGCATACATGTGCCACAGACAATCGCATCTGTTCTTGTCTTGTAATTTTTTTTGTTTGAAAAGTGGTTAGTTCGGTAAATAGTTTGAAAATGTGGTTATTTTTGTACTTAATTTTAAAATAGTGATTATTTTTTTAAAAAAAATTATCATCCTCACAATATGTTGGGTACTTTTCTCAACCGCACAGAAGATCCAATATCTATAATCCAGAAATTCAAATTTAAATATCATTAGCTTCATCTCACTTTATACCGACTTTAAAGTTAGAGTGTTAATATTGTAAGTATAGTCCTACGGTTCGCAATTCGTTTTGGTACGTGGTACGAAAGTAAACGATTTGCATCTCTCAAAGAACTAGGGGATTTTTTTATCCCACCATATGGGGTGGGAAAATACTCTATGGAAATTAAAAACGCCTCTCAAATTTCGGAGACGCGTCATGCACCACTTTTATGACGCACCAAACGAGTGGCACCCCAAGTTTAAAAAAATTATTCTGGAGATGCATCTATGGAGGTTTGGGGAAGAATTTTAATATTTTTGTCACCTTTACATGTTAAAACACTCACATCAAAGGGAGGTACCAGAGATACATTTCTAAAATAAGTTGATAAAACACTCACTTGCATGATCACAAACCCATACTTGTTTTCCTCTCCAAAACCTTATAAAAAATCCTTCCATTCTCAATCCACATTTTCACTTCAAATATTCATTCTTGTGTTTCATCACATCAAAGGGAGCAAAAGAAACTGAAATTTCAAGTAACATTTAAAGGATGCAAGAGTTCAAGAAATTGAGCAACATTTAAAGAGAATCAAATGCACAAAAGTCAAAAGGGGTACCACCCATACTTATAGATTTAGCCGGAGACAAATCTTTCGATTCGTTTTAGTTTTTCGTCATCAATTAAGTGTATGTAATTGTATATTAATACTAATGAAGTGTAATATATACAATTTCTAAATATTTTAATACATTTTTTATGTTTGCCAAACAAAACACACAAGTTCTATTTTCTACCTAGTTCATGAGAGGTTCCGGATATCTATCTCCAGAATAAGATAATAGGACAATACCAGATATGTATCTCCGAAACCAAACCGGTATTGATACATGATCTAATTTTTTAGGTCCATATTTGTCTATAATTTCTATAAATTTAGGCTCTTTTTTTTAGTTCATACAAACAGAAAATGTATCAAATCTCACAAATAAACATCATCTGGTATGTCGCAAATATCTTCTTCTGCAACGCGACACCTGAGCGAAAGTTTAAGATCATTGAGTATACTTCTTTTGCATATCTCTAATACGAAGTGTATAATCTCCTATCTTATGGAGATAATCAAAAAATTGTGAAGCTCGAGTACTATTCATCGTCAATTAACAGCGAATGCAAGATTGTGTTCAACAACCATGAGTTATGGTCGAGTTGGAAGCGACGATTTCAAAATCGGTCAAAGATATTGTGAATATGTTAAAGCGTCCACCTGGATATTAAAATGTAATGTTTGATTTTATATTGACATCACATATGTAATGTTGTTTTTAAGTTATGAATGGTAATTTTATTTTAACTAAATATAAGTTTTTGGTTTTCTACTTCTATTTCTAGTTCACAATGTTACAAAAATGCATTTACGGACAGATATCAGAGATGCATCTCCGGGTTTAAAAAAGGCACACTCCTAGAATGTCACTCAGAATTGGTATGGGTTGTGTGTGCTTGGGGTGCGTCCGAAAATGTATCTTCGGGATCTGAGAGCATTTTAGTATTTTTTACGTGGTGCCCTAGTAATATTTAGGGTGAAAATTAGAAATCCCCAAGAATTAGGTACGTGAGCGATATACATAGTCAGTACGGTATTTGAGTTTGTGGTGCGTTCAAATATAATAATCGGTACATTATTATTAAAAAATTATTTACTTATAATAAAAATTGGTTGGGAGATAGACTTCATAGTCTCACATCGACTACTTTATTAACGTTAATATTGCTTTGAAAAATCAGTTATTAATAATTAGTTTATACTCATCACTCTAATATCATCTCACCAAAATTTTGTTTTAATTGATATGGTCATTAATAATCACTTTTATCAAAGTGGTAGAGACTATCATAATTTAAAAAATAGTTAAAAAGTTTTTTTTATTTCTAGTTTAATTAACAATTATTGTATCATTTATATTTGAAATTTATATTTGGTTCACGGCTACTTCATCTTACACTAATTAGTGTGAACCAATTCGCAAAAGTACATCAAATCGGTATGCGCGAACCAATTTGCGGTTTGTAAGGGGTACTTGTGAATTATGTGAATATGCTTGTATGTCAGTCCCTTATCCATAGTCTGGAAGCTTGAGTCCACTATTGCAATTCATATTAATCGTTCACCGATCAATTTTGGTTCTAGTATGGAACAATGATGTCGTCTTTGGAAATTAACATTTGATTCCCACACATTTAAACATTCATCCATCTATTCACTAAATTGAAGCTTACTCGACCTAAAAATTCATATCTCTTAAGTCTGAATTATAGGTATCTGTTCTCGATCGTCTCCGATTGAAGATTAATATCATTTCTCAGATCTCCTTCCAGATTCATTAGTGATGGCAAGTTCTAGAGTCAATTGCTTCGCTGCATAATCTTGTTACGTCGCATGGAAAATTTTCATCTAAGTCACTTATGTCCATCAACGTGATTTGTGGAGTATCCATCAATCATCTTTATGGTCATCCCAACCAATCATTTTTATAGTCATCCTATTACGGACAATGTTTGATTGATAATAAAGTATTGAACTCCACATCTAGAGTCCATAGCAGTTTTAGGTTGAAGGGTGATATACACCACTATCACTTTGAGAATAACATATGACATTTGCATAACATTCTGTATAATATTCTTATGGTGGGTAATCCAATATAAATATTATTCATAATATTCATATCTTTGTGAAGACTTGATAATTATTTATCCATGATTCATGAGATGTGATCATCAATTTATTTATATAATAGTTTAAAGGATTAAATTTTTTTTCCACTTTACAATAAAACTTGACTATAAATATTTTATAAATAATATATTTATGTTCTCTTATGATTATGTCACACTTATTATTTCATTAAATAGATTATCTGTTTTAGGAACTTTAAATAAACATAACAAAAAAAGTCTTATTATTATTATTAATATAAATAATTTTATAAAAGCATCAAGTTCAATATAAAACTATTAGTTTTTGACAGAACATGACAGAATGTTGACAGCATACACTCTATATTTGTAACAAATATTATACACTTATGAGATAATAGTCAAAGAATATTTACATTGATTAGGCATAATTAGGCATAAATAGTTTTCCTATTATGTAATTGGAATTCATGTATATATTACAGGTTGATAATCAATAAAAATCATGGAAATATTTTCCTATATGGTATCAGCAGTTAGTTTTTCGATCAACCTTCTTTCCTAGCCACCACTCAAACTCTTTCGCACCACTCACACTATCCCTTACCTGCAGCCATGGCAGCCGCAACACCTGAAACAACAACCCAAAAACCCAAATTCCACACTGCTTTTGGAATCACCAACGTGAAATCCATCATTCCAATCACGTTGGACAATGATTCAAGCCTCTATCTCTCATGGTCTACGCTGTTTCAAGTTCAAGCTTATGTTCATAACGTGCTTGATCATATCATCCCTCCCACCGATGAAAAAGAAAAACAAACAGTAGAAGTAACAAAGAAAAACGACCCCAGCCTCTGGAAACGTCTCGACGCGGTAGTTTTGCAGTGGATGTATGCAACCGTAACCCAGGATATTCCCAGTTCCATTCTGGTTATCAATGATACTGCTGAAAGTTGTTGGAACAGAATTGCTGCCATGTTTAAAGATAACAATCATTCGAGAGAAGTCCACCTTGAACATCAATTCGCCAAAACGCACTTGGAAGATTTCCCGTCAACAAAAGCATATTGCAATCGCCTGAAACTCCTCGCAGATCAACTTGCAAATGTTGATTCTCCCGTCAACAACACTCATCTTGTGTTGAAGATGATTTCTGGACTGACAGATTCGTATGTTGGATTCGTTACATACATCCAACAACACGATCCCTTGCCTACGTTTGAAACGGCAAAATCCTGGTTGGAATTAGAAGAATCCACCATGATTCAACGTGTTGCACGCGAATCCGGCAACCAATCATCTCCGACGGCCTTACTCATGAAATCAGAAGATGCGAACGCATCTCCCTCTGCCCCTCCTGCCAATCTCGTGCGATACCCTCTCAACAACAATAACAGCAATCGCGGCAACAACAACAATCGGGGTAGAAATGGTAACCGCAGTAACAAGGGGAAGAACTTCGGTAGAGGTGGTCGCGGTAACAACGGCTGCAGTGGCTCAGGTGGTGGACGTGGTCAGTATCCTCAATGGTGGCAGCAACAATTT
This sequence comes from Lathyrus oleraceus, assembly GCF_024323335.1. Taxonomy (NCBI): domain Eukaryota; kingdom Viridiplantae; phylum Streptophyta; class Magnoliopsida; order Fabales; family Fabaceae; genus Lathyrus; species Lathyrus oleraceus. The sequence continues at coordinate 466,468,941 of NC_066585.1, read as the reverse complement.
CCTTGGCAACAACAATACCCTTGGGCTCCTCCTCCATGCCCTTACCCATCTTATTGGGCTAAACCCAATGCTGGCCCAAAACAACAACAATCTGGTATTCTTGGACCAAAACCCCAACCTGTTGCCTTTACTGCCACTGGACCAAGCCCGACAGACATTGAAGCGGCTCTTCACACTCTACATTTTATTCAGTCTGACCCATCCTGGTATATGGACACTGGAGCAACATCGCACATGACAGCTACGAATGGTAATCTCTCATCTTATTTTAATTTGAGCAAAAATAATAGTATTATCGTAGGAAATGGCCATTCTGTTCCGATTCATGGTTTTGGAAATGCTAACTTACCTCCCCCTCATCCTCCACTAGCCTTATCAAATGTCCTTCATGCACCGAAATTAATTAAAAATTTAATTTTCGTTCTTAAATTCACTATCGATAACCATATTTCTGTTGAATTTGATCTGTTTGGCTTTTCTGTGAAGGATTTTCAGACGGGGATGGTTCTAATGAGATGTGAGAGTCAAGGCCAGCTATATCCTATCACCAACATCACCAAAAATAAGATTGTTTTTCCTTCCGAGTTTGCAACTTATATCAAATGTCCTCTTGGTAAACATGTTAAAATGCCATTTTTTTATTCACATAACTCTACTTTTATGCCATTTGATATATTACATAGTGATGTATGGACATCTCCCGTATTGAGTACTTCCGGTCATAAATATTATGTGCTCTATTTGGATGATTATTCGAATTTCTTGTGGACTTTCCCAATTTCACACAAATCGCAAGTCTTTCCAACTTTTGAAAATTTAAGAGCATATATTAAAACTCAATTTCATCGGGAAGTTAAAAATATTCAACGTGATAATGGTAGAGAATATGTCAATGGTCCCTTTCAAAAACTCTGTGAAGCAAATGGGAATTTCATTTCGCTTCTCGTATCCTCATACTTCTTCTCAAAATGGCAAAGCTGAACGAAAAATCCGTTCTATTAATAATATAATTCGGACTTTACTAATTCATGCTTCTTTACCGCCAAATTTTTGGCACCATGCCCTACAAATGGCAACATATCTACTGAATATTTTACCAAATAAAAAGTTGAAATATCAATCACCTCTCAAAATTCTTTTTCAAAAAGATCAATCCTACACTCATCTACGAGTTTTCGGTTGTTTATGTTACCCTCTTTTTCCATCAACCACTATAAATAAACTTCAATCTCGTTCCACCCCATGTGTCTTCTTAGGATATCCTTCAAATCATCGTGGGTACAAATGCTATGACTTACCCCTAAATAAAATCATTGTTTGTCGCCATGTCATATTTGATGAATCAGAATTTCCTTTTTCAAAGATGCACACTCTCAATCCAACAAATTATCAATTTCTTGATGATGAAGTGTCACCTTACATAAACCACTTTATCACACAACCTAGGCCAGGTCCAACAACACCAAACATCACTCAACAAAACTCTCCACCACCTGCTCAACTAGGACCAGCCCCAACTCCCCCTCAACCAGCCCAAACTTTGCCTTCCACATCTACTCCACCAAATATACCATTTCCTGCTATTTACCAATCTACCGTTAGCTCTGACAACAAACCAGTTACGAGGAGCCAACATGGCATTTTTAAACCCAACCAAAAATACATCAATCTCCACACCGAAATCACAAAATCTCCTCTCCCTCGTAACCCTGTGTTAGCACTAAAAGACCCGAATTGGAAAATGGCTATGGATGATGAATACAATGCTCTAACTCAAAATAAGACGTGGGATTTAATACCCCGTCCACCTGATGCAAATGTTATTCGTTCTATGTGGATTTTTAGGCATAAAGAAAAATCTGATGGTTCTTTTGAGAGGCATAAAGCCCGACTTGTAGGTAACGGTGCAGGTCAACAGGTTGGCATAGATTGTGGAGAGACTTTTAGTCCGGTTGTCAAACCTGCCACCATCCGAACAGTACTCAGTATTTCCTTATCTAAAGCATGGCAAGTTCATCAGTTAGACGTCAAGAATGCTTTTCTACATGGTGAACTCAAAGAAACAGTGTATATGCATCAACCTTTGGGCTTTAAGGATCCAAATCTTCCTCATCATGTCTACCGTCTGCGAAAATCTTTGTATGGGCTCAAGCAAGCTCCAAGAGCGTGGTACAAACGATTTGCAGATTATGTATATTCTATCGGATTCTCTCAAAGCAAGTCAGACAACTCTCTTTTCATCTACCAGAAAGATACACACATGGCCTATCTTCTTCTTTATGTGGACGACATCATTCTCACTGCGTCTTCTGATAATCTTCGCCAGTCTATAATATCACGACTCAGCTCTGAATTTGCTATGAAAGACTTGGGACCACTAAATTATTTTTTGGGTATTGCAGTTACTCGACATGATGGTGGTCTGTTCTTATCTCAAAAAAAGTATGCAGATGAAATTCTTGAGCGAGCAGGCATGTCATCATGCAAATCATGTCCCACTTCGGTTGACATTAAACCGAAGCTTAGCGCCAAGACTAGCACTCCCTATGAAGACCCATCATTATACCGTAGCCTTGCTGGTGCTCTCCAATACCTCACTTTGACGAGACCCGACATCACATATGCGGTACAACAGATATGTATTTTTATGCATGACCCCATGGACGATCACATGCACTCTCTTCGACGCATTTTGCGTTACATTCAGGGAACCAGTCAGTATGGTTTACATCTCTATCCATCATCCACTACATCGTTGGTCTCTTACAAAGATGCTGATTGGGGAGGGTGTCCCGACACTAGATGCTCTACCTCATGATATTGTGTTTTTCTTAGAGACAACTTGCTATCATGGTCGTCCAAACGTCAACCCACATTGTCTCGATCCAGTGCTGAAGCTGAATATCGTGGAGTTGCCAATGTCGTCTCTGAGTCATGTTGGTTACGTAACCTACTTCTCGAACTACATTGTCCGATACACAAAGCTACTATGGTGTACCGTGACAACATTAGTGCCATATATCTTTCTGGTAATCTTGTTCAACATCAACGTACAAAACACATCGAGATGGATATTCACTTTGTACGTGAAAAAGTAGCTCGTGGACAGATACGCGTCTTGCATGTTCCCTCGCGCTATCAAATTCCGGATATATTCACCAAGGGACTTCCCTTAATACTCTTTCAAGATTTCTGAGACAGTTTAAGGGTACGCCAACCTCCCGCTTCAACTGCGGGGGTGTGACAGAACATGACAGAATGTTGACAGCATACACTCTATATTTGGAACAAATATTGTACACTTATGAGATAATAGTCAAAGAATATTTACATTGATTAGGCATAATTAGACATAAACAGTTTTCCTATTATGTAATTGGAATTCATGTATATATTACATGTTGATAATCAATAAAAATCATGGAAATATTTTCCTATAGTTTTTAAGGTTTACACCAATATGAAGGAGTTGATTTACGGTTGAAATATATGGAGGGAAGACTGTGGCAGTTGTAAAGTCAAATATGGAAGAAATTGAGGCCAACACAAAATCACGTATCTCCTTTCTATATTGTTATTAATATCGTGTAAATCTAAATGGTATGATTCCTTATTCATTGGAAAGTGTTAACATGTTGCATCGGAAAAAATGTGTGGTACCTTTTGGCTTCATCACTAACATTCAAATTGTGGAATTTTCAGAGTACATTTTAATAAAGGAGTTTTCAATGGTGATTTGAGATATATTGCTAGATTGTCCATAAAAAATAAGAATGCTACGAAATTAACTACTTAAAAGTTGTGGTTTAGTCTCATTAATCCTCACATAGATTTTTTTTACAATATCAAATATTATATCATATTAAAACTCTTAGATATGCTCAATGTATTATAGATTTTCAATGTTTCAAGCATGATGTAATAACAAAGAAGTTATGTTCAAAATGCAAACTTTAACTCAAACCATTTTTTTATCTTTTAAATTGACTCCTATGTTAAACTACTAAAAGAAGTTATATTCAAAATGCAAACTTTAACTTAAACCATTTTTTTATCTTTTAAATTGACTCCTATGTTAAGCTACTAAATGGTAAGACATTGAAAATTTGGTTTTGGAAATAAGTAGTTGTATATTTTTCATATTTTCATGTAAATTTATTAGAGAATAGCATAACTACACATATAATCTATTACGATATATCAAATATGATTGGTTCTCAAGGTATTTATCTTGTAAATTTAGTCTGGACAGTGAAATTTCTTTTTAGAGATCAAATTGGTTAGGGGCTCAACCATTATACTTGGTACCCTCAATTGTTTAACCTATCCTCCAAGCAACATGGAAGTGCGGCGGATATGGGGTATTGGAATGAATAAATATCATTCTGGAACCCGCATTTGGCAGAACAAGGGGTAGATAGACACGTTGAAGTTTTATGTGCTAGTGCTTCTCTCATGACATAGTCATAATAGACATGTGTGTTGTAATTGTATCTATGCGTGTCTAATATGATCGCAATGTTGTATATTTATATGTAAAAGAGGTTTACATAATAGGAAATAATATAAAAATACTGTAGATGTTTAATTGGCTGCATTGTATGGTAAAACACTAGCTGAATTCTAATGTCTTGACTGATGTCATGACATGCTGTGGAGGTGTTTGTTTGACTGCATTGTATGTTAGAATATCTAGTTGTACTCTGATGTCTTGACTGATGTCATGACATACTTGAGTAGTATACTGCAGGATTAGCTAATACATGATTTATTGAATGTCAAACTGGATGTTATGACATTCATCCCTGTCAGCAGATACTGAGGAATAGAACAGTTGGTGTTCTGTTAGAACTCAGTATTTATTTTCAGTCTGGTTATCAAGGAAATACCAGACCTGGCATAAGGCCTACTGTCTGAATGTCAAACTGGATGTTATGACATTCATCATTGACAGCATATACTGAACAATAGGCAGAGTGGTTTTCTGCTACACTTCAGTATGTATCTCAGTCTGTTCTTCAGGAGGATAACAGACCTGACATAAGGCTAAATATGTAAATCTCAAATTGGATGTCTTGACATTTATTAATGTACGCTAATACTGAGGTATGGACAGATTGGTCATGTTCAGTTCAGCAAATTTGTACTGTCTGTTTTCAGGAAAAACAGACTTAGCATATGGTCCTTGATTTGGATGTCAAACTGAATGTTGTGACATTCATCCCTGACAGCGTATGCTATATTGTAGGTTGTTTAGTTTTTCTGTTTCAGCATTTTTCTCAGGCTATTCTTTAGGGATTCAACAGCTAAGAGAAAATCCAGGAAACCAACAATCAAGCTACAATTAATGAACCTAACAAATAGCCTATTTGTAAGTAACCTAGATGTGGAATTTAGGGGAACTCGCGTGACCTTAAATTCAGGAGAATACAAGTACAAGGCCCAAGAGCTGCAATATAAAAGGATGGCAATCCTTCATTCAGAACTGGGGTTTTTAGGCGTGAAGATTTTATTTGTCCAATATACTTCACTGCTGTATTTTTATGTGTCTTGTATTAGACGTATCTTGTAAGCCAAGCTATTATCACATAGATGGTTGCATTGGTATAGGGTGTTCATTGAGTTGTAAGTGTTGTGTCACTCTAAGCTTTTAAGCGTGAGTGTTGTGTATCTTGATTAAAGCTGTTAAGTACAATCAAGAGTTGTTTGAAGTGTGACTTCATAATTGTCTTTAATATTGATTAAAGGTAGTAATCACTAAGGTGATTGAGGGGGAGTGAGTAGGAACTCTGATCTTAGTGTAAGATTGAAATTGCATTGGGTAGGTATTAAGTGATAGGGTTAAACAGTTGGTTTAAGGTCTGAATTAATACTACTAATAATGGATTTCCTCCCTGGCTTGGTAGCCCCCAGACGTAGGTCATGTTGGACCGAACTGGGTAAACAATTACTTGTGTTATTTACTGCACTTACATTTTAAGTTCTGCATAATTCTTGTCTGCGCAGAATTGAATGTCATAACAACCCCTGTGACATCGGAAGTCTGTTAACTAGAATTTCAATTGGCATCAGAGCAGGCACCCTGCCTTTTAATTTCTAGGTGAGATCTAGGGAAGTTACTTTCTAGTACCATGGACAAGGATATAGGACACTCAAATAGACCACCCATGTTGGATGGCTCTAACTATGATGACTGGAAGCCTCGTACGATAGCCTTCTTAAGGTCTCTAGATAGCAAAGTCTAGAGAGCTGTCAACAAAGGATGGGAACATCCAACGAAGACAGGTGAAGATGGAGTCAATGTGCAAATTCCTGAAGAAGAGTGGGACAAGGAGCAAAAGGCATTAGCCCTTGGAAATTCTAAGGCCTTGAATGCATTGTTCAATGGAATCAGTAAGAACATCTTCAGGTTGGTGCACCACTGTGAGCTGGCTAAGGAAGTTTGGGATACCCTCAAGATAACTCATGAAGGTACCTCCAAGGTGAAGATGTCCAAACTTCAGATGCTGACACCAAATTTGAAAATCTGAGGATGAAAGAGGATGAGACTATTCATGACTTTCACATGAATATTCTTGAAATTGTAAACACCTCTAGTGGCCTAGGTGAGAAAATGGTTGAAGAGAAACTTGTAAGAAAGATTCTCAGGTCCTTGCCTAAGAGATTTTCTATGAAGGTCACAGCCATAGAGGAGGCTCAAGACATCTGCAATATGAAGGTGGATGAGCTCATTGGTTCTCTCCAAACCTTTAAAATGGGCTTATGTGAGGATGCTGAAAAGAGGAACAAAAGCATAACTTTTGTATCAAATACTGAAGAGAATTCAGAAGAAGGAAGCATTGGAGGAAATGAAAGCATGTCAGAAGCCATAGCCATGCTTGGAAGACAGTTCAACAAGTTCATAAAGAAAGTTGATCAGCATGGTAGACCTAATGTCAAGAACTCTTCATATGACATCAGTAGAAAGTCAAAATACGAAGAGAAGGTCACTCAAGGCAAGGGAATCCAGTGTCATGGATGTGAAGGGTATGGTCATATTAAATCTGAATGCCCTACCTTTCTCAAGATGCAAAAGAAAGGGCTATCTGTCACCTGGTCAGAAGGAGACTCTGAGAGTGAATCTGAAGAAGAATCTGCCAAACATGTCACTGCTCTGACCAGTGTCTGTGCCTCAGATGATGACTCAAGCGGAGATGAGCTTACCTTGGATGAACTTGCTGCTTCATATAAAGAACTATGTGTTAAAAGTGAAGAAGTGTGTATCCAAGGAGAAAAGCAAAAGAAACTCATCAAAGAGCTGGAAGCTGAGAAACAGAAGCAGCTGAAAGTCATAGATGGTCTGAATGGTGAGATATCTTTGCTGACATCTAAGCTAGAACAAATGACTAAATCCATCAGAATGATGAATAAAGGAACTGACACCTTGGAAGAGATTCTAAAGGTGGGACAGAAGTCAGGAGTCATGTCTGGTTTAGGCTTTGCTAAGAAATCGTCAACTGAACTCAAAAGAGCTAAGGCTGAAGTTCAGAAATTCAAGCAGAAGTCACAACCGATGTCTCAACATCAGGGAACCAGAATGAGTAATCATCAGAAGAAGAAATTTCAGAGATGGAGATGTCATTACTATGGTAGATTTGGTCACATAAAACCCTTCTACTACAGGCTGCATGGTTATCCTAACCAGGCTACTCTAGTCAGACCTAAGTAGAAGGCTTCTAAGCATAATGCCTCCATTAAGAAACAAAAATGGGCTGCAAATCAGACACCTCAAGTCAGACCTAAGCAGCAGGCATCTAAGCTTAATCTCCCCAGTGAGAATCAACAATGTGTTGCTAAACTAGCTCACACATCTCCAAGGGCATCTACCAGACAAGACTGGTACTTTGATAGTGGCTGCTCAAGACATATGACTGGGATAAGCAACCTATTGGTGGATCTACAACCCCATGCCACCAGGTATGTGACATTTGGTGATGGAGCTAAAGGAGAAGTCCAGGGTGTTGGTAAGCTGGAGTGTCCTGGAGTTCCAAAACTGAGTAATGTGCTGTTAGTAAAAGGACTAACTGCTAATCTCATCAGCATAAGCCAGCTATGTGACCAAGGATTCAATGTGAAATTCACTAGGGGAGGATGTGTGGTGTTGAATGGTTGCAATCAGGAAGTAATGAGAGGAGCCAGATCCAAAGATAACTGTTATCTATGGGAATCTAAAGACTCACTCCACTCCTCCAAGTGCCCCTTAGCCAAGGGAGAGCTGGAAGTGAAGCTGGGACATGGAAGACTTGGACAACTTCATTTAAAAGGAATGAAGAAGAACATATCCAAGGGAGCAGTTAGAGGAATCCCAAATCTGCCTGTGGATAAAAGAACAGACTGTGAAAAATGTCTGATTGAAAGTTGTGAGTCATTGTCACCTATTGGTCATCATACAAATTGCGCAGTAGCAAGGGATAAACAGATGTGTGAATCATTGTCGTCTGCAGAAACTAAGTACCTAGCCTCTGGTAGCAGGTGGACATCCTTGGTATGGATGAACCTGATGCAGACTGAGTACAATGTCACTCAGAATGTCATGACATTGGATGCTACTCTTTTTGACAATGGTAGAGGCAAAGAGGGAATGTGCTCTTCTGAGAAATTGTAGCAACTAATGATGTTAGTTAGCTACTGTTTAGTAAGTCAACTTATTAAACAATTAAGAGTGCACTCTTAGTGGTCAACAATTAATAGACATTACTCGTGCAACAAGCGTTTCCTATTCCATCGCTTCAACTTTCAATCTTGCAAACCCTCTCCCAAAGAAACTGTTCAACTCTCCTTCGAGATATTCTGCATGGCAGACCAATCCGATTCCACCTCCTACACGACCCTGTCCGATTCCCCCAACACTGAGTCATGCAACCCTAACCGAGAGGACTCTTCTGCTAACGCTGAAACTTCTTCTCATGCAAGAAGACCAAAAGAAACGGTCTCCGGATTCTCCTCAGCAATCGCTCTTGAAGAACCAACCAGGGAAGGCTCGAGGTATGTGCATAATGCCATTGCATCTATTGTCACGAAGATACTATCTTGTGATCAGAATGTTCCTGGGGTTTCCGTTCCCTTGAACACTATCATACCTGATAGAGTTGCATGTCAAGAAAACGCAGTCGTCTTAAGCAAGAATGTTCCTGACGATGCTAAGCAACCCGATGCTCATGAGGGTTCAAGGATTGAAAAACCCTTAGACAATGTGGGAGGTGAGAAAGTCCGTGTCACTCAAGATGTCAGTGACAACCCTAATGCTAACACAGTGAATCTGGAAGAGCTCTCTGATAATGAACTATTGACCTCAGTTGTCCCTAGCATAGCAAAAAGGGTTAGGACTAGGAGGGAGAGAAAGACTGTGGTGCAGAGGTCCCCAACTAGGGAGGTTAATGTGACAACTTCTCCCAAGCAAAAGGTGCCAGAGAGTCCCCTCAAAAGGAAAGGACATGGACCTGCAAAAGCTTGGAGCAAAGAGATGCCCAAGAAAATAAAGACCAAGGCTGTTGTGGTGGAGTCTGATTCAGATGTCCCTTGTGATGTCACATCATCCCTGACTAAGAAGAAGCCAACCACTAGCAAGCTAGCGGCTAGCGTTCCAGAGGTACCTATTGACAATGTGTCATTTCATTTTGCCTCTAGTGTGAACAGGTGGAAGTATGTCTATCACAAGAGGATGGCCTTGGAGAGGGAACTGGCTCAGAATGCCTTGGAGTGTAAGGAGATTGTGGACCTTATTAAAGAGGCAGGGCTAACGAGAACTGTGACTCAACTCCCAAAGTGCTATGAGACCTTGGTGAAGGAGTTCAAGGACAATGTTCATGCAGGAGTGGTTCTGGATGTCAGACACAAAGTCATGGCATCTGATATGGTGGTACCTACTATAAAGCAAGAGTGTATGACTACTTGATCAAAGTTGTGATGCAAGATCAAGTGGGTGTTGACTTGGTTGAAACTGTGAAGTAAAACCAAGACTGTAATTCTGTCATTTAGGTGTAATTCTGTTTATGTGGATCTGTAATTTAAAGTGTTGCTTTGGCAACATTTTTGACGAAAAGGGGGAGTAACACCTGTGATGCCCCCAAGACAACAAAGTGTTTTGTTAAAACAGATACTCAAGACAGATTCAAGATCCTCTACTCTGCAGCTGATGTTCCACTTCTATGAGTGTGAGTATGTATATGTGTGCTGCAATTAGAAGTTTCTATTTAACTTCTGTATGTATGCTGTTTTGTAAAGTTTTTATTTAACTTCCATGTGTGTGAGTATGCTGTTACTCTGAGTGTATTAGCTAGGTTAATTTCCTGCTAGATGTGTGTTTTCCGCTGCTACGGACTCTGTTGTGAGACCAAAGTGTTTTAGCCAAAAATTTGCCAAAGGGGGAGTTTGTAGATGTTTAATTGGCTGCATTGTATGGTAAAACACTAGCTGGATTCTAATGTCTTGACTGATGTCATGACATGTTGTGGAGGTGTTTGTTTGACTGCATTGTATGTTAGAATATCTAGTTGTACTCTGATGTCTTGACTGATGTCATGACATACTTGAGTAGTATACTGTAGGATTAGCTAATACAGAATTTATTGAATGTCAAACTGGATGTTATGATATTCATCCCTGTCAGCAGATATTGAGGAATAGAACAGTTGGTGTTCTGTTAGAACTCAGTATTTATTTTCAGTCTGGTTATCAAGGAAATACCAGACCTGGCATAAGGCCTACTGTCTGAATGTCAAACTGGATGTTATGACATTCATCATTGACAGCATATACTGAACAATAGGCAGAGTGGTTTTCTGCTACACTTCAGTATGTATCTCAGTCTGTTCTTCAGGAGGATAACAGACCTGACATAAGGCTAAATGTGTAAATGTCAAATTGGATGTCTTGACATTTATTAATGTACGCTGATACTGAGGTATGGACAGATTGGTCCTGTTCAGTTCAGCAAATTTGTACTGTCTGTTTTCAGGAAAAACAGACTTAGCATATGGTCCTTGATTTGGATGTCAAACTGAATGTTGTGACATTCATCCCTGACAGCGTATGCTATATTGTAGGTTGTTTAGTTTTTCTGTTTCAGCATTTTTCTCAGGCTATTCTTCAGGGATTCAACAACTAAGAGAAAATCCAGGAAAGCAACAACCAAGCTACAATTAATGAACCTAACAAATAGCCTATTTTTTAGTAACCTAGATGTGCAATTTAGGGGAACTCGCGTGACCTTAAATTCAGGAGAATACAAGTACAAGGCCCAAGAGCTGCAATATAAAAGGATGGCAATCCTTCATTCAGAACTGGGGTTTTTAGGCGTGAAGATTTTATTTGTCCAATATACTTCACTGCTGTATTTTTATGTGTCTTGTATTAGACGTATCTTGTAAGCTAAGCTATTATCACATAGATGATTGCATTGGTATAGGGTGTTCATTGAGTTGTAAGTGTTGTGTCACTCTAAGCTTTTAAGCGTGAGTGCTGTGTATCTTGATTAAAGCTGTTAAGCCCAATCAAGAGTTGTTTGAAGTGTGACTTCATAATTGTCTTTAATATTGATTAAAGGTAGTAATCACTGAGGTGATTGAGGGGGAGTGAGTAGGAACTCTGATCTTAGTGTAAGATTGAAATTGCATTGGGTAGGTATTAAGTGATAGGGTTAAACAGTTGGTTTAAGGTCTGAATTAATACTACTAATAGTGGATTTCCTCCCTGGCTTGGTATCCCCCAGACGTAGGTCATGTTGGACCGAACTGGGTAAACAATTACTTGTGTTATTTAATGAACTTACATTTTAAGTTCTGCATAATTCTTGTCTGCGCAGAATTGAATTTCATAACAACCCCTGTGACATCGAGAGTCTGTTAACTAGAATTTCAAATACACTTATGACTAATTAAATATCAATCAATACTAATTGGTTGATAACGGATTCTCAACACTCCCCCTAAAGCTGGATCGTATATATTGTATGATCCGAGCTCGTCACAAATATAATTAACTCGAGAACCCTTGAGAGAATTGGTAAACATATCAGTTAATTGATCTTCAGATTTGACAAATTTTGTGGTTATTTCTCCTAACAGTACATTGTCTCTTACATAGTGGCAATCTATTTTATGTGCTTGGTCCGTTCCTGGAAAACCGGATTTGATGCAATGTGAAGTGTCGCTTGATTCTTAAGCCATTCAAGTTCCTTCAATAGTGTTGCCATAACATGATATTCATCTTCAGCACTAGATATTGCAACTGTGTTTTGTTTCTTGCTCCTCCATGAGATCATATTTTCTCGAATAAGAACACAATATCCAGAATTGGATCTCCTATGCGACGGTGATCCTGCCCAGTTTGCATCTGAATAACACGTGATTTTAGCATCACCTTTATCTTCATAAAATAGGCCTCTTCCTGGTGAATTCTTTATATATCTGATAATCTGAATAACTACATTCTAATGAGTATCACAATGAGCGTCCAGGAATTGACTCACAATGCTCACTGCATAAGTAATATCTGGTTTGATGACGATAAGATAATTAAGTCTACCCACTAAACTTTGATATCTTCCCGGGTCTTTCAATAGCTCCCCCTGATCCAGAAGAAGCTTGACGTGGGATCCATATGAGTATCAATCGGACGACTATCAAGCATATCCGTTTCAGTTAGGATGTCTATGCATACTTACATTGGTTAATTGCAATTCCTGATGAGGATTGAGCAACTTCAATACCTAAGAAGTATCTGAGTGGATCCAAATACTTTATCTAGAAGTTTTTGAAAATATGAGTTTTAAGTCGTTGGATACCCTCTATATCGTCTCTATTGATAACAATGTCATCAACATAGACCACAAGAAAGATGCACTGACCGGTGGAGGAATGAAGGAAGAAAACAGAGTGATCTATTTCACATATAGTCATACCAAATTGTATCAAGGCAGAACTGAATCAACCAAACCAAGCACGTGGACATTGTTTCATCCTAAAAAGAGAACGATGAAACCGACAAACAAGTCTTAAATTTCTAGGAGCCGTAAAACCTGGAGATTGATCCATGTACATTTTCTCCTCCAATTCTCCGTGTAAAAAGGCATTTTTAATGTCCAACTGATGAAACGACCAAATATTAATAACAACAATTGCAAGGAAGAGATGGACTAAACTAATCTTGGCCACTGGAGAAAAAGTGTCACCATAATCAAGGCCAAATATTTGTGTGTATCCCTTGGCTACCAAACGAGCTTTGAAACGATCAATTCGACCATCTGGTCCAACTTCCACTGTATAAACCCATCGACATCCCACTGTAGTTTTGTCGGAAAGTAAAGTAACAATGTCTAAAGTGTTATTTAAATGCAATGCCACCATTTCTTCCACCATTGCCAAACGTCAATTGTGATCAGTCAAAGCTTCATCTGTAGACTTAGGAATAAACACATAATCCAAAGCAGACACAAACGGAACATAGGAATTAGAAAGACGATCATAATTTAAAACATAAGCATATTTAGGATTTGTGTTATGAGATCGAATACCTTTTCGTAATGATATTGGAAGGTCGAGTTTAGGTGACGTAGCTGGAGGAATAGTTGGAGCAGGAGGTGGTGTTGGTGGATTAATATCATCTTTAACTTCCAATGGACGAGGTGACCATCGTTGGTATACCTGCAATGGAGGTTTAATTGGTGTGGGGATTACATAAGGGATATCTAAAACATCTGAATTACAAATCTCATCGGGTGACACCGAGGCAGAGAAAAAAGGGGAACCTTCAAAGAATGTAACATCGGAGGAAACAATGTATCGTTGAAGTTGAGGACAAAAACAACGTTATACCTTTTGTATACGTGAGTAGACTAGAAAAATACATTTGAGACATTTTGTGGAAAGTTTGTCTTTACCTGGACTAAGATCATGAACATAGTATGTGCAACCAAAAACGCAAAGAGGAATGAGGTAGAGATCATATTGCGGATTCAAGATAGAGTATGGAATCTGATCTTGAAGGATCGATGAAGGAGTTCGGTTGATAAGGTGATATGTTGTGAGGAGAGAATCACCCAAAAAAAGAGAAGGTACATTGTGGTGAAGTAAAAGAGTTTGTGCGGTTTCAACTAAATGACGTTTCTTCCATTCAGCAACATTGTTATGTTGTGGTGTATGAGCACATGATTATTGATGAATAATTCCATGTGATGTTAAAAAGGATTGAAACTGGGATGACATATATTCACGAGCATTATCAGTGCATAAAATTTTAATGGAAGTGCTAAACTAGTTTTTCATTTCAGCATAAAACTCTTAAAATATACGAAAAAACATATAAACGATTTTTCATTAGAAATAACCAAGTGAATCGAGAGAAATCATTGATGAAAGTTACAAAGTAATAATATCTTAAAGTAAACTTCACGCGACTAAGACCCCAAATATCAGAATGAACCAAAGCAAACGGTGATGCAACACTTTTATGTACTCGTTGACAACAAGTACTACAGATATGTTTGCCTAATTGCTAGAACTGACACTCAAAAGATGAAAGCTTAGAAAAATTAGGAACTAAAAGACGCATTTTGTTAAGACTATGGTGACTGAAACCCTGATGTGTAAGGCCTTGAGAAGCAATAGAAGCACATGCCACCGGTGGAGATAGATGATATAATCCTCAAGATTCACTCCCTGCTCCAATCGTCCGTCATGCACGTCAATCCTGGACATGAACAAATTTATCATTAAAAAGGACTGAACAATCAAGAGTACCGGTAAGCTTGTGAACATATATTACATTAAAAGGAGAACCAGGAATGTAAAGGACAGACTCTAAAGACATGTTTGGAAGTGGATGTGCCTGAACAAGGCCATGAACTTTGATTTTAGAACCATCCGCCATAATGACAGAAGACAAAGAATCATAATAAGACAAGTGAGATAAAATGGATTTATTATCAATCATATGATCAGAGGAACCAGAGCCAATGGCCCAAGGACCAAGAGAATATGTAGAGACAAATGCTACAGGATTATCCGAATGAGCAACAACGGAAAATGATGATGGTTGACGGAAAGCTTTGAATTGAAGGAAATCATTATAATCAGTGACGGGAATAGTGACATCTTTAGTGATGTCCGGTTGAGCAACGGTAGCGACCCGTGGTTGTTGTTGTTGTTCTCTTGCCTTTGTACGGCAATCAGCTTCAATGCAACTGTAACGATTGCAATAGTTACAACGAATACCATGACAATGTCCACCCCGTCCTCCAGCTCGTCCACTACGACCATGATTGTGGGAAGTGAGAGCAAATGATTTAGTGGGAGATGGGGTAGAAACCGGTCCAAAAGCATGAGGGGTAGCCAAACGCAATAGTTGTTCGCTAACTGCTTCATAGTTAGGAATATTGGATCATGATAAAATTGGTTCAGAACAAAATCAAGTTCTGATGATAGTCCGACAAGTTCCACGATCATGAAATACTTACTTTGTTCATCATAAGTTGTTGCATCTTTTATAAAAGGCGTTAGGATTGTGAAAATTTCCTTTAACGCGTCTGTCATACCCCAAAATTTGCCCGTTGGTATTACAAAGCATTTCTCAAGACCCTCCGACTTATTCTGCAAGGCACCGACATCAAGTGAACAAAAGCCCAGCTCACAACAGGCCCAATCCAAAAGGGGCCCAAAATAGCTTGCTCGCTAGGCGAGCAATCCCTTCGCCTAGCGAATGCTTCGTCATGGCACTCGCCCAGCGAAGCGTCAGATCCAGGAAAAGGCCCAGACCTAGTTTGCTCGCTAGGCGAGCAATTCCTTCGCCTAGCGAAGCTTGCGAAGTTTGAGATTTTTGGACCTCATTTTAAGCCCATTAGGTCACTACTACCTCTACTATAAATACCTGCTCCTCTGCTACGAAAAAAACACACACGGACGGACGAAGACGGACGGAAACACGCATCCAGAGGGAGAAACACAGAAACCCTGCTGATCCAAAGAATTCAGAAGGCGGAAACCCTGAAGGCCGTTTATTCACTCCGAAGCTACCGCCGTCCAACTCAATCCGGCTCGCCAATTCAAGGTTACAACTTGATTTGCAAACAGGTTAGCCTCACTATTATCGCTTTAGCTTCTTAATTGGCATATGATTATCATTTGGTGTCCTTATTTTACATGTGGTATCACTTTAGTATCTTAATTTGCATGTGATATCGTTTTGTATTTTCAATTGGCATATGGTACCACTTCATGTTCTTAATTTGTGGATTATAATTGAATTCATAAACATTTTGAAGTCTTGCATGAGAATTTAAATGTGTTTGCCTATTGTGAAACTGAACCATATAATTGTATGTTGGATGCCATAAGCCATGCTGCAGGTTGAGGTCATAATGTTCTCAAATTTCAAACCCGTGGCCGCTCGCTAGCTCATCGCTAGGCGAGCCCGCAGCGAGCCTTCGCTGAGCCTTCGCTAGGCGAAGCAGAGGCGACCGGGCCAGGGGCTGCTTTGCTTTTTGCTGCCTATTTCATGTTTACCTAATGATGATTCTGCATTATTTGGCCTAAATTCTTGGCTGCTATATTTATCTTATGATGCAATTTCCAATTGTATTTTTATGCTTTAATCCGTGTGTTCATGGTGTAAAGGCTAGCATACTTCCGAAGAAATAGCCGGTTAGGTACTCCGCTTTACGCATGGGAAGCCTTCATGGAGAGGGATTCTAAATTATTTCACTTTAATGTGAAGATTCATATTGATTGCCTAATTAATTTTACTATATTAATTTTTAATGTAATGTTGATTTTAATGTATCGATTTAATGCGGTATCATCATAATTACCTAATGGACTTCAAACATGGACTTTAAATAAATGACATCGGACCTCTCTTTATTACCCCACGATTACAATATTACGGTCATGTCCCGCGAATATGGGGATATCCTTAGCAAAGACCCTTCGGTAAAATCATCATAGTCCCTCGGATGTTGCCTTCTAAAATACGATTTTGTCCCTCGATGACCCTTCGGTGTAGCCTACGGTTAAATGATGATAGTCCCTTCGAATGCTAAGGTATCCTCACAAATGTTGCCTTCAATGACCTATCGATGACCCTGCGATGACCCTTCTACATCCCCAGGATAAAATTACTTACTTCTCAATAGTAAGGACAGTTTTACCCTCATAAGGATGGGAAATGCCCAGAAAGACCTCGGACAGGTATAACCTAAATTGCTCATTCATAACCTAAAAATACTTTTCACACCCCACACCTTTCAAACGTCTTCTTTTGGAAAATCACCACTTAGCATACATCCGTACTAGGATCATTGCCAAGTTATATTTTTCTAAACTACTTTCAAAAAACTAAATGAGATAACCACTTTGTATACATTCATGCAAGAATCATTACAAAGTTAAATTCTCCTTTTCAAAACATTTTTCATACATTTCTCAACCACCTTTTTCAAACAAAGAAAACATAAATGATTGAGCAATTAAGAGCCCATGGATAACCATGGATACAAAGGGTGCTAATACCTTCCCTTTGTATAAAGTACCTCCCGAACCTAAGAATTTAAAATTAAGGTCTTTCCTGTTCTTTTCCACCTTTCCTTAAGGGATAAAAGAAAAGTCGGTGGCGACTCTTGCTAACCGCGACATTGCGATTACAAATCCAATAAAGTCCAGTTCACCGTATGACAGAACTGGCGACTCTGCTGGGGAATACAAAGAGAGGTCCATCTTAAAAAAAAAAAATCATTTATGTTTTAATTCCTTCTTTTAAGGGGGCTTTGAGTGAAAGATCCTACACCCGGATCTAGTATACCTTAGGTAAGTAGCAGTAGATCATCGCGACTATCCGGCGTATACTGGAATGGTCAAAATGATAGCTACGGTTAATGTGACACTTTGGTTGTCCTGATGGTCCTCATGTTATTTGAGGAAAAATTTGGCTTCCGCGTGGTGTCATCAAAGCATTAACCAGACCTTTAGAACCCTAATTGACTCATCCTAGCCATTAGAAAGTAGTGAGATAACTGGCTTCGGTTCCGACTGAGGTTGGTTGATACTCGATACTACACTCTTTGAGATTGGACTTTAGGGAAGCTTCGGTCAACCACTTGGTGTTGCACTGAAGTGGACCTAAAGAAAGGTCGATGATCTGAGATCCTTCTAGAACCCGATTACTATTCTAGGACAGGTTGAACCAACTAAACTTCAGTGGGGAGGGTACTTACCTATGGAACTCATGCAAGCCTTAAAACCTAGGAATGATGGTTGTGTGACTTGCTTGTGCTTGTTATTTATTTAACCTCATAACATCATAACATCATGACATCATAACATTGAACTAACCATTTCAAGGACTTAGGGATTTAACTTTGCTCTGTTTTGAAAAACAAAAAAAAAAACAAAAAAAAGGTTTCCCTTTTCGGTAGTTTATGCAAAGTTAAATTCCAAAAGGCCTTGAAAACATTTCATGCATTGCATAGCATAACATAGCATAACAGGTACTCTAAAGGGATCAGTGTTCTCACGGTTTTCCTCCAAACAGAAAAATGGATCTCGAACAGACTGTCAAAGATCTCCAGACTCAGAATGCTCAGTTCAAGGAGATGATGCTAAGCTTATCCAAGGGGCAGGAGGAACTGAAGGCTCTTTTGGCCGAAAAGAAGAAGGACAAGAAAGCTGTGAGTTTCATTAACCCGGGCAGAAGGCGTAAAGGACAGGCTACGGGAATCAAATTTGGAGTCCCGAATGGTCCAGAAGAGGGGGCGGAAATTGATTCAGAGGAGGAGAATCCTGATTTCTCTAACCCTGAGGATGAGGATGAAGAGTATGAAAATGAACAGTACTCTCCAAGAGATGATAAGTACAAACTGCTGGAAGAACGCATGCTAGCCATGGAGGGTCAGAAGACACCTGGTCTGGATTTCGAAAGTCTGGGTCTGGTCTCCGATGTGACCATTCCCCGCAAATTCAAAATCCCCACTTTCACTAAGTATGATGGTACGTCTTGCCCTCAGATGCATTTAAGGGCTTATGTGAGAAAGATTCAGCCGCATACCACTGATAAGAAACTGTGGATCCACTTCTTCCAAGAAAGTCTGTCTGGCACTCAGTTGGAATGGTATTATCAGCTCGAGAGCTCTGACATCCGCACCTGGACTGATTTGGCAACGGCTTTCTATAAGCAGTACCAGTACAATTCTGAATTAGCACCTACTCGGCTACAGTTGCAGAACATGGCCATGGGATCTAAAGAAAGCTTCAAAGAGTATGCTCAGAAATGGAGAGATTTGGCTGGCAGAGTCAAACCCCCTATGACTGACCGAGAATTAGTAGACCTGTTCATGGGTACCCTGACTGGCCCATTCTACAGCCACCTACTGGGGAGTTCTTCATCAGGTTTCACTGAACTTATACTGACAGGTGAACGGGTGGAGAGCGGCATTCGAAGTGGAAAGTTACAGGCAGCTACTTCTACAAGCAGTAAGAAATCCTATCATGGGAAGAATGAATCGAATGCTGTGTATGGTCAGAAGAATCATAGTAAGAAAAATGGTGACCATGCCGTTGGAGCAGTGACAATCGCAGCCCCGCCGGCTCAAAACTTCCAGCAAAGACAAGACAGACCAAGAAGGCAGTTTACCAAGCTCAATATGACTTTAGCACAAGCACTGCAAAGTATGCTGAAGGTAAATTTAATCACTCTCAAAGGTCCTCCTGCAAATGTCAACACTGCTTCGCCTCGTTATAATCCCAATGCCAGGTGTGCATATCACTCCGATAGCCCCGGGCACGATACAAACGATTGTTGGCTGTTAAAGAATAAAATTCAGGACATGATCGACGCTGGGGAAATTGAGTTCGAGCCTCCGGAGACTCCTAATGTCATCACCGCTCCTATGCCTAATCATGACAAGGTTGTTAATGCTCTCGATGACAATCCTCTCATCACTACTGTAGCAGACTTAACATCTCCTCTCCCAATTATAAAGAGGAATTTATTGCAAGCTGGTTTATTTCCAGGTTGTACTGAAGATTGCAATCTCTGCATACTCCGGCCCGAGGACTGTTTGAAATTGAAGAATGGTATTCAACAGCTGATAGACGATCGTACAATTCTCTTTGAAAGGATTTCTAAGACGGAAAACCCTGTTGAAGAAGTATCTGTGATTGCAAGGTCCAAGGTTCCAGTGAAGATTACTGCTCCCAGAATACCTGTGAAGATTATTGCGGAGCCCAGAGTAGCTCCCCTGATCATTACTGCACCTGGCCCGGTCCCGTATTCCTCAAGCAAAGCTATTCCGTGGAATTATGGAGGTGATGTTTACATCCATGGTGTAAAGCAAGTTGGCAATTCTGCTAATCCTAATGACATTGTTGGGACTAGTAAAGTTACTCGAAGCGGAAGGATCTTCTCTCCAGAGATCTCACCTCCGGTTCCCGAAAACCGAGGAAAAGAACCAGTCAACCCTTCTCAGTCAGAGACACCGATCAAAGCTACTACTGAAGATGTTGCCAAACGAGAAATGGAAGAAATGCTGAAAATCATCCGCAAGAGTGATTTCGATGTGGTAGAACAGTTGGGGCATACTCCTTCCAAAATCTCGATGTTGTCCTTGTTGTTATCCTCTGAATCTCATGCCCATGCCTTGATAAAATTCCTGAAGACTGCCCATGTACCTCAAGAGACCTCCGTCGATCAGTTCGAAAACTATGTTGCTAACCTGACTGTTGACGACGGCCTAGGTTTTTCCAATGCTGACCTGACACCAGCAGGAAGGAACCACAATAAGGCCCTGCATATTTCTATTGAGTGTAAGGGAGTCACTTTGGCTCATGTGTTGATCGATAATGGCTCTTCCTTGAATGTGCTACCGAAAGTCGTGCTCGATAAACTTGACTGTAAAGGCATTGAATTGAATCCTAGTGACATTGTGGTGCGTGCTTACGATGGTGCAAAGAGTGTTGTCCACGGTGAAGTTGTTCTCCCTATCAAGATAGGACCTCAAGTCTTCAACACTACCTTTCATGTAATGAACATTCGCCCCGCCTATTCCTGCTTGCTGGGACGCCCCTGGATTCATGGGGCAGGTGCTGTAGCTTCGTCTCTCCATCAAAAGCTGAGATATCCAGTAGAGGGAAAGATTGTCACTGTGTGTGGGGAAGAAGAATACATTGTCAGTAGTGTGCATACCTTCAGATACGTTGAGATGGATGGTGAATTCTTCGAGACTCCAACTCAGTCATTTGAAATGGTTTCTCCGCCCGATCCTGTCCTTAAGCCAACTCCCCTTGTGCCCGAGGTTATTCGAGCTCCTCCTGCTATGATTTCTCTGAAAGATGCTCAAGCTGTGGTCGAAGATGGTGGCTGTACTGGCTGGGGTCAACTGATCAACGTACCGTACAAGTTTGACAAAGCTGGTCTGGGATTCAACTTTGAAAAGATGGTCAAAGATCAAATCAATGCTGTAGAAGATGCTGACGATGATTGCGACCTGGATAGCTGGATCTACCCAACAATTGGCGACGGACTCAATAATTGGAAGGCTGAAGACACTATCCCGATCTCCTTTAGTCAGGAGTAATTGCTATTGTCCATTTAGTTTTGCAAATCTTTATTTTTTCAATTGAACTTCTTAAAGCATTGTGTCTACGCCCGGGGCACAATAGCTAATTTGTTAGGGGTTTTGTCATTTCATAAGCATATTCATATTCAATAAATCAATGGACTTTTTCGCATTCAAATATTGCGCTCTTTATTTTTCCTGTCGTCTTTCAAACAAGATATGCATTCTTACACACACTCACGTCATAAATCGCAGATCCGTATCCACTCTGGATCCTATTGACAATAATTCCGCTACTGTTCATTATGACTTTGAAAATCCGATCTACCAAGCCGAAGATGGAAGTGAGGAAGATTGTGAAGTCCCTGGAGAGCTTGCCAGACTGTTACTGCAAGAGGAAAGGACTATACAGCCGCATGAAGAGTCACTCGAAGTCGTAAATCTAGGTACTGAAGTGGAAAGAAAAGAAGTCAGAATAGGAGCAGGATTGGAAAACAGTGTCAAAGAAAGATTGATTTGGATGTTACATGACTATGTAGAGGTTTTCGCCTGGTCTTATGAAGACATGCCCGGATTGGATACTGACATAGTAGTGCATCGTCTGCCCATGAAGGAAGACTGTCGTCCCGTTAAGCAAAAGGTTCGCCGCATGCGTCCCGAAATGTCTGAGAAAATCAAAGCCGAGGTTATGAAACAATTCAATGCCGGTTTCTTAGCGGTTACTTCTTATCCTCAATGGGTTGCTAATGTGGTGCCAGTGCCAAAGAAGGATGGTAAGGTGCGAATGTGTGTGGATTACAGAGATTTGAATAAAGCGAGTCCCAAAGATGACTTTCCACTCCCGCACATTGATGTTCTGGTAGATAACACCGCTCAACACAAAGTATTCTCCTTCATGGATGGTTTCTCAGGTTACAATCAAATTAAGATGGCACCTGAGGACATGGAGAAAACTACGTTTGTGACGCAATGGGGTACTTTCTGTTACAAAGTAATGCCATTTGGTCTGAAGAACGCCGGGGCAACATACCAGCGTGCTATGGTGGTTTTGTTCCATGATATGATTCATCATGAGATAGAAGTATATGTGGATGACATGATAGCTAGATCTCATACTGAAGAAGAGCATCTCGATCATTTATACAAACTGTTCGAGAGGCTGAAGAAGTACAAGTTGAGATTGAATCCGAACAAATGCACTTTTGGAGTGAGATCCGGTAAACTCTTGGGCTTTATTGTCAGCGGTAAAGCAATTGAGGTTGACCCGGCTAAAGTGAGGGCTATTCAAGAAATGCCAGTTCCCCGTACAGAGAAAGAAGTCAGAGGTTTCTTGGGACGCTTGAACTACATTGCTCGATTTATCTCCCACTTGACCGCTACCTGCAAACCCATCTTCAAATTACTGAGAAAAAATCAAGAAATGATATGGAATGACGAATGCCAAGAAGCTTTTGACAAAATCAAGAAGTACCTTCAAGAACCTCCAATTCTGATACCACCAGTTGAAGGAAGACCTCTAATCATGTATTTGACCGTGTTAGAAAATTCAATGGGGTGTGTGTTGGGGCAACATGACGAGTCTGGTCGAAAAGAGCATGCCATATACTACCTTAGCAAAAAGTTTACCGACTGTGAAACAAGATACTCGCTGCTCGAGAGAACTTGCTGTGCTTTGGCCTGGGCTGCTCGCCGACTAAGACAGTATATGTTGAATCACACCACTTTGTTGATTTCTAGGATGGATCCCATCAAATACATGTTCGAGAAGCCTGCCCTCTCCGGAAGAATAGCGAGATGGCAGATGATCTTAACAGAGTACGATATCCAGTACACTACCCAGAAAGCAATCAAAGGAAGCGTGCTGGCTGATCATTTGGCTCATCAAGCGGTGGATGATTACCAATCTATGAATTTTGAGTTCCCAGATGAGGATGTCATGTTTGTTACGGATAATGAAAAACCTAAACCAGATGAAGGACCCGAATGGGGATCCCGATGGACTATGGTCTTTGATGGATCTTCTAATGCATTGGGCCATGGTGTGGGGGTTGTACTCATTTCTCCCGGAGGCTACCATACACCTCTCACTGCTAGACTATGTTTTCATTGCACCAATAATATGGCTGAGTATGAAGCATGTATTTTTGGACTCAAAGCTGCTATAGACTGGCGAATCAAGTTTTTGAGTGTGTACGGAGATTCGGCCTTGGTAATCAGTCAGATCAAAGGGGAATGGGATACTAAACATCCAAATCTCATCCCTTATCGAGAGCAGGTGATGACATTAATCCCATACTTTGAAGAGGTAACATTTGAACATATTCCACGAGAGGAGAACCAGTTGGCAGACGCATTAGCTACCATGTCATCTATGTTCAGAGTCAGATGGGGCAGCGAAGCTCCCATGATTACCATCGGACGGTTAGATGAACCAGCTTACTGTTATGGACTTAACACTGAGAAGGTACAGGAGAAACCTTGGTTCCACGACGTAAGAAGATATTTAGAAGCTCAGGAATACCCTGAAGGGGCATCCATCAAGGACAGAAAATTCCTGAGGAAGTTCTCCGCTAAATTCTTTCTGAGTAACAGAGTGTTATACAAACGTAATCATGATTCGACTCTGCTTCGCTGTGTGGATAAAAAGGAAGCAGAAAGGATTATGGAAGACATGCATGACGGTATTTTTGGGACTCATTCTAATGGACATACAATGGCCAAGAAGATTCTGAGATCAGGGTATTATTGGTCTACCATGGAAGCAGATTGCCACCATCACTCCAGAACCTGTCACAAGTGTCAGATCTATGCGGACAAAGTACATGTGTCTCCTGCTCCATTGAACGTGTTGACAGCTCCTTGGCCCTTTGCAATGTGGGGCATCGACATGATCGGAGAGATTAAACCTATGGCTTCTAATGGACATCGCTTCATTCTCGTCGCCATTGATTACTTCACAAAGTGGGTAGAGGCAGCCTCATTCGCTTCTGTCACCAAGAATGTGGTGGCACGGTTCATCAAGAATAGTCTTATTTGTCGATATGGCATCCCTGAAAGGATTATCACCGACAATGGTACTAATTTGAACAACAAGATGATTACTGAACTCTGCACGCAGTTCAAAATTAAGCATCACAACTCTTCTCCGTACCGACCAAAGATGAATGGCGCCGTAGAGGCTGCCAATAAGAACATCAAGAAGATCATACAAAAGATGACGGTAACGTACAAAGACTGGCATGAGATGTTACCGTTTGCCCTTCACGGTTATCGCACTTCAGTACGCACTTCGACAGGGGCAACTCCTTTCTCTTTAGTCTATGGAACGGAAGCCGTTTTACCAGGGGAAGTCCAGATTCCCTCTCTAAGAATCATGAAAGAGGCGGGCTTAGATGAAGATGAATGGATTCAGACACGACTCGATCAGATAAATTTGATTGATGAAAAGAGACTTGCGGCTGTTTGTCATGGGCAGATATATCAGAAGCGCATGACCCAGGCATTTAACAAAAGAGTCAAGAGACAGGTGTATCAAATTGGTGACTTGGTGATCAAGCGTATCATTCTACCCCAAGGTGATCCCAGAGGCAAATGGACTCCCACATACGAAGGGCCATTTGTAGTTAAGAAGGTATTCTCTGGTGGAGCCATGATACTTGCTACAATGGATGGCGAAGACTTCCCGCATCCCGTGAACGCGGACATAGTTAAAAAATACTACGCATAAAAGAGACCCGCTAGGTCGACGTACCTAGGCAAAAGTAAGGGCATCCCGGCGAACCAAAAGGGTTCGGGCAAAAATTAGGGATAAACATATAAAAATGTACACCCGGCAAGTCGAAAACCTGAAAAGGCGGCTTGGGCAAAAAAGGGTATCCTGGTGGACTGAAAACCTGAAAAGGCGGTCCAGGCAAAAATTAGGGATTAAAGCGCATGACTATGTCCCGTTCTCAGTCAACTTTCATCCAAGTTCCAGGGACTGACCAAGCCAATCACTTCTATCCGACAGCAGGGGATGAGATGCTTGAAGACATAATGGCAGTAGTAGACTTAAAATCAATAGGACTTTTTCTGCATAGCTGTCTCTTTGTTTTTGACAATTTCCTCTTACTAGGATTTCTGTCTCCTTGTACACAATTTGCCTGTTTATAGGCCTTCTTTCAAAAATCAATACAACCCTCTTTCAAAAAAGATGCTTTGTTTTTTTACTTTCTGTTTTGTTTGCGTAAACGCCCATTGATTTAATTTGAATTAATATATGCATTTGAATATGACCAATGTTTACCAAAATACATGCATAGAATAGCAATAGCAATTACTACAAGACTTCAGGATCAAGGAAAAGGTCTAATCATGCTTCCGATGAATCCACTACCAATTCTCTTCCCCCAGCAAGCCTGTTTTTCCCCAGAAGAAGTTGGCAGTATTCCCCGGCACAGCCAGCTATTCCCCAACAGAGGTCGGCCTCATCAGGCAGATTGATCATCTCATCCATCCCTAGCCAGGCTCTGTTGAATATCTCTACCATCAGACAGAAATCAGAACCCCCAGCCGAGAGAGGGTCCTCAACACGAATATCTCCAATCAGTAGATGGGGATTTATTTTCCCCAGTAGAGTCCCCAAGCAGAACTTCTCATACGCATAACTCATTACATCATTTCGCAGCATACGCCTGCATACAACATTCGCATTTATTTTCGAAAGCATAAAACATCTCATGCATCATGACATGGCATAAAGCTAACTTTTCTTTGCAGGTTAATCACCCTCCTGATATAGTCAAAGTAAAAGGCTCATTCAGGCAGACGCCTTTATCAATCACAGACAAGATTCAGATACATATTCCAGATGCAATTCAGGGGAACATTCATTCTGACAACACTTCGATATCCTCCTAGCGATGGCATCTTTAAGCCCATCCCAGACATTTATTGCAAGTACAACGTATACAGATACAGCCTAACATATGGTTCATTCTGATTCAGCTCAACATATGACTCTTTCAACTCAGATACGATCTAACGTACGATCCAGTCTGATCTTCAACAACTCAAGTATGGTTTGATGTACGACCAAGTTAAACCTCCATCTTCTCAGGTGCTACCTTCGGACAGGTACATTCCTGAATGGTAGTCTAGTATACGGCTACTCCCTTTCTCAGGTGCTACCTTCGGACAGGTACATTCCTGAATGATAGTCGAATATACGGCTACTCCCTTTCTCAGGTGCTACCTTCGGACAGGTACATTCCTGAATGGTAGTCTAGTATACGGCTACTCCCTTTCTCAGGTGCTACCTTCGGACAGGTACATTCCTGAATGGTAGTCTAGTATACGGCTACTCCCTTTCTCAGGTGCTACCTTCGGACAGGTACATTCCTGAATGGTAGTCTAGTATACGGCTACTCCCTTTCTCAGGTGCTACCTTCGGACAGGTACATTCCTGAATGGTAGTCGAATATACGGCTACTCCCTTTCTCAGGTGCTACCTTCGGACAGGTACATTCCTGAATGGTAGTCGAATATACGGCTACTCCCTTTCTCAGGTGCTACCTTCGGACAGGTACATTCCTGAATGGTAGTCGAATATACGACTACTCCCTTTTCAGCAGCTTCAGCCTAACGTACGGCTCATTCTGCAACTCAGATACGATCTAGCGTACGATCCATTCTGATCTTTCATCCCCAGCAAAGTCATCTGCCTAATGAACAACTCACTCGGGTATTCAGGCACGGTCTAACGTATGATCCATTCTGATCCCTTATCCCCAGCAGTATATCATACTCTGACTCCCCAACGAAGTCAACAGCATAATGGAGGGTTCACTATACGGTCTGATGTATGACCCGGTGTGACACCCATGTCTCTAGATATCGTCTAATGTACGACACAATCTGGAAATCTCCTCAGCAAGTTTCTTGGATGGCATCTTTAAGCCCATCTCCGTCAAGACAAATGAACGAGTGCAAATTTTTGGGGCATTCTAAGTGTTCAATAATCTTTCACCTCCAGACCACGAACGGCACCTACCATTCTACTCTCTCGGTTCAAGAATATTGAACAGGGGCAGCTGTCATACCCCAAAATTTGCCCGTTGGTATTACAAAGCATTTCTCAAGACCCTCCGACTTATTCTGCAAGGCACCGACATCAAGTGAACAAAAGCCCAGCTCACAACAGGCCCAATCCAAAAGGGGCCCAAAATAGCTTGCTCGCTAGGCGAGCAATCCCTTCGCCTAGCGAATGCTTCGTCATGGCACTCGCCCAGCGAAGCGTCAGATCCAGGAAAAGGCCCAGACCTAGTTTGCTCGCTAGGCGAGCAATTCCTTCGCCTAGCGAAGCTTGCGAAGTTTGAGATTTTTGGACCTCATTTTAAGCCCATTAGGTCACTACTACCTCTACTATAAATACCTGCTCCTCTGCTACGAAAAAAACACACACGGACGGACGAAGACGGACGGAAACACGCATCCAGAGGGAGAAACACAGAAACCCTGCTGATCCAAAGAATTCAGAAGGCGGAAACCCTGAAGGCCGTTTATTCACTCCGAAGCTACCGCCGTCCAACTCAATCCGGCTCGCCAATTCAAGGTTACAACTTGATTTGCAAACAGGTTAGCCTCACTATTATCGCTTTAGCTTCTTAATTGGCATATGATTATCATTTGGTGTCCTTATTTTACATGTGGTATCACTTTAGTATCTTAATTTGCATGTGATATCGTTTTGTATTTTCAATTGGCATATGGTACCACTTCATGTTCTTAATTTGTGGATTATAATTGAATTCATAAACATTTTGAAGTCTTGCATGAGAATTTAAATGTGTTTGCCTATTGTGAAACTGAACCATATAATTGTATGTTGGATGCCATAAGCCATGCTGCAGGTTGAGGTCATAATGTTCTCAAATTTCAAACCCGTGGCCGCTCGCTAGCTCATCGCTAGGCGAGCCCGCAGCGAGCCTTCGCTGAGCCTTCGCTAGGCGAAGCAGAGGCGACCGGGCCAGGGGCTGCTTTGCTTTTTGCTGCCTATTTCATGTTTACCTAATGATGATTCTGCATTATTTGGCCTAAATTCTTGGCTGCTATATTTATCTTATGATGCAATTTCCAATTGTATTTTTATGCTTTAATCCGTGTGTTCATGGTGTAAAGGCTAGCATACTTCCGAAGAAATAGCCGGTTAGGTACTCCGCTTTACGCATGGGAAGCCTTCATGGAGAGGGATTCTAAATTATTTCACTTTAATGTGAAGATTCATATTGATTGCCTAATTAATTTTACTATATTAATTTTTAATGTAATGTTGATTTTAATGTATCGATTTAATGCGGTATCATCATAATTACCTAATGGACTTCAAACATGGACTTTAAATAAATGACATCGGACCTCTCTTTATTACCCCACGATTACAATATTACGGTCATGTCCCGCGAATATGGGGATATCCTTAGCAAAGACCCTTCGGTAAAATCATCATAGTCCCTCGGATGTTGCCTTCTAAAATACGATTTTGTCCCTCGATGACCCTTCGGTGTAGCCTACGGTTAAATGATGATAGTCCCTTCGAATGCTAAGGTATCCTCACAAATGTTGCCTTCAATGACCTATCGATGACCCTGCGATGACCCTTCTACATCCCCAGGATAAAATTACTTACTTCTCAATAGTAAGGACAGTTTTACCCTCATAAGGATGGGAAATGCCCAGAAAGACCTCGGACAGGTATAACCTAAATTGCTCATTCATAACCTAAAAATACTTTTCACACCCCACACCTTTCAAACGTCTTCTTTTGGAAAATCACCACTTAGCATACATCCGTACTAGGATCATTGCCAAGTTATATTTTTCTAAACTACTTTCAAAAAACTAAATGAGATAACCACTTTGTATACATTCATGCAAGAATCATTACAAAGTTAAATTCTCCTTTTCAAAATATTTTTCATACATTTCTCAACCACCTTTTTCAAACAAAGAAAACATAAATGATTGAGCAATTAAGAGCCCATGGATAACCATGGATACAAAGGGTGCTAATACCTTCCCTTTGTATAAAGTACCTCCCGAACCTAAGAATTTAAAATTAAGGTCTTTCCTGTTCTTTTCCACCTTTCCTTAAGGGATAAAAGAAAAGTCGGTGGCGACTCTTGCTAACCGCGACATTGCGATTACAAATCCAATAAAGTCCAGTTCACCGTATGACAGCGTCAAGCTTATTCAGATAGGCTTGCATAATTATATTCTTCAATTTCAAAGAGTTGAGTTTGGTGATGACACTATAAAGATTATAGACATTATTAGAGAAGACTTTCTTAGCCTTTTCCCAAACCTCATAGCATGTGGTAAGGGCTTGGTATTCGCTTGGAGATTAGTTGCTATGAAAAATCATAACACAATTCATAAAGAAGTGTCAGTTTGTTTCCACTTATCATGTTTGGCGTCGGGAATACTATCCGATTTTGTAGTTAAGTGATCCTCATATCCTTGACTGTGAAACCACATTTTGACAGCACCAGTCTATATGTTGTAGTTGGCTGTTTCGGTTGGTTTCTCACACGGGATAAGTGGAACCTTAGTGAACGTGACCGAATCGGTATCTCCAATGATATTTGATGGCTTGGAACAAAAAACCAAGAACAGATCTGGAGAGAGTGCAGAAAAGAGGTGTTGACGACTGCAAGAGCGGCGAGACGTGCGACCATGCGCAGATGGTAGGGAGGCGCGTGAGATTCACGCGCGGGTTGCGGGATGGCACCTCGGACGGTGCCGTGGATGGTCGAAATATTTTGGAGAAACAGAAAAAAAAATTGGAATACAGGAGGTCAATCAACTCTTGATAGCATGTTGTAATTGTATTTTTATATATCTAATATGATCACACATGATATATATATATATATATATATATATATATATATATATATATATATATATATATATATATATATATATATATATATATATATATAAAAGAGATATATACAATGTGTAATAATATAATTTACAATTATGACTAATTAAATATCAATCTAAATTAATTGATTGATAACGGATTTTAATGATGTGCAAGACAAATTTGTATGGACTCCTAGTTTTCATGGTGTAGATTTTCTGTCAGGTTGATCTATTGCACGTTATTAAGCTTGGAGGACGATGGTGTCTTGGAGTTTGGTGTTAAGGCAGTGTTGAAGAAACTTTAGAAATTCAAATCACCATAAAAGATTAAATTTTCTTAGCTAGTTGTTCTTCATGGCCTTATGAAATTATCGAAGCTTTTCTTCATTCTCTTTCTATCCAATTTATGTAGAATTCAACAGTCAATCATTATGATGTTGTTCTTGGAATTGTGCGCCACATCAAAAATTTGTTATTTGTATTAAAAAAATCAAACTAAAACAATGTAGTTATAGTTAGTATTCATATCTTCGCGCAAAAATACTGGTTTATACTAAAAATAACTGATAGATCAAACTATATAAGATTTGAATACACAGACACATAAATATTAATGTTGATATAAATTACACACATACATATGATTTATTTAATAAAGCTATGGCCGCTTAGATATTATAAAAACTGTCTTCTGTTTAATCGAACATTTGGTATGCTGCAGATGATTATTCCGCCTGCTAATTTTACTTAACAAGCCACGATTTGTCGTTTCGACGGCCTCTTTAATCCGAGAATTACAAGGATCAATCCAAGATAATCATAATTGTAAGAGACTTCAAGCAGTTGAAACTTGTTTGGTGTCCATGGTGGATATCTATACCAAAAATCAGTTAGGAAACTTCTTCTAACAATTGCTTTCTGGTGACTGAATGTGTCAAAGGAGAATTTTCCATGGTACATTCCAAATCCACTCGCACCTACTCCTCCAAATGGTAAACTATCTACTGCATACTGCACACGTATTCGAATCGAACATTAATATAAAGTGGTAAATTCGAAAAACAAAGCTTGCTCGGGATAGAGTGTTGTTACTTGTAGAACTGTATCATTGAAAGTAACACTGCCAGATGATGTTTCGGATATCATTCTTTTCTGTAGTGTTTGGTTTTTGGTGAAAACATAAAGAGCAAGAGGCTTAGGCCTAGAGCTTATGAATTCAATACTGTCCTCAATCTTCTCCACCTACAAAGAAATTTGATTTAGAAGGAAAATATAGATGTCTATATTTTTGCATGAAATGAAACTTACCGTAATAATCGGAAGTAATGGGCCAAAAACTTCATCTACCATTATTGCTGCATCAAGTGGTGGATTCACCAAAATTGTTGGCTCAATAAATCTGCGCATATTTGAGGATATTATATATTTTTTGTTATCCACGAGCATCATCGGATCAAATATTTGATATCAACATGACATGACACGACAATGACACGTCTGATTCGTTTGATTTGATTGTTTTTTTAATAATTATTAGTGTCGACGTGTCAGGATCGTGTCAGATGATTATACGATTAATAATATGTTAAAGAGAAGTGTTAATTAGTACAAGTTTTCCTCATCCACTGAGCCACCATAAATCACAGATTCTTTAACTTTTGGATCAGTGAATAGTTTCTTCAATCTAAATAAGTGTTGTCTATTAACTATCCTTGCTATAGTATTGCAATGTTTAGGGTTATCTCCAAACATTTTCTTGATCCACACCTTCATTAATTCCACCTTATGAAAATAAAACAAAACAAGATTAAGCTTAGTGAATTCAATATAATATTCAAAAACCCTAAAAACTTGAATTCAAAAATAGATTTACCAGTTTTGAACAGTAACTTTTTTCAACAATGACATAATCAATTGCTATGCATGCTTGACCAGCACAAGTCCCATATTTTCCCACAATAATCCTCTTCACAGTAACCTTATAATTACCAGAAAGTGTTAATTACGTTACTAATTAGATTAATAAAATGTAAAATGAATTAATTTACTCACATCTAAATCCCAAGAAGATGAAAGTGAGTCCACAACTGCAGGACATTTTCCACCCAACTCCAGTGTAACTGGAGTCAGGTGAGTCGCAGCCGCAGACATCACAGCGCGCCCCACGCGTGCACTACCTGATATTAGTATTTAAAATTTTTAAAAAAATTTCATCAAATTTTTCTATAATTAATCAGAAACTCCAAATAAAACTATGCTCAAAATAAAAGTGATGATGTTGACCTGTAAAGAAGATTTTGTCCCATTTTTGTTGTAATAACTGCTCGGATTCTTCAGGTCCTCCTTCAATAACTCTAATGGCTTTATTATCTAAGTAAGTAGCAATACCAGAAGCAAGTAAAGAGGAACATGAAGCAGACAAGTCTGAAGGTTTCAACACTGCCGTGTTTCCAGCAGCTATAGCTCCTATCAATGGCTCCAAAGACAATCCTGTATTTTTGTTTGGTATCATAATAGCGTCGAGTTCAGTTCAGTGGTAAGAGTTTGACTTTGTAACGTAACGTTACGAGTTGTATATAATGACGACTTACCAAAGGGGAAATTCCAAGAAGAAATAATGAGGACAAGACCAAGAGGCTCATGAACAATTTCTGCACTTGTTAGCAATGCTAATGCTGGTAGGTTAGCCTATAACAAAGTAAATTCATTTGTTATTAGTGACTTCATATGTTTATGTTTTTTTTTCCTTCAAATTATTGGTTTTCCATGGTTGAAATTATCATGACAAGTTTGTAGCAATAGAACAAAGATCTTACATTCTTGCTTGACATCCAATCCTTGAGACACTTTATGGCTAGATTTAAAGTCTTCAACAACGTTCCTATCTGTGAATAATATTTAATAATCGAAAGTTATATAATGTGAATACTTCTACCTTTATTTAGAACGTGAGGATCCTATGCTGCAATACTCTCTAGAGCTCCCTCTATTATTCTCTGTATATATATTTTTCTCATTTTATTTCAATTTTATATCTCATTTCACACATTTATTTTCAGAGGTAGTAGAGGGTCTATGCACATTTATGACACAATTAAAGCTATACTAGAAAAATAAAATAAAAGTGCCTTGGTCGACATTTTATCGCATTTACAATATTTATGATCGTTTAATTAAAATATGATGAATATAATTTAATATAAATTTAATTTAAAAAATATCACCAACAAAAATTTCAAATATTATATATATATATATATATATATATATATATATATATATATATATATATATATATATATATATATATATATATATATATATATATTAATTTTAAAATTAAAATCGTCTAATTTTGATATGAGAATTACAAAATTGTAAATACGAAAATGCAACTTTTCTTTGTAGTGCAAAGAATTGTAATAAATAAAAAAAAGGTGTCAACGTTGTGATGCACTTACATGCATGTTCACCAAAAATTTTACTTAATTTTTAGTGACAAATAAATATGGATGAATTATATTTAGTGTTTAGACATTGATACCTCATCTCTAAAAGCTTCAACTCTATGTTTCCCTAAATCATGCATGAGAGCTTTGAAGATATCACTCTCTTTTTCCTTGAGAAAACGACGCAACCCTTTTAGTTGTGATTCTCTCCACGATGCTTCCTTTGTTATTCCACTCCTAAAATATTCTCTCATATTTTTCAACTCTCTTTCTATACTTCCCATCTTTGGAATAATATGTGTCATGGCCACAACACAAACTCTATCTTACCATCATAACAATGTATGTATATTTATATATCTCTCTTAGCTAACTAAGTTTGTTGCCTAGTTAGGTTTCATAAAAGTGAGAGGGTCCACATTAAATGCCAAACTAGAACCCACCTTCTATCCTTTATTTATGTCATTCTCTACCTTTGGTTAGAAATTCTTCACTCCAATCAATGTTATATATGACAAGTTTGAAAAAATATCTTTATGATAAAACTTGAGAATGAAGTAATATTTCATGCTTTCATACATTGGGAGATGAGTATAGACTTGCCTTTCTTAAGAAAGTTAAAATATGGGAGATGAGTATACAACTTGCCATTCTTAAAAAAGTTAAAATATGGGAGATGAGTATACAACTTGCCATTCATAAAAAAGTTAAAATATGGGAGATGAGTATAGAAATTTTCCACTTTTCATCAAAATTAAGTCTACAAATCACGTATCTACAATGAGGCTACAATTGATAGCTTCTCTAATTCACACTAAAAGGCCTCCAAACATACTTTATAGCCAAGAAAATGCAAAAACAAATACACCATTAGTCCATTTTAATAATAATATAATAAAATATCTTTGTATTTTTTTCTAGTGATTTTTTTAAAATACTGACTAAATTTTGAGGCAGAATAAGAGTTTGAGATGGAAGTTAAGTTTCTCACATTATAAACAGAAATTTGATATATAAACAGAAATTTGATACAGTGAGTTGTCATGTGTAGAAAAATAGATATGAATTATTTACGATTTTAAAAATTTGTCATTGAAGAAATTTTTGTGTCGAATCGCACGTCGCTCTCTTTAAAACATTTTGTGACATTGTTTAAAATTATGCAAGGCAGATTATCTACCACGACGTCTCTAGAGTAAAACAACTTAGTTCTATACTATACGATTACTGATCTCTCCTTGAAAGTTGGTTCTGGTCTCCTTACCTCCTTCTTGGAGGATATTTAGGTTAGGGACTCTCCCATCCGTCTTAGATTCCCTAGACTTTTTCAATTCCTGACCAGACTTCTAAATTTATTGGGGAGAATGGTAAATAGGAGGGGGAGAGTTGGATCTGAGACCTCAAGTGTATGAGAATTTTTCTCTTTGACTATGAGTTGGCTCTTTTTAGCAGACTCCAGTCTATTATTAGAAGCTTCACCCCTTCTGTTGAGAGCGATGTGTGGAGGTGGCGTGAGTCTAATGATGCAGTTTATCATGTGTCTTTTGCCTATTCTTGTCTTCTGACCCGAGTGTTTCTCCCGGGTCACCAAGTCTCTCACGCAAAGATAGCTCTTCCAGCTATTTGGTGTAGTTGAGCCCCTTCTAAAGTTATAGTTTTCTCTTGGCAGCTTTTTCAGGATCGTAACCCAACCATACATAACTTACTTAAGAGGGGGGTTGCTTTGGCCTCTAGGACTATTTTATGTCCCTTCTTCTCATTGCACATTGAGTCATCCTCCATCTCTTTCTGACCTGTGAGGTTGCATCCTCTATTTGGTTAGGATTTTTAGGTGGTTGGGGTGGTGTGTTGTTTTGCCTAGAGATACCTTGACCCTTTTCTAGATGTTTAGCCATTCGACTGGAGGTTTTAGGACTAAAGGGGGTTGAGGATAATTTGGCATGTCGTGGTTTGGTCGATTTGGAAAAATCTGAACGGTATATTTTTTTCTGGATCCTTGATGACATCAAAAGACATGGAAGACATGAGCATCTTTTTGACTTGGAATTGGTATTTTGGTAGCTCCGTGACTCATGTGCCTTCTCGGTCTGACTTGAGAAACCTATCATGTTTCTAAGCCAATAGTGGGGTGAGTGGTTTCGACCTCCATTAAATGTGTTCTTGCTGCATTCTTTGTGGTTTTTGTGCTCCTTCAGATGTCCTCGGATTGGAGAGCTCTACCTTTATCTGATGCTGGTCTTTTCTATGTGTTTCTGTCTTTGTATCTTTGTTTCAAATCCTCTTTTTTTGTTGTTGGGATTGTTGTAACTGGCAGTCTTTTCTTTGTTTTTTCTGTTGGTTTTGATCCCATGTTTTGTAGTCCCTGTGCCTTTTTCTCGGAATCCCTAATACTTTGGCTGTAGTGCCTATCTTTTCAATAATTTCTCAAACAAAGAGATATTCAAATAATTATCCCAAGAGAATCCAAGAAAAATATATATGGTAATTTCTCAAACAAAGAGAAATTCAAATAATTCTCTAAAGAGAATTCAAGAATATACTCGAAAAATTCAACAAGATGAAAGAAAGTGAGAGAAATTGGCGCTTCGACAATTTGAAAACGGAGAGTAAAGAGAGTGAAGAAGGAAAAACTCAAACAAATTTTTGATGTGTATTGGAATGAAACATGTGCATTTCTTATATAATAAAGTAAATTAACCAAGATATATAATCTAAGCAATGTGAGACTTAAATTTTTTTTCTAGTTAACATACAAATACACATAGTTTTCCAACAACATGGGATTAAATTTTTTTCTTCAAATTCATCCTCATATTAGAATATTGACATATTCCAATATGAACAAAATAAATTAATATAATAACAACACAAAAATATAATATAAAAATTTTAAAATTAAAAAATATCAAAAATGTTGTTTAATGATAATTAAAAGATAATTTTATATAAAATTATTATAACATAATTTATTCTCAATCAACCCATAATTATAATTCACTTCCACTCTACAAATCAAATATCGAACTCACCCTTTCACAACACTCTAATACAAGTATAAGGGAAAAGAAAAAAGAAAAATACATGTCAATTTTCAAAAAAAAAAAATTCAAATATCTTCCCCTTCTTCCATCTGACCAACCTCCAAATTGGTTCAGTGTTTATGAGCAAAATGATAGTGGTAAGGTTGATGGGTCATTTGGAAGGGAATGCTTGGTTTTGAGATTTTAGGTGGAGGCGCCTCCTTCAGGTATGGAAAGAAAAGCTCCTTGAGAAGTTTCATTGGTTCCTCGTTGAAGCGATTAAGCAAGATTGAGAGGATGTTTGGCAGTGGCTTCTTGACCTGTTGAGAGATTTTTCTTTGAGGACCGCTTATTCTAGACTTTCCTTTTTGGAGGAAAGTGTGGATAGTAGATCGACTCGAGTACTCTGGGGATTGGTGAGGATTTGGAATAATTGGGCGCATTCTAAAGTGATAGTTTTTTCTTGGCAGCTACCTCAAGATATGTTATCTACTATGAACAACCTTGTTAAACGTTATATAGAGTCTATGGACCATTTTTTTGAGTTTGACGGCCTCCTCATTCTGGTATAAGGTCCTTAGTTGGATAGGTTTGAGTTTACCTTTTTCGAGGTTTATTTTGGTTGGGTGAGAATACTCGTTCAGGTCTGTTATCGATTTAGCATGAAGTGGTTTGGATAATTTGGAAAATGTGTATTAAAATCAGTTTTTAAGGAGAGTTTGCCGGTAAATCATTGGGTAACTTCGATTATTGGTTTAACTTGGAAGTGAGTTTATTCTCATGCTCTGATTTCTTCAATCTCCTTGCTAGACTAGGAGTATGACCAACTCTGGTGCCTTCAATTTTAGGGATGCATTGGCCAGTTGCCTTTCTTTTGCTTTCTGCAGGTGGTCTGTCTCTTTTAGGGGGGTGCTGTGTTGGTTCCATAGGTAGGTGGATTGTGTTTGTCTTTTGGTGTTGGTGTTGTTCATAGATTTGTTTTTCTTCGCTTTTTTGTTGCCTTCTCTTTGAGCACTGCTCGCGTTTATTGTCTCCATCGACTCTTTCCTGTCTAATGGATTTTTATTTATATTAGATTAAGACCCACGCGATGTGCGGATGGTAAAGAAGATCGTGCGGGTAGTAAATAGAAATTGTTGAAATAAAATAAAATTTTATTTATGGTAGATATTATTTATTATAAAAATTATAATATAGATAATAAGATTAGCATAACACGAAAAAATAGTCTAATTTTAATTGAAAAATAGTACATTTATAAATATGGAAATGCAAGGTGGGACATTAAAATAAATATTAAAACATGAAAGATGACTTCAAAATTAGAATCAATTTTTATGGTTTTTTAGTTATTTTTTTCCTTAGATGAGCCGTTGTTGTTCTTTTGTTTTGTTTTAATGAATTTTTGAATTTTTAATTTGTATATGAGAAGTGACTCGTCGTCAGAGGATAATATCTGAAGTTCATTGTTTCTAATAATAAAAAATATGTACCTTTGATTGAATATAATATAATTAATCATTGAATACCTATATTTATTATTTATAATTTTAAAAAAATGAAGAATATTATTTTGATTATAAATAAAATAAATATAATTAATTAACTATAAAGATGAATAAAATGATGTATAAAATGATGTTTTTTATATTGATAGTTTTCTATGTTATATTTTTTTTAAAAATTGATATGAATATTTATAATAATAATAATAATAATAATAATAATAATATAAAAGTAAATCATGTATATTGATTATTAATTATAAATTATCATGTAGTAAGGATTTAATAAACGGTTAATTATCATAAATTTAATTATTAAATATGTAAAATATGATTGTCAATGAATATTATTTCTAAATTATAATACAACTAGAATCCAATTAATTCTTAATAATAATAACATTGAATTAGTCAATTATTTAATAGATAAGTAAACTGTCATATAAATTATATTATTATATTCACTAAAATGTGTAACTCAATTTCATCCACTCATCTTCAATTTAGTTCTCAAATGAAATTAATAATTTTTTATTATCATTATAAAATAAATAGTTGTAAATTTGATGTAATTTTATTGTTTAGTAAACAAAATTAAAACTAATTACATATGGATAATCAAAAGTATAATGTAATAGAATTCAATTAGTTTTTCAATTTTCAGTAAAAATGTTAATAATAAAAAATTTAAATATTATTTATTATATTCATTATTGCATTTAATTTGGAACAATTTTAAATATAATTTATTGTTAATATTTTATCAGACATTCAGTTTTTTTTAATAATGGCATTAAGTTTTATGACATTAATGTTTTGAATAACTTTTTACATTGATTTATGACGTTTTGTCTTAAGAATAATTGTCATTCTTCTATTATTTGTGGTAAATAAACTTTATTTTTATAGAGAATAAAATTTAGATTTTTTATTAAAGAATAAAATTTATATTTTGTTGATTCAAATTAAATATTGATAGATAAATTTTAATAAATATTAATTCATACAAAAAATTATATTGACCAAAAAATGTATAAGATTATATATTCCTATAATATTGATAATACAAATTAAATCAAATGTGAACCAATACAAATTTCCTCATAGTTTCACTTCAGTAGAAAATGTTTGTAAGTAAAATAAATTGGTAAAATGAATGCTTAAACTTAGATAAAAAATAATTGGATTTATTTACCTGGCATTTTAAATTTGACTTGGTCATGTGAGTGAGGTCTTAAAGAACTTCCAAATAAAAGAAAAAGGAAAATTACTAATCATTATATTTCATCTTTGTGTTGTTAACATATTTGAAGAATTATATATATATATATATATTATATATATATATATATATATATATATATATATATATATATATATATATATATATATATATATATATATATATATATATATATATATATATATGGATTTATTAAAAATTATAATCAACTATTGGAGTTTACGGAAAGGGGATATTAAACCGTAATTGGAGATATCCAAAATTGAATCTTGCAAGAACAGTTTCACGCATACCAAATGTGGCAATCATAATTCCAAATCGATTTGTCGGAAATAGTAGGAAGGGGAAACTCGAACAATAATTAAGGAAATGCAAAATCAAATTCTGCAAGAACAATAATCCAAAATCTATTTGTCAAAAATGGTAGAAAGACAAAATTTGAACCAGTAATGGTAGGAAGTAGAAAATTAAACTGTAATTGGAGAATTGCAAAATCTATGTGTCGGTAACGATGGGAAGAAGAAAATCAAATGATAGAAAGAAGAAAATCTAATGGGAGAACAACCACACTTCCTGATATTTGTATGCGTAGGAAAAAGAATTTGTCATTTGTAACGTGGTATTGGAGAATCGGGAAAGGTGAAAGGAGGTTTTGGAAGAGAAAGAGTCAAAAATTGGATGTTGGCAAATAGTAGTATTTTGATTGATGGTTTAGTAGGAGGTGTACACATAAGCTAATAAGATGATGTGGATTATTTTTGTAAAAGTTAGGGTTAGGTGTCGCAAAATAATTTGAAGCATTGGATTTAATATATATAAATAGACCACACTTCATGGGATATTTGTATGAGTAGGAAAAAGAATACACTTCATGGGATATTTGTATGAGTAGGAAAAAGAATTTGTCATTTGTAACGTGGCATTGGAGAATCAAGAAAGGTGAAATGAGGTTTTGGAAGAGAAAGAGTCACAAATTGGATGTTGGTAAATAGTAGTGTTTTGATTGGTG
Organism: Lathyrus oleraceus; assembly: GCF_024323335.1. Taxonomy (NCBI): domain Eukaryota; kingdom Viridiplantae; phylum Streptophyta; class Magnoliopsida; order Fabales; family Fabaceae; genus Lathyrus; species Lathyrus oleraceus. The sequence goes on along the minus strand of NC_066585.1, from coordinate 466,428,225 downwards.
GTTTAGTAGAAGGTGCACAATAAACTAATAAGATGATGTGGATTATTTTTGTAAAAGTTAGGGTTAGGTGTCGCAAAATAATTTGAAACATTGGATTTAATATATATAAATAGATAGGTATTTTATTAGCTATTAGAAACATTTTTTTCAAGGGACATGATGGTATCTTGTCCCTTTTAATGTTGTGACATTTATTTTTAAACTAATATTAATATCACAATATTGAACTAAATTAAAATTTATTACTTATAGTTACATTTAAAAGTATTTATAACCAATTAAATAAATTAAATACTATTTTTTAAAATTTATTTTATGTCTAAATGCACTTATGGTCTCCTTATTTAGTTGTTTTTAACTTTTTGATCTCATATTTTAAAATCCAGCATTTTGGTCCTCAAATTTATTTTTCTTGAGATTTTGTTGGTTTCCCTCAACTTTTGCAGATGTGGTAGTGATGGTTAAAATAAATTATTTATTTTAAACAAGTGATGCCTAGAATAGAAAAATAAAAGACTATTTATTAATATTTTAATAATATTATAAATGATTTTATTTCTAAAGATAAAAATTTAATTTAATTTTTTTACAAATATTATTTTAGAAATTAATTAATCAAATTCTTTAACAAAATAAGTTTAATTATATATTTTTTGACATGATAAATTAATTAATAATTTTAATTTAGTTATATAAGAAATTAATTAATCAAAATTTTTAAAAGAAATATTTTGGGCTTTTTGACCCATATTCTTATAGAATCTTTTCAAGTCCAAAGTCAATGCATGAATAAACTTTATAAACACTATATTTTTTGGTAAATAACACGAAGTGGGACTCTTATTATTATTGTAACATTTTCTTGAAACTATAGTTTTTTCACTGAAGCCGAACGAAATGTACCCGAACACGTCGCATGATCGAACATACAACACAGTCGCCATCGAATTTTATTTATCCCAAAAGAGGGAAGGGGAAATATCAATAAAACCCAATGGGACAGAGAAATGGGTAAGGAAGTCGATTATGCAAGGGGAAGGTATTAGCACCCCTCACATACATGGTACTCCATGGGACTCATTTTGAATGCTCTTGCTTGGATGAGTGTTGTTATCATCATGTACCTGCAAAATAGAAAATGGGTAAGAAATAGAGTGCTCGAGGAGGATTGGGACCCTCATGCCTACATATTCTCATTGTGCAATGAGAAAGTCAGAGCCTCGTAGTTTGTGGAACCAGAGAAATAAAGGGGGGGGGGGGGGGGGAATGAAGGAAATTGCTCGCCAAGGATTTGCATCCTCGTGCCTACGTATCCTTATAGTGCAATAAGAAAGTCAGAGCTTTGTAGTTCATAGGACAAATACTGCAAAAAGAGGGAGATTGGGGGGAAGGAAGACTTACGAAAGCACGAGGACTTATATGGTACGGAAATAGTGTCAAAACCAATAGGGGAGGTATATAACCATATAGGTGTCAACCAAAAAAATAGAAAGATAAAGGTATATAACCAATGAAGGTGTCAACCTGAATTATGGTGTCAAAATCAAGGAAGGACTTACCAAAGTATTGGGACTGACATGGTAAGGAAAGAAAGCAGGAACATGTCAAAGCATTGGGACTGACATGACAAGGACCTTACCAAAGCACTGGGTCATATATGGTAAGAGAATGGTGTTTAAACCAAGCGGGGAGGTATATAACCATAGAGGTGTCAATAAAAAAGAAACAGAAAGATAAAGCTATATAACCAATGAAGGTGTCAACCTGAATTATGGTGTCAAAAACATGGAATGGGAGTTAACCATAAAGGTGTGTCCCAAAATGAAGTTGCAATGGTGTTTAAACCAAAAGGATATGAAAAGAGGAGCCACTAGGTCATTGAATTGACTGGATTTTCAAGAAATGTCTATGAATAGAGATGAATACTCTGAGCAATTAGGTCATTCGTCCCTTACCAAAAATATTTAGAATAAGGATAAGAATGCTTTCTCTCACCCTTTATCTATTGTTTAAGGCTCATGACATACAATCCTTGTCAATGTTTAACAAGTTGTTGAAACAGGTTCTCAAAGATGAACTGTGGGGATGAGGCATATGATCGATGGATGACTGATGCTTAGGGTCTTGTTCTTTTTGAGAGGCTGAAGCTCCAAAGTAACAGACACAAGTCCCATCAAGTGACTAGGGGACTTATGGTCACTTGACAAAGACAAAGGGAAAATGTGCAAAGTCAAAGGGATCTAGTTGATCAAATGGAAATTTAATCAAGCTAAATCAGATGGAATGAGATGAATAGAACATACAATGCATGATCATACAAAGACTAGCCTAAGGTCTCATTGTTAGGTAGCCCAAGAGAAATCCATGTGGGTGCAAAAGTATACGGAGCCAAGGTCTCATGGTTAGGTAGCCCAAGAGAAAGCCATGTGTGTGATAATGTGTTCTAACCTAAACAGATGAATATGGTAAGTAGAGGCATAGAGAAAATTCACAAAACAAGGTCATAAGTTCAAAAGTTAAACAAGTGAACAAAGTGCAAAGTCAAAGTGTCCATAAGGTCTATGAGTCCAAGGTCACTCCAAGTCAAGCAAAGGGTCTAAGGCCTAAGTCTAAAGTCCAAAGTCCAAAGTCAAAAGTGAGGGCATCATCACTCCAAGTCTAGCACGGGTCTTAAGGATTAAGTCAATTCATTTTATCATGTTTTGATTCATTGAGATGGTGTCAAGTAGATCAAACACAATATAAGAATTATAAGATGAATAAGATAAGATAATCAATACAAAATGAATAATGTATGAAGTAAGATGATGAATGATACATAAAAATAACTTGCATAAAGTAAAGGCATAAAAGTAAATGACTTGAATTAAATAACAAGAATTAAATGATAATAAAGTGAATTCAATGGTTAATGGTGAGAGTTAGTGGTTAACTGATTGTGTCGGGATAATTTAGGGCTATGTTAAGCAATCATAAGTAGGCTTATGTAGAAGCCATACCTATATGAGGTCGGCCAATAATAATTTATGTGTCAGACATGTTAGAGAATTAACACAAGTTAATCTCCTAAAACATGTAACACAATGGTCAAAGTAAAAGAAGAAGGTAGATGAATAAAGTCAAAGTGAGATATAACTCAAATGTTTAACTTAGGATCCATAATCATACAAATCAAAGGACCCAAACATATGTCTCAATAAGGGATAACCTATCATTGATCCAAAGTGTCAAAAACAATTCAATGATCATTTATCAATATGTTTGAAACAAAGAAGATTGAATCAACCTCAAGTCCATCTATGGATGACTTGAAATGTAGAAGCATTGATCAACCAAGGAAACAACCCAAGTCAAACAGAAATGGATTAAAATAATAATAAAAAGAAAATTTTAAAAAAAGATTTTTAAATGATTTAAACGGGAAATTAAATGGAAAATGCCAAAGAGACATCAAAATATCAAATAAAATGCTAAGGAAAAATGAGAAAGTCAACAAAACTACAAGTATTTAGATCTCAAAAGATAGATCTCAAAATGTTTTAAAATGCTTGAAAGTCAAATTGGAAATGAAAAATAATTAAGAAAATAAGAGAAAATAGCTAATAAATGCTAAAAAGGATTTTAAAATAAAATCAAATAGAAAATATTTTTAGAGATTTTCTATAAAAAAATTGGAATTAAAAAGAGTTAAAGAGCTATTTTAAATATTTTTTGAAAGAAAATAGGGATTAAAAACAAATTAAAACAAAATTAAAATAAGCGAAAAAGCCTGAGCCATCAGATCTGATTACTATAGTCCAGTCAGAAGATCACGTGATCATGATTTAAAGTCAAAACACTCTCACCAATGGATCATAGCACCATATCACAACGGACAAATGAAATTTGAAAAAAACACGTGTTGCCTTGTGGTTGGTCAGAAATTTGAATTTTGGAGCGAAACTCAGAAAACACGAGGGAAGCGTGGTCTTCTTCAACTTCAAATCATATTTTTGCAAAGTCATGAACTCGTATTTTTAGCATGAATCAAGAATGGATTCAAATGTCTAATACATCATCGTTAATGACTTTTTGCTTCAGAGTCATTGATTGGCTCTTAACAAAGAGAATTTGCTAAAGAACACGAAGAACCCTAGTTCTTCAAAGTAAAATTAAATGATGAATGCTAAGAATAAATTCCAGGTAAGTAAGGGCTTTAGATCAGTGAATCAAGACGAAGAGACTGGTAACTTGTTTGCTCAAAGATTTAACTCGTAACTACCTTTCTAGTTAGAGCTTCGAAGGTCAATAATGATGGATTTGGAAGTCAGGTTCCAAGGGGTTCCAAGCCAAAGAATGATTCAGTCAGCTTCAGAAGGTGCCAATGAGTAATTTTGGGTGAAGATTCAAAGTTAAAAGAGATTAAATCAAAGAAATTGTTAACTAGTTTTTGAGGTATCATGCTCAAATGGTTTCAGAGTTTCTTTGGCTATCAAAGCTTGCAAGTTAAGTAAAAAACTTCCTCTATTTATAAGGAATGTGTTGCTAAGATCACACATGTGAAATGAATCTGAATTCGTGTGAATGAAGTTGGAATTTTGTGGTTTGTAATTCGCGTGAGAACAAGGGCGAAAAGTGTGACTTAGGCATGAAACTTGGTCATTTTACACTCCACTCTACGTGTTTTGCTAGGACAAACAAGTTTGCACTCATATTGGTGGTCCCAAGTGAAGATTTGTATGATTTCAAGTTACAGGTCATGCGTGAAATGCAGAATCCATAACACCATGTTTGAGCTTAGGCCAAATAAGATTGCCTAGTGAGTTTTGTGATTTTCTTTGTTCCAAATGTTCATATTATTGCAATGAATTGAATTAAAAAAGAACCAAATAAAAAGGAGGCTTGAGGTGAAAATGGCCAGTGTTGAAAGTTGAGGTCGTGACATGCTTTCTAGGTCAGGCATTTGGTCAAGTAGTCTTGGTACATTTTGGGCGTCTTGAGATCCCAAGTTCATGACACTATAACTTTTTATTCTCTCGTGCATTTTTGAGTCAAACTTGGGCCAAATTATCTTTGACATAAGGTTAACAATATGCAAAAGGAATGGGATCAAAAGGGTACTTGAGCTGAAAATGGCATGGCTGCCAAGTGGAGGTCACGACAAGGTTTTGACCTAGTTTGGCAACTTTGACCCTTCCAAAATTGAGGTCCTTAGAGGTTGAATTGATGCTTGATTCTTGAAGAAAAGTTGTAAAGGAACTTCTTAGGGACATTTGGCTTAAAGAGTCTTGTCAATTGGTTGAAAATTGAGGAAGTTATGGGCTTTGGACCAAAGGTGACCCATACTTGCAAATTTGGTCAACCAAACATGTGCCAACTTGAAGCTTTCTTGCATCCCAAGCCAAAATGACGATGGAATGAGCATTACTTGAAGAGAACTTGATTTAAGCTTGAATAATCTCGAGTATGACTTACAAAATAAGTGAAATGGCATGGAAATAAACACATGGGTCATTCTTGAATCAATGAGTTGTTTTGCCTTGATTTGGGGCAAGATCACCTACATGAACAAGGAATAAACAAGTACAATATCTTATGATGCTTTGTTCAGTTAACAAGTAAACAAAAGTGAAAACCCTAATGTGAAGATTAAACTAATAATGTGGCCCTGCTTGTGAGCCAATGACCAAATGTAATGGTCATGCTGATGTATGCAAATGAAATAAAGTAAAAGGTAAGAAAGGGAGGGTAAACTGTGGGGTATGACACTCACAACAACATTTTCTTCAATGTTGGGTTTTTTCAGCCCAAGATAAAGCAATCCAATTCCAATTATAAATCTCCCAACACAACTAACACCACAACCACCAAAGACTCCCAAATCATGTGTAACTATGAGGCTTTTGTCATAAATTAATATGCAAGAGTGTGTAAACTATCCATTATTGGGGTTTTGCAAAGTCAATGAGTTACTTTATCTTGTATGGACCATTTACATTCTTGAGGAAAATTAAAATTATGTTCTCTTTTTGTATGAAAAAATGCATTGGTTTAGGTGAAAATCATACTTATATTAGTTTAGGTGAAAATTATGTTCTCTTTGTGTTTCCTATCCATTATTAATCAACAACTCCTAAGAAAAAGAAAGGATACTAATTTCATAGTGAAACAAGCCTGACAATTGTTGCATGCACACAAATGGAACTAATGGAACCTTTGTAGGTAGATCGACCAACCCACAATCCAGGCCTTTAGAAACTACAATAACTATGTTATTCCTTCCCTCATTGTACAAGTCACAATTCACATGATAAATAATTAAAACAATACCTATTGTTGAATGGTAACTCCTTGTGTCGAAGCAGGTTATTCGATAGAAGCAAGGAAATATCGAATCACCTAGGTGTCGAAATGTATAGTATATTGATGTGTATCTCGATAGAATTCTTAGACTTAGCGTTATTTGTGTTTTAGTCAAGTTGGTTAGTTTGTTAAGAGATTTCTTGGGTTGCAAGCAGCCTTAACCTATAAATAGGGAGGTACCCTATTATTAATTGTAACAACTTGAAATTGAATAATTGCATTTTGTAAAGTTTGAGAGCAGAGAGAAACTCTGCAGAAATTCTCAAGATCTTCTTATTCCTTCTTCTCTCGATAAACCATAATTTCCTTCTTCCCTAATTTCATTTTATTTTCTTCTTCCATTAACAATTGTGCAGTGAAATCTTGCAACCAAGGTTGGTTGATTCACTTGAGTGAAGAGTGAAGAACAAGAGGTGTAATCAGTAAGAAAGATTGATTCTTGTTCATTAAGATTTGGTTCAGAATTCGTCAAGTTTTGGTGAATTTCTTGAAGGGAAATTGGTGAATTTCCAACATGTGGTATCTAGAGCACTAGCTCAGTGATTCGTGGGAAGCAAAACACGATGGTGATGAGTCATGTGAACTGGCATTTTTCAACGAGACTCCCAGTTCTGAAGAAATAAAATTATGAGAATTGGTGCAAGCAGATAAAGGTTATCTTTTTCTATCAAGGTCTTTATGAGTATTGGTGCAAGCAGAGAAAGTCGTCATACCAAAGCATCCAAATAGGTGGTGATACAGGTAGTGGAATAGGTGGTGGTCTAAAACTTGACAAAAGTCACATTCAGTGTTTCAATTGTCATAAGTATGGTCATTATTCTAGTGATTGTCCTGAAAAACAAAAGAATCAAGAAAATGACATAAAGTTTGCAAAGCATGAAGAAGAAGAGATGTTGTTGATAGTCACAACAAGAGTTGAAGAAAGATTACATGAACAATGGTACTTGGACTCAGGATGCTCATCACACATTACAGAAAAGATTGGTTTGTCAACATAAAACCCTCAATGACAATACTCTAGTAGCTAAAGGTATTGGTGATCTTCTGATTATGAGGAAAGATGGCAAGATGTTAGTAATTTCCAGTGTATTGTACATACCAAGCATGAAAAGTAATTTGCTCAGCATAGGGTACTTGGTCGAGAATAACTACAAAGTGTCGATCAAAGATAAGATGATGAGTGTTATCGGTTCAGGTGGAAGGTAAATCTTGAAGGCATCCGTGTCTCAGAATAGAACCTTTAGGATTGAACTTAATGTGATGGAGCACAAGTGCCTTGCAACTACAGCTAGCAGGGATGAATGGATATTGTAAGACCCCAATTTGACCCTAAGATTGCTCATGCCATCTCATCATATGCATTGGCATTAGGATCACACCTTGACATTCTCCTTACCTTCATTCATTGGGTTTGCATTGGAAGAGGTTACCAAGCACTTTAGATTGTATCATACTTTATTTTTCTTTATTTACTAACCAAAATACCAAAAATATGTCAATGTATAATTTGTTGCTTTTGTAGGTAGTGTGTATGCTCACCTATGCTCTATCAAGCTCATATCTAGGTTTTAAGACCCTCAATGCAAGGAGATCAATCAACAAATGGTTCACATTGGCTCTAAGTATCAAATATGGATCCTCATGATCTGCACATGTTATTTTGATCAAGAAATCATCAAGATTTTGGAGTTGGTTTGCCTTGGTAACCCTAATTCATCTAGGTATCTTGTGTGACTTCTTCAACAATTGATCAAATATTTCAAGGGATACTTCACATTACATCATCTTATGCATATATGATCCTCCATGAGTCCCAAAAATCAAGAAAATGTCAAGCTAGCAAGATGGTTCATGGTGGTTAACCAGAGAAAGTCAACTGGTCAAAACTAGGGTTCCCTAGACCCTATCTACTACAATTTTTGTCATATGAAAATGATTACAAGATAAACATTACTCTAAATAACATTACAAACAACTTTCATGTTGAGGTCAAGAGCTAGTTTTGCTTGGAAGGTCATTTTTTATGAGAAAGATTATAGGTCATTTTGTCTGAACCCTAGGTTGGAGGTCAACTTCCCAAGACCATACCTTGCTCAATTTTTATGAGATGAAATCCATTCAAGTTGAATGATCAAATCCAATATGTCTACTTCAACTTTGATGTTTGTAGGAAGTGCAAATTCAACATGCAAATTCATGTGCCAAGAGGAAACATTATAGGTCATTTTGGGCCATTACCATTGAACAAGTGATTTTCCTCAACTTCTAAAATGCATAACTCCTTCATGAAGAATCCAAATGAGGTATAATTTGTTACCAAATTAAATTGGTTTGAAAGATCTACAACTTTGCTGAAGGAACGTTTCTCATTTGAAGTCCATATAAAGAGTTATTCAAGGTGGAAGAAGTGAACATTTGACTTGGGACTTAGAAAATTTTCAAATATGTTTGATTTCCCAAACTTCCACCTCAAAAATCATCATGATCCAAACTTCAAACGAAAAAGTGTTCAACATGAAAGTTGTTCCCCTTGATCTCACCTTGGCAAAAAGTACAAAAGCACCTCTTTTGGATCAAAATTGAGAGACTTGTGCATGGCTTCATTATGGGGAGTATTTTGGCAAGATTGGATTTCAAATGATCAAATTCTTTTGCATGCTTCCACATGATGGATTCAGTACACTTTGCACACGAATTGGAAGTGGGTTACATCATTCCTAAAGCCCAAATCATTGCCCATGCATCCATGCAAGGAGGTTTCTAAAATTTGCCAAATTTCAAGTGGTGAAAATATCAAGTACATTGCCTATTTAAACAAGCTTAAGGCTTCAGATTCATCATCAACACCTTGCCCAAGCTTTGCTAGACCAATTCAAACCCTCACTGCCATAGAATTTTTGAAGGTTTCTCTTGAAATCGAGCTTGAACTTCATCTTCTGTTTGGAAGTTCCAACTCCAGAAATTCACTTCCCTTTTCATCTCAATTGACTTCTGCAAGCAAGAGGACGAGAAAGCAATCAAATCCAGATCAAGATCAAGTGGAATTAGATCAACTCGAAGGTGATTTTTCAGAAACTTCTTCTCTTCGATTCTCCCTCAATTCTTTATGATTTTTGGTTGTCTGAAGTCCTATCAATATAGGTAAGAAGATTGAGTTGCTTTGAGGTTAAATCGAAGCAACTCAGTTCATAATCCTCAAAATTCAAATCCCTTTATCTTTTTATATATTTGGAATTCGACAAAATTGAGGTCAGATTCGAGCTCCTGAGCATTTTTTCTTTAAATCCATGTCTTGCTTTTTCATTTTGGTGATGGTTGATGGTGGACCAGTCCGGTGAGGTCCACCGGAGAAGAAGACCGGAGCTCTGGCTCCGGTGATGTGTTATCATGCATCTCAACCATAGGATCCAATTTAAGTGTTTTAATCTCATGCGTTGCTTTTGATTACCAAGCCTATGCCGCGTTGGCTGCAGTGCATCATGGAATGTGCGCTTATCACCATCTGATTTGCCACCTCAATTAATAAGGGAGATCAGATGGTTCTCATTTTTTTGAATTTCGGATTATTTCATTTAATTGCTTATTTTTAATTTATTCATATTAATTTCATTATTAATCCAAAAAATATGGGACTTTCACCAAAAAAATTCAAATATTTTTCTTTTTCATTTTTTGAATTAAAATGATATTTTGGATTAGTTTTGATATTTTTCATGAATTAATTGTTTTTGTGCATATTTTTAATTGTTTAAAAATACTTCTGACTTTTCAAAAATAATGAAATTTTTTGTCCAAGGTCCTTTGACCTTGTTTGACCTATGATAAATCTCTTGGCCATTTATTTGGTTTTTTGAAGAGGTTTTAGGTTTTTGATCAAACATAATTTAGTTTAAATGCATTTTAATTTGATTTATAATTGATTAATTGTATAGAAATTGTGTTGAGCCATTTTTGTTGACTCGTGAAGTTTGACTATGTGTTTGGGCCTTGGTCAAGGTTGATTTGACTTTTATTGGATTAAAATCATTAGATTTAGGTGATTGATGAAATATACATTTCATCTCCCAAAATGAATGAATGATTTTAATTTGATAAAATTCCTTCCATGATCAATTTATGTTTGTATCATTTCCCCTCCCTCTTCATCTTCAATCCCATTATATCCCATCCTTTCCATTGGCCAATGACATCTCAATATCATAAGGCTAATTGGTTCATCAATAACTTATGTTAGATGAACCAATACAAGTATGGATGAGATTAGGTTCATCCTTTGACCATTTTTCTTTTTGTGTGTGGTATGTTTTAGGAGTATGGTTTATTATACCATATCTTTGACATGCATTAACACCAAAATTTCTATTGCCCGGCCTCAAATAGTTATGAATTCTACATAAGTCTAATTACGGTTGCTTAACATAGCGCTAAATTTTGACCCAAAAGCATAGCATTCTAGTAAGTGAGATTGTAAGTCTCCCCCCTTTCATGGTCTTGTTTGGAAACTTGGCCTTTTCTCCTTCCTTTGGAAGATGTCTTGGTTCAAAGATCTATGCTTGTGAATAGAGGGTTGAGTGTTCTCCAAAGAATGACTTAATCATTTGAAAAGCAAAAACTCCACTAACATCTAATCAACTAACATTTGACTAACCTTTATTATAATTGCTTTTACTTTCAAGTCCTTTACTTTATGCAATTTAAATTCAAGCCATTTACCATTTCATTTGTCATTTACATATCATTTAACTTGTTTATGTTTATGCCATTTTCACTTTGCTCACTTGAGCCATATATTGTGGTTGTATATATTTGTTTGTGTACCTTGTTTGTGTTTGTGGTCTTAGGACCTTAAAACATATAATAAACAACAAAAACCCTAAAAAAATGTTTGTGTGGACTGTTAGATTCGATCTGAGCTTTGGACTTAGAATTAGGCAACAATCCCTATGCAAAAGGACTTGGCCAATGCCAACATTTATGAAACCAAGTTATTGTGAATTGAATTTTCATCTGATACAAGTGTTGAGATCCTCATGAGTTCATCTGCTACATGGTCTTAATGAAAATGTTACTCTGAACCTGTGTCTAATGCCTTATTCTGAGTCATTCAAGGAGTATGTCTTCTGATGCATGGAAGATTAAGAAGAAGACTATGAAGCTGTTTGCTCGGATTTGGCTATCTTTATTTGATGCCTTGCTCTTCATCCTGCTACTTGTTTATTGATATTGCTTAATTCTAAAGTCCAAAGGAAAAGTGGGTTTCTATATGACATTCTTGTCTATTGGATTGCATCCCATTGGTCAAATCTTTTCAACTTTTAACTTTTAATTTTATGCTTAGGATTAGTCTATTCATCTCCTCCCACTTCTTAAATTTAAAATATCTCCCTCTTTTCAAAATCTTCTTTGCTTGTGATTTCTAAACTTAGACTTTATTGCAAATTAGAAACTTTGGCCTTATGCTATTGCATTTGTAAACCCCTTTTCTTAATCAAACTTGTAAATGAATTTAACTATACTTGACTTAAAATTTCAAAAAGACAAAAAGAACTAACACTCATTCAAACTCTTTTAGGCCCTTTGTGCCTCTTTTAAATTTAAATTTTTGTTAAAAGTAATCCACTCATTTTGAAATTGTTACCATGAATTACGAGGTTTTGATCCCTCATTTTTATGTTGGTACGTAGGCACAAGCCCGAAGGTCTTGTCAAACACAAAAATATAATTAATGAATTCTTTTCTCATCCTCACGCTCTATTTTTTGTAAACATGATTTTATACCAAGAAACACGTACACACATAAAAAAAGGACTCCCTAGGAGTACCTAGGACACTTTGGGTGCTAACACCTTCCCTCTGTGTACCTAACCCCCTTACCTGTAATCTCTGGCATTTTATTAGTTTTGATTTGAAAACTTCTTATCTTTGGGTTTTGTTCGTACTTTTCCCTTTTCCTTTAGAAACAATAAAAACGCGGTGGCGACTTTGGTTTTATTGACGTTAAGTTTATCCATAACTTAATGGTCGTGAATTTACCGCTATAGATATAACACTTAGACATGGACATCTCAATTTCAAAGACATCAGAGATATGAAGAGAAGAAATATGGTTTCAGGGTTACCAGAAATCATCATTCCAAATTAAGTATGTGAGGATTATGTGTTGGCAAAGAAACACAAGAAAAACTTCAGCAAGGATGCATGAAGTTGTTGCGGTGAGAATCAGAGACCAAGCTATTTTATTAGCTTGACTCACAAGACTAGAGTTCACCATCGAACTTTATTATTTTCAAGGGAAAGGGGAAAAGATCAAAACCGAAAATGAATATGCAAAGTAAAAATAAAGGCTAAGATGTAAAGCAAATAAGAGCTCTAAGGTACGGGGGTTGATTATACTAAGGGAAGATACTAGCACCCTGAGTATCTATAGTATCTTATAGGAACCTCTTGAAAATATTTGTGTTTGTTTAAAATTCATTTGCTAAAATATTGGGGAGATGAGAAAAGAATTGTTTTTTTATTGGTTTTTTTATTTAGAAAGACATAAAGTCTTGTGCCTACGTATCAATGAAGGATCAAACCTCGTAGTTCGGGGTAAAAAATAACAAAAGGGTTTGTTTAGTTGATTTTAGAAGAAGAGACAAGTTGCTATCTTAAGGAGAATACTCATCTAAACCACCACATATATGAGAAGATGGATTTTTACATCATTATGAAGGAAGGGCTCCAACTTGGATATAAAATCTACAAGTATGCCACTAACTCCTTCATATGGAAAATAATCAACATCAATTTCAATCATTACTATGGGGTAGGAGATTTATATCTCAACTATAAAGATGATTCATGTCTAGTCTCTTTTGAGAAATGGTTTATTGTGAAAAAGCCAAGTGGCAAAAGTTTTGAATGAGATTTGTGTTTTTTAGTCTTATAGAAAGAGTTTGATATGCTTAAAGTGTTTTTGAAGCATTTATGAAGAAGGAAAGTTTGAAAATTCAATGACCTAAAGTCAAGGTTTTTTATGAAAGAAGTTCAAGTTTGAAAAAATCATAGGATTGGACTAGGGTTTAAAAGGGGCTAAAGGGCACAAGGTGAGTAAAGGAAGCTACAAACACACACAATAAATAAGCACATGAAAATAAGTCAACTATAATCCCCTTCCCTTGGATTAAAACATAAGCACAAGTATCATGCAAGAAATATCATGGATTAACAATATGCACTAAGTAAGAATATGAATAAAATCACTATCATGTATCAAGCTTAAACATATTAAGACACCAATCAAGGCCATCAATAAATGATGGAGCAAAAGGCATGGCATAGAGAATAGTTCATAACTGTAATACCCCAAAATTTACCCTTCATTTTTCCTGGAAGCATGGGATTATGTTTCACATTTCATTAGCATCATACTAGGTCATACTCATTACATACTGCATTAGTGACTTGGGAATCAGGTTTTGATTGATCACTCCTTAACAAAAGGAGACCACACAAAGCAAGATGGAGAAATTGGACTTCATTTTCTAAATATACAAGTCTCAAGGGTCTCAGGAGGCCCCGGGTATCTTATAATGGTCCTCAGTTCATCAGTGAAGGATCCAGAGCTATTAAAGTGTTCATCTGGATTTAATCAGGAAATTAGGGTTTCATGGCTACTTGCAACAAACAATGTTTGTTTGGAGGTAGAGGGGCTTATCCATGTCATGATTGGAGAGGCATTTTGGCCTAGGAAGACTCACAATTGTCTCAGAAAGATCCATTGGCAATCAGTGCAATCAGTTCCCGATCATTTTTGCCCTAAAATTAGGGTTTGGTATAAAATCAGTTTATTTCTGATTCCTTGGGTGAAACTCTTTTCCATAGCCCTCCATGTGTCCATAAGGGTCTACATACAAAAAATCAGCTCTTTATTTGAGCCAAAGGTGCTTCAATTGATTAATGGAATCGGGAATCAGACAGTTTGGGAAAAGATAACTCCTGACTTTTTGAGAGTGGAATCTCAAAATTCATGCCTAGGGGAGCTTACATGTGAAATTTGATCAAGGTTGGATCATGGATTCATCATTTAATCAGGAATTGGAAAAGTTACTTAATTTGGAAATTGTTGACTTTCCATTTAGGGCAAGTTTTCATGATTGTTGCACTCACTTAAAGCCCATTTTCCATCAAGATAAAAGCTCCATTTGAAAATTTCTCCAACACGAAAGTTGTTCCTCTTGTTCCAAGATTTCTAGAGATATAAAGTTTGCTCCATTTGGATTAAAATTGAGAAAGTTATTCTTAGTCAAAGTAAGACATTTTTTTAGGACACTTAGAAAAATTTCTAAGTCCAAAAATCTTCAAAGTTTGTCAAGACTTCTTGGCCAGTTTTCTTGCAGTTCAAGGCATCATTTGAAAATGTTTTCTTCACAATAATTACACCTTGCCATGTCCTATTTCACCTCCTTTTGGAATCATCTCATTTGGATCCATGGTTTGAGAGATATATTCATCTAAAGTGGGCACCATGACTTGATTTTCTAGGCAGCATTTAGGCCAAACTGGCCCAACCAGTTTTGCATGATGAAACCTGAACTTGAGGCCCATTTTTCACCTTATTCAATTCATCATTTCAACTTGTGATCAACATGAAAGATGCTAAGCTCCATGAGATCTTGCTACTGTTTGCATTATTTCATCATTTGGTGTCTTGATCATCAAGTTACATGGCCATAAAGTCACCACCTTGGAATGGATTTCTTGCTTGCCAAGCCATGCTACAAACCAAGTCACGTTTTGCTACCTCATTTTGGGCCTTGCGGCAATATGTCCATTCATTTAAACCTTGCCAAATAACAACATTTCACATGCCCTGATACACCTCACTTTGCATTTTTATTCTTTTGGACAAATCATGGATTTCTAAGCCCATTAAGCATCTAATCCACCATATTTAAAAGAGGCAAACCCTAAACCTAATAGAAGGCATTGGAATTTCGTGCAAGCAAGCAAAGGCAAAGTTTCATCACATAGCTTCCATTCTCTCTCAACAAGCTCTTGAGTTAGGATTCTTGAAGCACAAAAAAGGGCAGCCTCATCTTCTTCTATTTCTCTCCATAACCAAAGGGCAGTGGACCTAATCTCCACTAGGTAATCATCCTACTCTATCTTCCATGGCCATGTATTAATATACTTATGTTCATCACCATCATCATTACCATGCTCATCATTATTATCATTATTGTTCACCATGCCATTACCATGCTCATCATCATCATTAATGCCAATCACATTGCTTGTGTTCTTGTTATTGGTTCATGTTGAATTTTTGCCCTAGCCCGTGTCCATGTTAACCTCTTGTGGTCAACTTTTCTCCATGATTAAGCCATTATTTTTACTAAAACAAGTTACCATGATGATCTACACATTTTGTACTTGAACTTTGGTTTTTATTTCGTGTCATTTGGTGCCCTATAGCATGCGTATTCTTGAGTGGAAGATTGAAGAAATCCACTTGGTTTTCACGTTTTTTTGCATGAATATGGCATTAGGGTTTGGTTTGTGAGGAAGATGATGATGTGGCGCCTCCTGAACCGTTAGATCCAATGCTTTTGTTTTAATCCTGGCCATGCATGTTTGTTTTGTCCTGTAGTGACTTAAGTAACCTTGCCCTATTGATAAATGTTACATGCTTTTTAAGAATAAAATGTTCATCTTAAATGTGTCACGCCTGGACATTTGGTGTGGATCATGGGCCTAGTGTTGTTGCTTTCCACACTCCCTTTCCTGGCCCATCAACACTAACACATGTCCACTTTTATTTTCTTTTTTTAATTCACATCTATTTTTCTGTTTTGATTTTAATTATTTAAAATATTTTATTTGTCCATAAAATTACCCAAAAATATTTTCCACTTTTCTTAATGTCTTACTTAATTTTATTTAATTTTTATTTTCGTATTTATTTAATATTAATGTTTTATTTTAATTATTTATTCTAAATGGTTCAATTTAGCATACCTTTTTTCATTGATTTTATTTCCCTAACTTAAAATTATTTTTAACTTGTGATTTTTCGGATGAAGGTTGACCACTGTTCCATGGTCAACCTGACCTTTTCTTGGAATTTTATTTCCCATTTTCAATTTATTTTGGATTTATGTTTGACCTAGTCTTGTAGGTTGACTTTTGTTTTGACCTTTGTTTTATTTCAATTAATTTATGAACCAATTTTCATTATTTTTAAAATATTTTTGAGGGATGAGGATGTCTTGACCCCACCTTATTTAGGTTAATTTTTCATAATTTTCTTGATTAATTTACTATTTATTCTTGAGTTATTTCTAACCTAGTCTTGTTGGTTGACTTTTGGTTTGACCTTTGTTTTGTTTCAATTAATTTAATAACCAATTTTCATTATTTTTAAAATCTTTTTGGGGGATGATGATGTCCTGACCCTACATCATTTAGTTTAATTTTTCATAATTTTCTTGATTAATTTTCTATTTATTTGACATTTATTAAGTTGGTTCGAATTTTCAGTTGACTTCTTTATGATCGATGTTTGACTTAGGGATTGCTTATGGCAATTGAAGAGATCTTTTGATCCTCCCTTGTTCATCTCATATGCCATGTATTAGAGGCCTTTTACCTTGATTTTATTTGGTCCTTACCTCATTTCCTAATTAAATTATTCAGTGAACCCTTCTTGTGCATATTTTCATCTGTCTGATTCATCTGTCACCTGTTATACTTGTTTCTTTCATCCATGCTTATTATTGCTTGATTGTTTAACATGTTCATACTCCCATGCATTGTTTAACGTTCCATTATTTGATTCTTTGATTTGATTATACATTGTTTATTTATTCTTATTGTTTGATTAACTGTTGCCTACTTGTATGATGTATGAGGCATATATATTCTTATTGTTTGATTGCCATGAACAATCCCCATTCATAACAAATGTACCCCTCTCCCATAAAGTGTATAATATTTATTTATTCATTCTTTATTCATCTGTTAATACAAGAACTAAAACGAACATCCGGTAATCATTTCAAAACAAGATCAAAAGCTCGATCCAACGTCGAGTAATCGTTTTCAAAACTTAACAGAACCAGCACATATTCATCCATCCTTTTGTAAGTCGATTGCTTCATGCATCGCCATTTCTCTTATAAGTCGATTGCTTCATGCATCGCCATCTACCTCTAAGTCGATTGCCTCAGGCATCACCATCTACCCTTATCCGTGGCTCCCATCCTTGCTCCATCCGTCGATTCTTGTTCCGTTTAGGTAGAACCCTTTGTATGATAACATAGGTAGAATTCCCTTATTCTTTGCATGATAACATTAGGTAGATATCCCCTTCTGTAAACCCTAACACATAGGTCCACATTGCATGACAACTCTAGGGTAGAGCTTCCCCACTTTTTAGACCTTCCGTGCGTCTCCGATCCTGTGGCATGTCAATCCGTTCTATTGCAAAGAGGTAATTGCCTAAGACTCGATTCAGCGAGCTGCGACACCTACTGCTAGGACGTTGAACACATTGCCCACTTTCCTCTGACACAGCTGGTGTCCTCTTTTGTAAGTCCATGTTCATATGGCAATCCTTAACCCCTAGTTAGGCGAACTACGACAACTCTGATTCTCATGTTCAAATGAGATACGTAGGCACGAGATGCGATGTCTTGCCGAGTTTGACTGACGACTAACAATTAATCC
This sequence comes from Lathyrus oleraceus, assembly GCF_024323335.1. NCBI lineage: Eukaryota > Viridiplantae > Streptophyta > Magnoliopsida > Fabales > Fabaceae > Lathyrus > Lathyrus oleraceus. Next base: position 466,410,171 of record NC_066585.1, on the reverse strand, counting down.
TTGTTTGCTTTCGCCCTTGTTGTGATTCTTTTCTCTCGCCCTCGTTGCGATCGAGACTCTCCCTTTTCTCTTGCCCTAGTTGCAATCGAGACCCTTTGTTCCCGTAGTTAGCTGAACTACGGTTTGCTCTGATTCTCATTCCAGATGAGATACTTAGGCATAAGACGCAATGTCTTATCGAGCACACTTCTCTTTCGCCCATAGGTAGCCGAGCTACGAAGACTCTGATTGTCGCATCCGCGAAAAAACAACCGGCGGGCTGAAACAAAAAAACACACAGAGCCGCCACTGCGCGTTATTTATCCCAAGATAGGGAAAGGAAACGCTCAGAGAAACCTGGAAAAAAGCATGGTCTCGCGACCAAAGAGAAAGGGTAAGGGAGTCGGTTACGCAAGGGGAAGGTATTAGCACCCGTCACGTCCGTCGTACTCGACGGGATCCACGCTCTAAGAAAAGAAAAGGTTGCTAAAACATCACACACACACACACACCGAAGACAACACAGGTGAGCTCGATAGGACATCGCATCCTATGCCTACGTATCTCGTCTGGAACGAGAATCAGAGCTGCCGTAGTTCGGCTTACGCACGCCAAACAAGAAAACACAAACACAAGCAAACATGGAGCCTGAATGCCAATCACTGGACTTACATCAGCATCCGAACCAAAACGCACACCAGAAGGCAAACGTGGAGCCCGACCGCCAATCACTGGACTTACATCGGCATCCGAACCAAACACACACAAGAAGATAACAAGCAAACACACACAAAAAGAAAAAAAAGGTGCCTGGAGAGACCTCGCACGGTCTCCTGCCTACATACCTCGTCTGGAACGAGGATCAGGGCGATGTAGTTCCCCTGAAAGGGAAAGAAAATCTAGCCAGAAACCAAGGGAAGACACACTACCAGGGAGCTGGACTCGAGCCTAGTGTTATCATGCATCATTGCCCTACGTTGTGGTTTCTACCTACTTGTACAACAGCAAGCTAATCCTATCCAGGAAGAAAGCAAGCATGCAAGCATCAATCACAATACAACAAACATTTCACATAGCACACACTATATCCAGTCAAGTGAGGCTCAAACAAGGGTGGACTGCCGAAGCAAGTCATCTGTACAAGGGTAGTATTCGCTCTTAACCTTGCCATTGAGAGGCTAAGGTGAAGCAGATGAAAGGTGAGTGAAGATTAGACTTCACAGCTCTTATCCCTGTCCAGGGAGAGCTTCAGACAAAGGAGCGTGGGTCCAGAATGGAGGGACCCTTCTACGCTCAAAGACTCTGACACAACTGTACAAAGTACAAGATCTTGGGATTATGTCCCAATGCGTCAACACAGTGGTGTGAGCAGAGGGACGACTCAACAGAATAGCGGGGGATAGATTGCATATCCCTATGATCCGCCAATTGCCTCATAGAGGTCTTTACCTGCTTGGCACAAAAGTAAACAATCACAATCATCGCCTCTTAAGGAGGACTTCAGACAGTTGTCTGGCCAAGTAACAGGCCAGGTCTTCCAGACTACATGAAGTATAGAAAGTCTACCTCAACTGGTTTAAAAACCAAGCAGCAGCAAGCAAGTTCTTAAAGAACTGTAAGCGACTAAATGTACCTGAAATCAATCAAGTATCATCAGTACTCAGACAAACCAACAATAAACAGCAAATGGTTAATCAGTTAATCTGTACAAGCAACACAAGTTAATGCACATAAGTGAAAGCCATGAGCTCAAGCTCAAACATCAAACCTACAACACAAAGCCAATGTTAGTTCACAACATTAAACAAAACTCAATTTAATCAACTTGCATTTATCTCCTTGAGCCTTTTGCATTTCAACCTGAAAATCCACACCAAATGTGAGAAACTAGACCACTAGGCCAAGCCTAGGGTCCAAAGGGGATAAAAAAATCAAAACAGCAAGTGCAAACCAACCACAATCGCATTCAAACAAATTAAAAGCAAATGCAATTGGTCCCATGCTCATATCAATCACCATTATCATTTCATGCACAATTTAACATCAATCATGCAATTTGCAACTTCAAAAGACCAAACAGAACTATCTCACTCAAAAGCATACCAAATCAATTCAATTAATTCCAAAAAAATTCACACCTAAACAGGACTCATTCAATGTATATCATGTAAATTTTCAGCTCAATTGGACAAAATAAAGTAGGTCAATGAAAATCAAGAAGTCCAGACACATTTATACAAGCCAATTCAAGGTATCAACACAAGCATCATCTTCCAAAAATCATAAAACAGTGACAACAATTAAGAAATGAGTGGGATCAAAACCATGATGTCCTATAATGTGTCTAGAATGCTCACACCAAATTTCATCTTCATCCAATACAATATGAGGATTTCACAAGCAAAATGCCAACATGTGTCACACAAGATCACCAAATGAGCATACAGAGAAGAAAATTATCAATCAATTAGAAAACTCCATCAAACATTCCAGCAAAAATCACATGTTATCTTGACATATCGATGATCATTCACACAAAATTTCAGCTCAAATCAACATCCCTAAGCATTTTAAATAAAATCAGAAAGTTGACCTAGCTTGGTGTGACACAAATTGTCACACCTTGATCCAAAAATTCATATCTAATCAACCAAGTATCCAAAATTCACAAACTCTACATGAAAATCACCATCAAAATGTCCAGAATAAGCACAAAAATTTTCATTCATTTCTTTAAAGGTATGAGTATTTCATGAAGGTTTTGGTAAAACATACATAAATGTGACACATTCCACAAACCCTAGGCCAATTAATTTTCCACACATGCAAAAATTCCCCAAAAATCATAATCAAATTCTACACATCATCATGAAAATAATGCAAAAAGTCTCACTCAATTTGGATAAAAAATGAGGTCTCTATGATTTTTCTAAGTTCATGGTGTCAAATGAAAATGAAAAATGGAAAAGAAATGAAATAATATATAATTAAATGAAGCAATGGCAGTTTTGCAATTTTGAAGCAGTACACCAAAACGGCGTCATATCCATACACGGCCAGGAAATGTTCCTATTGGCCAAAACTGGCGGCAAAAAAGTTATTCAAATGGCCAGGCGCTTTTGAAGATCAAACAGCACATGTTCATCGTTTTTGCTCAAGAAATCTCCAGAAAACGCAGAAATTCAAGAACATCGAACATCAACTTAATTTGAAGACAGCTGCGATTCGTGATGCTTCTGGACATAAAAACCTCAAACAGATGCGTGCCAAGGTTCCTGAAGTTGAATGGAGAAGTTGTCTTAGCTCAAACACGATCCAGATGTGAGAAATCTCAAATCACCATTGATATGCACACTTTGAACAGTCACGAATTTGAAGCTTTCTTGCACCAAATCACCAAAACAGTTGGAGAGGAAGATGTAAGGAAGATGAAGCAAAAAGAATTTCTCGATTTGGTTGAGAATTGAAGGAGTTTGGATCCAAAGAAGCTTGATGAAGATTCTTGAGTTTTTGTGAATTTGGAGGGAAAATCAGTTACAAGCCTTGAGAATTGTGATTGTGATTTGCAATTCAGTTACAATTAAAGCTTTATGCTCATGCCTTAATCATCCTTTTAATCCAAATTAGCCAAAATGAGTTAATTAGTGTAATGCCATTTTCTTAATGCAAGGGCAAAAGTGACATTTCACATTAGGATATATGACAGCAATGTGACAGCTCAGACATCTTCTAAATGCCATTTGGAATGTGTTGGCTTTGGTCTCATGTCAATTGGCCTTGTATTTCTCATTTTCACTATGCCATGCCAAAAATGCACTTAAAGTGAGAGTTCAAAAATAGCCTAGCCAAATATTGATCCTTGATAACTCATGACAGTTCAAACCATTTCTATTTGGAATTTGTGATGTGTTGCAAAAACTCCCATTCCAAAATATCAATTATTTCTCAACTTGGACCATTTTGCCCTTGGATTTTAATTGTACACTTGAAAATTGACCTTTTGCATTGACCATTTTTGATGAATTTTGATTATGCACCATGAAAGTACATGTGAAATGGAGTTTGCTCATAAAAAGATCACTCATTTTGGACATTCCATGTGAAAGTTATGCCCCTTTGATTATAGGTCTTTTTTGAAATTGAATGGACCATAACTTGTCAACCATACCTGGGAATTTCAACTTCTTGGACTTTTTGAAAAGGTGAGACCAAGATCTACAACTTTCATGTTGAACAAATTTTCATTTGAAGCTTTTTTGGACATGTAATTTTGTGGTGAAAAACTTTCCATTTTTGGAAACTTCCATTACAAGTCACTTTCCATTTTTGGCAATTTTTGTCCTGACTTTATTTTCTTCATTCTTGAGCTTTGACATGTCAAATGAAACTTGCTTCAACATGAATGAAGTGTATCCAACTCTCTCCCACCTCCATAAAATCAAGCACAGTTGACCACAATTGACTTTTTCAACTGATAGATGAATTTGGCAATGCACTGATCAAGTTGAGCCCCAATCTTCTGATGAAATGGCTCAATGGTGAAACCCTAGCCTCAATAAGCTCAATACAATCATGAAATGATCCCCAGATCCATTATAGACCCCATCTCCTTGCTATGCCCTGATTGGCCCAATGCAACTGATTAGGGTTGACCAGTGGTCAAAACCCTAATCTCAAGGACTATGCTCCAACACTTGATGATGACAAACCATGATGATGATGATGAATCATTTCAATCCCACCAAGATGAAGACCAATCTCCTTGAGAACCACAAAACCCTAATTTGGACCTTCACATCCTCAGATGATCAATGACCAGTCCAATGAAACCCTAGCTTGCACATAACCTCACCATCTTCTGATCAAGACTTAGGAGGATGACTTGCACAATGTAACCACATGATATGCAATATGCAATGCCTAATGACCTAAAAAATGATATGCAATATGTTAAGCTAGTCCCAAGAGAAGAGAGCAAATTTTGAGGTGTTACACTGATTCTCATACTCAGGTGAGATACGTAGGCAGTGGATGCGACATCCTTGCGAGTCATTTTCTTCTAACCTTCCTTTTAGTAAATAGTACCTTAGATATACCTACACCCTTTAGACTAGAACAACAAGAGTGGATCCCGTAGAGTACTACGGATGCGTAGGGGTGCTAATACCTTCCCTTCGCATAACCGACTCCCGAACCCAAGATTTGGTTGCGAGACCTTGTCTTTTCCTTCTCTTCATGTTTTCTTCGATCGTTTCCTTTCCCTCCTTTGGGATAAATAACGAACGGTGGCGACTCTTCTGTTTTCTTTTTCCTCGCCGGTTGTTTTTTTCGCATCCAGTTGCGACAACTGGCGACTCTGCTGGGGACCCAGTTTCCCTATGCGAGTCCATCCCAGCTTTTGTGAGTTTCTTGTTTGTTGGGTGTTTATTCTTTTGTACAATTATTTACTTTCAGCATTTATCTGCTTTATCTTATTGCATTGTGTACATATGATTGTTGTATCTGTTGGATCTGTGGGGTTGATTGTTTGTTGGTTGGGTTGTTCTATGAGAGATAAGCCCACTACCCAGGCTTGAGCGTACACACAGGTTTTAGAGTGGATAGTCATGAGGCTTGCGTATTATGTTGCTACGTTAAGTCGTTCATGAAGACCCACACCCAGATGAGGTTTCTTTTGGATATATTCGGTCCTACGGGTGTTCCGTAACGACATGATGTTCCTTTAGAAGTCGTCGACTCTGGTGACCATTTCCCGAGGACTCATTCGAGGCCTCTCCTCCGAGATGCGGTTATGTTAGCTCTGGTGGGCGCATTCTCGCTGCTCAATCCGAGGACCCCGAGGCTGGGAACTTGCTTTTAGGATGTCCTGTTGAGGGGAGTCAGTGGAGGTATTTTGTCTCGTAATAATGCCAAACCTTCAGTGGTAAACGTATTATTCTCGACTGAAGGGTTAGAAGCTGACAAACTTCTGTTCTTAGAACTTACCAGTGAGGGGCGGGCTAAATTCAGGAAACCTTAACCTTCAACCAACCCGGTTTTCTGGAATTCTTGTTGGAGCAGAACCCTGGTCTCTTATATGTTCCTCAGTGGTTTTCTCTTCAGACAGTGCGACCCGACAGTTGTTTAAGCAGATGCAGCAATCCTGATTCCCATGTCACTGCATTGCATCACATCATTTTGCATTCATATCATTTAACACATGTTTATCTATTCCCAGGGGTTTATATCTTCTTCTTGATTCTAGTGGGGGTTCTCTGGTTCTCCTAAGATGGATAGTGGCAGAAAAAGACATGCCGCCTACAAGTTTCCTGTGGTTTGTTTGGATCCCATTCAACAGCTGATGAAGTTAATGGATCATGATTCTCTAGAAAGATTCCGGAAGGATTACGGTTTAATTCTAAGTTTCGTTACGGTTCTCTCCAAAGATCAACATGATGCTCTCTTTACATTGCTGCAGTTCTATGACCCTCCATTGAGGTGTTTTACATTCCCATATTATATCTTGGTCCCTACTTTGGAGGAGATTGCCAGTTTTCTCAGAGTTCCTATCAAGTCACAATTGTTATTCTACAGTTCTGAGTTTCTGCCCGATTTCAGCATGGTTGCTTCAGCCACATATTTGGGGAAATCAGTCTTGGAGTCTAATATGTGTCAGACGGGAGGAGTCAGTGGTTTTCATCTGAGTTTCTTAGTGGGAGAAGCCAAGAAGAAGCTTGAAGATGGTGATTGGAGGTGTTTCAATGCTGTGTTGGCTCTTTGTGTATATGGGATTGTTCTGTTCCCTAATGTTACAAAATTTGTGGACGTAGACGCAATATGCCTCTTCGTGTTGGGAAATCTAGTGCCGACCTTGCTGGGAGATTTCTTTCATTCAGTGCATCACAGGAATGAGAATAGAAGAGGAGGATTGGTGAATTTTTGTGCACCCTTGTTTCATAAGTGGTTCAGTTCTCACCTACCCAAGTCAGGAGCGTTCGTTGATTTTAAGGACTCGTTGAGTTGGTCGAAGAGATTGATGGGGACAAGAGCTAAAGATATTTCTTGGTGGTCTAACCGGAACTTGCTTCGGGCGGATATCATTCACAGTTGTGGGAACTTCCCGAATGTGCCGTTGGTAGGAAGAAGAGGAGGAATCAACTATAATCCTTCTCTAGCAGTCAGACAATTTGGATATGCTTTAAGAACTCCGCCTTTGGAAAAAGATGTGGAAGAATCTCTACTTTTCCATTCTTCATCTGATCTGACTGTATCCCATAAGGCAGCTGAGGCCTGGCTCAAGGTAATCAAAAGAGGAAGGACTGTGCTTGGAAAGGGGGATTGCAAGACTGACCCTCAGTATGAAGATTGGCTTCGGGGAAGAGTTGAAGAGTTTAGTCTGCCGTTTTCTATTGAAGAACCTTTGTATCCACCTACTCCTGAGCAGTCAGCAATGGTAAGTCGAGAGGAGTATGACGAATTGAAGAATACCATGGAGGAGCTTCAAACTGAAAACTCGGAGTTGAGTGTAAAGTTGCAAGACTTTATGCATCTCTACCATGAGGCATAACATCAGAAGGGGGAGGCTGTCAAATTGCAAGAGGAAGCGGAAAAGAAATTGACTGTGGAGGTGAACTTCTTCAGGAAAACTGACAAAGCTTTGGGGTCATCCGATTCTGAGTTGAGGCGAGTCAAGAAGCAGTTAACAGATGCCCGTGGTAAGTTAGCTGGGTGGCAAGAGCATTGGGATGCATTTTTAGCTTCTAGGAAGGCAAAAGAGGAGGAGATGGTGGCCGAATTGAATGGTCAGATGGAGAAGTTGAAGACTTTGCTGAAGGAGAAGAACAATGAGCTCCTGTGTGCCCGTACAACCAATGGTTACATCACAGATCAACTCGACAAGGCTCAAGAACAGATTGAAGAACTCAAAGTGCTGGCGGGTTTGAAGAAATCTAGACTTGAAGAGGTATTCGGGGAGGATGATGGGGATTATTACATAGAGCACATCAAAGAACTGGATGGGATTATTCACAAGAGGAATTTGCTTATCCGGCATTTGACAGAATCTCCAGATCATCCTGACACGGTGGCACTGCTGGCTGAAATTAGGAGCAGTCCTTATGGGTTGTATACATGAGGTTGATTCCTGATTTTTGTTCCTCTTTTGACATGTTGTGTTTCTTTGTTGCTTTGTAGTGATGATCCACAGGCTTGTTGTGGAGACCCTCTTTTGATGTACTGTTGGCTAAGGCCCTTCTCTTTGAAATCATTTGTATGACGGTTTTTCTTTATTGCATCTTGGTCTCCGAAGCTTATCCACAGCTCGACCTTCTTACACTATTTATCTATTGAGAGACTGGAATCAAGGGGTAGAATACCCTTTGGAATTGATAAACATGTCATTGCATTTGCATATTCATTATCATTTCAATCCCACCAAGATGAATACCAATCTCCTTGAGAACCACAAAACCCTAATTTGGACCTTCACATCCTCAGATGATCAATGACCAGTCCAATGAAACCCTAGCTTGCACATAACCTCACCATCTTCTGATCAAGACTTAGGAGGATGACTTGCACAATGTAACCACATGATATGCAATATGCAATGCCTAATGACCTAAAAAATGATATGCAATATGTTAAGCTAGTCCCAAGAGAAGAGAGCAAATTTTGAGGTGTTACAGCTGCCCCTATTCAATCCACTGTGAACCTGTCGATATGAATAGCCTCGGCTTTCAGATGATCAGGATGAAGAGTGATTGAATACCAAGAACAGACGAACAATTTGCACTCTGATGGGAAAATAATTAACAATGCCTGTCAGAATCAGCAAAGAAACAGTCTTGAAGCAAAAATCCGTCTGGAACGGAGAAAGTCGACCTGATCACCGAAACAGCAACATCGACCTGGATACCAAAATAAATGGTAACGCAGGGATAACCATGGCCTGAACACCATATCCGCTCGAGATTATTATTTCTTTTTCTTTTTTATGCTTTTCTTGAACCCCGAAATTTCCTCTTGCGCAAATGATCCTCAGATCACTGCATTTGAACCCCGTTCTCCTGTTTGCCAAAATAATGAACCCCATTCTCCAGTTTGAACCCCAGTCGCCTGACGATTACTCGCGATCGCCATTGTGAACCCCGTTCTCCAGAAAATGCCGCAACATCTCCCTTTCTCCATTTGAACCCCGTCTCCAGAAAATGCCGCAACATCTCCCTTTCTCCATTTGAACCCCGATCTCCAATCTCTCGTGATAATTCCGCTGGCAACGTCGGAAATAACACCAAACACCACTCTGAGGGCGACATGTCAGAGGGTATACCTTCACAAAAGGAAGGTAGCATGTGTATCTCTTCCTCAGAAGACACCTATAACGACCTCCATTGGCCTCAGCCAGAGTCTAAGGTGACACATGAACAGAAGATAATCCTGAGGACCTCATCCCGGATAAAATCTTCAATTCCAATCTCTATTTGAACCCCGCTCTTCCTGAAAATGTCTCCACATTTCCTTTTCTCTGTTTGAACCCCGAAAATCGCGCTGATCGCGTAACATCCTTGACTTCGTTTCCGTCTCTGTCCGACGGAAAAACTCATCCAGTATCGCACTACTGGAGAACATTGCTGATCTGACCTCACGATGCTAAACTCCTCAGAGTAACATCTTCACCATCCGGCGAAACCAAAACCTCAAGCGGTAACCACGGCTTGAACTGTGCTGATCACATAACATTTCCCATCTCTGCTTGACGGGAAAGTCTCATCCAGTATCACACTACTGGGGAATTACTCTGATTAAAACCACGATGCTAGACTCCTCGGAGTAACATCTTCGCCTTTGAACAAACCACCTCTCAAACAGTAACCACGGTTTGAGACTAGCTCTATGCTTGCAATATGATGCATGATTGATTTTTTCTGCGTAATGCTCCATAATCATGGAAATGCTACGCAATTTATTATTTTTCTATGCAACATGCTATGCTATTTTTCATGATGAATGTATAAAAAGTGTCTCCCCCAAGGGACTCTGCTGGGGAGCACGAGACACTCTGTTGAGGAACTCGTCAATACTCCGGTTCCACCCTGCTGGGGAACATCACTGCTGCTGGGATAAGGCAAACCCTCGCTGGGGAAGAACTTCCTTTGCACCCAATCCGCTCAGGAAACTGCTGGGGATAAGAACCACCAACGCTCTGTGGGGATACAACGATCTTTGACTTGCTGAGGATATCAATCCCAACTCTGCTTCGAGAAACCCTCACAGATACCTGACGACTTCACTGGGGAAATACTCACAGATACTCTGCTGGGAAACAGCCACCTTCAGGCCTGGCGACTGGGGAAGCATCGATCTGAAACCTGCTGGGAATAACCATCCTGACCCTGCTAGGGAAGCGAATGCCACTCCGCTGGGGATTACCCATGCAATCCATAGGTAGAACCAACCCAGCTGGGGACGCAAATATCAGTCTGCTACGGAAAACTCATCCAATCCACTGGTAGGATGAACACTGCTGGAGATATATTTCATTGAAACCCGCTCCACTCGGGGAATAGCAACCTTCAAACCTGTCGGCTGAGGACACCGTTTTAAACCTGTCGGGGATAACCATCTCGACTCGGCTAGGGGACCCACAGACCTTGGATCTGCTGGGGAGTTAGTCCTCTAATTCTGCTTGGGGATATAGCTGGGAAAATGAGAAAAGTTGGTACAGAACACCCGTCGACTCGTCGAACCACGGTATCCGCCTCTCAATCTCGTATCAGCTTTCCACTTTTGAGAACTCCCAGACTCGTCTGGACCTTTTCTGCTCCATCATCTTGTATTCCCAACCGCTCCGCGCTCGACGAAGATCGAACTCCTGGGATTTATACAGAAATTTCAATTTTCCGACTTTGAAGAGTCTTCTTGATTAATTCCAAAGGTCGTCGGACGTCTTAACGTCTTCCCATCGCTTCTCTTACCCATTCATTCGTCCCTGACTGGACCCTGCGGGGAATTTCTACAGACTTTCCAATCTTCCGATTTTGAAGAGTCTTCTTGATTATCATTCAAGGATCGGCGTACGCCTTAACGTCTCTTCGTCATTCCTTCATACATTCGTCCATGATCGGACTCCATAGGGATTTGCTTCGCCAATAACTTCCTCGTCACAACCTGCACGTGAGTGAAAATATCCAACAGTACCTGCAAAACAGATCGTTAGATAAAACCGTGCCCCAGGCGTGTCAAGATTTCAACACTTGGGTCACTTAACCTTCCGAATAAAATTTCAAGCTTTCAATCTTATAAACATGCATTGGAAGGGACCTGTATGTCTTAAAATGCAAGATTCTTTATCAAAATAATCGGATGTTTTTGCAATCAAAGCGGTAATGAAAACAAAACACAAAATTATTTGACTGAATATGCATTTTATTGATTGAAAAGTGTGGCTCAAATTGAGCAATACAAAGGAAGCAATTCCTGAAAAGAGGTAATTGCACAAAAGGAAAAATCTATCCTAATGGCAATGTGAACCTGTGATCTCATCGAGTTCCAACTCGGTTACACCCCATATGTCCTCAGACTCTCCGTACTTTCCTGCCTTCTGAACAAGACGTTTCTGATTGATCCCTACCGGGCATTATCCATGATGCTTTAACCAAAGCGCAAACGATCATGCTGGACGCAGTTGTTCGTTTCAATCCCTCTTTTGCCTGGACCGCCCTTTCGGGTTTTCAGTCCACCGGGATACCCATTTTTGCCCAAGTCGCCTTCACAGGTTTTCGACTTGCCGGGTGTACAGTTTTTTCATTTTATCCCTAATTCTTGCCCGAACCTTTCTTTATGCTTTTTGGTTCGCCGGGATGCCCTTTTTTGCCTGGACTATTTTGTTCTTTTCGTCCAGCGGGTCTATTTACACGAAGTATTTTTTAACTGCGTCCGCATTCACAGGGGATGGAAAATCCTCGCCATCCATGGTCGTTAACAACAAGGCTCCACCAGAGAAAACCTTCTTGACCACGAATGGACCTTCATAATTCGGTGTCCATTTGCCCCTACGATCGTTTTGAGGAGGAAGGATCCTTTTCAGCACCATATCACCCACGTGATACACCCGAGGTCGCACCTTCTTGTCAAAAGCACGCTTCATCCGTTGCTGGTACAACTGCCCATGACAGATGGCTGCTAGCCTCTTTTCCTCTATCAGGCTCAACTCTTCGTACCGGGTTCTTACCCATTCCGCCTCTTGCAATTTCACGTCCATCAGGACTCTCAAAGAGGGAATCTGAACTTCAACAGGTAATACAGCCTCCATTCCATATACCAATGAGAAAGGAGTTGCCCCAGTAGATGTACGCACCGACGTTCGATACCCATGCAACGCAAACGGCAGCATCTCATGCCAATCTTTATAGGTCACCACCATTTTCTGCACAATCTTCTTTATATTCTTGTTGGCTGCCTCAACCGCCCCATTCATCTTCGGACGATAGGGAGAAGAATTGTGATGCTCAATCTTGAATTCCCGGCACAATTCTGCCATCATCTTATTGTTCAAATTAGAACCATTATCAGTAATGATTCTCTCGGGAATCCCATATCTGCAAATGATGTCTCTCTTGAGAAATCTGGCAACGACCAGTTTTGTCACGTTCGTATAAGAGGCTGCTTCTACCCACTTGGTGAAGTAATCAATAGCCACTAATATGAATCTGTGCCCATTCGAAGCCGTAGACTCGATCTTCCCGATCATATCAATGCCCCACATAGCAAACGGCCATGGAGACGACATTAAGCTCAACGGATTTGGAGGCACGTGTACCTTGTCAGCATAAATCTGGCATTTATGACACTTCCGCACGAAATTAAAGCATTGGGCCTCCATTGTCATCCAATAATAACCTGCCCTCAGTAGCTTCTTCACCATTGCATTCCCACTGGCATGGGTACCGAACGACCCCTCGTGAACCTCTTTCATCAATTGGCTTGCTTCTCTATCATCGACGCATCGGAGCAAGACCCAATCAAAAATTCTCTTGTACAAAACCCCATCCTTATTCAGGTAGAACACCATAGCCAACCTCCGCAGAGTCTTTCGGTCCTTTTTCGATGCTCCCTCAGGATACTCTTGAGTCTCCAGATAGCGCTTGATATCGTAATACTACGACTTCTCATCATCAGACGCTGTATCAACAGCAAACACATAAGCCGGTCTATCCAGACGACCTACTTCAACACTGGGGAACTGATTCCACCTCTGCACCTTAATCAAGGCGGCCAGAGTAGCCAAAGCATCTGCCAAAGGATTCTCCTCTCTGGGCACATGATGCATCTTCACCTTGGTGAAAAATGTCAACAATCTCCTCGTATAATCCCGATATGGAACTAAATGAGATTGATGCGTATACCATTTCCCGTTAACCTGATTTATCACCAGATTTGAATCTCCATATATGACAAGGTTCTTGATCCTCATATCAATCGCCTCTTCAATCCCCAATATACAAGCTTCATATTCAGCCACGTTGTTGGTGCACTCAAATGTTAGCCGGGCAGCAAAAGGAATATGGGATCCTTTCGGCGTAACCAAAACAGCACCAACACCGCTTCCATTCACGTTAACGGCCCCATCAAACATCAGAATCCATTCGGATTCAGGGTCAGGCCCCTCCTCCGGGATTGGTTCCTCGCAATCTTTCGATTTGAGAAACATGATGTCCTCATCAGGGAATTCAAACTTCATCGGTTGATAATCATCAATGGGTTGCTGAGCGAGGTAATCAGACAATACACTCCCCTTGATCGCCTTCTGAGAGGTATACTGAATATCATATTCCGTCAAAATCATTTGCCACCTCGCAACCCGTCCGGTCAATGCTGGCTTTTCAAAAATGTACTTGATTGGATCCATCTTGGAAATCAATAAAGTGGTATGAACCAGCATATACTTCCTTAGTCGGCGAGCAGTCCAGACCAAAGCACAACAAGTTTTCTCGAGCAGTGAATATCTTGTTTCACAGTCGGTAAACTTTTTGCTAAGGTAGTATATGGCATGCTCTTTTCGACCAGACTCGTCATGCTGCCCCAATACACACCCCATAGACCCCTCGAGGACTGTCAGGTACAGAATTAATGGTCTTCCCTCCACAGGAGGCATCAGAATTGGAGGCTCCTGCAAATACTCCTTTATTTTTTCAAATGCCGCTTGGCAATCATTATTCCACCTGACCGTTTGATCTTTTCTCAACAACTTGAATATTGGTTCACACGTGGCTGTTAGGTGAGATATGAACCGTGAAATGTAGTTCAATCTACCTAAGAAACCATGAACCTCTTTCTCTGTTCTCGGTTCATGCATTTCTCTTATTGCTTTTACTTTTGCAGGATCAACCTCGATTCCTTTCTCGCTTACAATGAACCCCAGCAATTTACCGGACCGCACTCCGAACGTGCACTTGTTCGGATTCAACCTCAGTCTGAACTGTCTCAGCCGGTCGAACAACTTGGCCAGATCTACCAAATGCCCCTCTTCTGTTTGGGACTTTGCTATCATGTCATCAACATAGCATTCTATTTCATGATGAATCATATCATGAAACAAAGTCACCATGGCCCTCTGATAAGTAGCACCGGCGTTCTTGAGACCGAATGGCATCACCTTGTAACAAAAAGTACCCCATGGTGTAATGAACGTTGTTTTCTCCATATCATCTAGCGACATTTTGATTTGATTATAGCCAGAAAAGCCATCCATGAAGGAAAACACCGAGAATTGAGCTGTATTATCTACCAACACATCGATGTGAGGTAACGGGAAATCATCCTTCGGACTAGCTCTGTTCAAATCCCGGTAGTCCACACACATTCTCACTTTCCCATCTTTCTTCGGGACCGACACAATGTTCGCGACCCATGGCGGATAATTAGTGACAGCTAGGAAACCAGCATCCCACTGCTTCTGCACTTCCTCTTTAATCTTCATTGCCATGTCAGGTCGAGTTCTGCGCAACTTCTTCTTTACTGGAGGACAATCTGTTCTCAACGGTAACTTGTGCACAACGATATCGGTATCCAACCCTGGCATATCTTGATAAGACCAGGCAAAGATGTCGACATACTCTTTCAACAACACTACCAATCTGCTCTTAACACTTTCCTCCAAAGCAGCCCCAATTTTCACTTCTTTCTTAACCTCGTCGGTACCCAAGTTTACAACCTCAATCGGCTCTTCGTGCGGCTGAATCACCTTCTCCTCTTGTTTCAACAATCTGGCTAATTCCCCTGGCAGTTCACAATCTTCTTCGTCTTCTTCTTCAGCAAGATAGATTGGATTGTCGAAGTCATACAAGGGTGTAACAGGATTGTTATCAATGAGATCCGGAGAAGAATCGCATCTGCATGAATGTTGATTCATGCATTGCTTTAGAACCGGTGTGACAAAATAAAAAAGGAAAAATGAAAACATTGCCATTTTTATTTTGTTTTTATTTTTAAACTACAAAAATAAATGAAAAACAGGGAACACCGCTTTTAATTGAAAAACATCCTTTATTAATGATGCAAATTTGCAAATATGAACATGAGGCGGCCCTTACAATGAACCATTACGTGTCGGGCAACACGTATTGCTTTCATGCATATAAACTGAAAACAGGAAAAATATTACTCTTCCAGCAGAGTGACCCGGATGATCTTTTCAGCCTTCCAGTTCTGGATTCCCATCCCTGGTGCGCACGGCTTTATCCACCGGTCCATGTCACAGTCGCTATCAGCCTCATCACTCATCATGCAGATGTGATCCGGATCCAGCATTCCGGCACTTGTGAATGTGACTGGCGTACGACGTCCTCTGCCCTGTCCTGAGCCTCGGCCCGGCTGATACCCCACTCCAGATCGGTCCTTCTTTGTGGAGATATCCATCATCCTGCCCCAACCAGGAGCCTCTCCATTCTTCACCACCTCAGCGGCCTGCTTATACGAAGATATGGACGGTTTCTCTTCCTCTTTGGCAAAAAGAGCATTTTCTACCTTAACGGTTTCAAATGCTTGACTAGGCGTCTCCCAGATTTCGCCGTCCATCTCCACATATTTGAACGAGGACAAGTGGCTGACAAAGATGTCCTCCTCTCCGCACACAGTGACGACTTGGCCCTCCCAGATGTACTTCAACTTCTGGTGCAAAGTCGACGTCACTGCCCCAGCAGCATGAATCCATGGCCTACCCAACAAGCAACTGTATGCCGACTGAATATCCATGACATAGAAAGTCGACTTGAACACCTCCGGGCCTATCTTTACTGGCAGCTCAACCTCTCCAAACACGGCCCGTTTTGACCCATCAAACGCCCTTACTATCAAATCAGTCGGAGTCAAAATCAGCCCATCACAATTCAACTTTGCCAGAGCCTTCTTTGGCAACACATTCAAAGAGGAGCCGGTATCAACCAGCACATGCGAAAGCACGGCTCCTTTACATTCCATTGCTATGTGTAAAGCCCTGTTATGATTCCTTCCATCCACGGTTAGGTCCATGTCTGTAAAACCCAGCCCGTGGCTGGCATGCACGTTCGACACGACCGTCTCCAACTGATTGATGGTTATCTCTTGAGGAACATAGGCTTTCTTCAAGATCTTCAATAAAGCCTCCCTGTGCCCCTCAGAGCTTAACAGCAAAGATAAAATGGAGATTTTGGAGGGAGTCTGCTGCAGATGGTCAACAAGTTTGTACTCTGACTTCTTGATGATTCGTAAGAATTCCTCTGCATCATCATCAAGCTTATCCTCCGACCCCGCAGGCGCCGGTGTCACCACTGGAGTACCTTCACCGACCACAGCTTTTCCTTTCGCCCTGGCTAAAGCCTCGGCCTTTTCTTTTTTCTCTTTCTCTCCTTCTCCTCCCCTCAGGGCATTCGGAGCAAACAACCTTCCACTGCGAGTGAAACCGCTGAGACCGGCATTATCCACCTTTGAAATAGTGGTTTCACTTGCAGTCTGGTCTTCCATTTTTTCACCATTGCAATAGACCTCTCCACCATAATGCCAAGGCACGGCATCATCTTTGTCGTATGGAATTGGTCCAGGTACCGTGATGGTAACTGGAGCCGCTTCAGCAAGAGTAGACAAATCCACCGGATCAAAATATATTGTTATGGTAGAGACTTCCTCTTTTTCCTTATCAGCCTTCTTTTCAATCACAATACTCCCCTCGTCCATCAGACCCTGGACAGTTCTTCTCAACAACATGCATCCCTCAGGAGCAACAGTGCACTCAGCACAACCATAACCACAACCCGGGTAGACCCCATTTATCATCAATTGTCTCTTGACCTCAGCCAGAGGAGTCTTCAACTGATCCACGACAGACAACTCAATCCTGTTCTCCTCAGAGATAGCATTCACCCCCCTTTGACCATGCGCGGGCATGGGATTAGCATTAACGTTAGGAGATGGTGCAAAGTTGATCGCCTTCGAATCCACCAGGTCTTGAACTGTGTGCTTAAAAGCTTTACAGTTCTCAATGTTGTGTCCGGGAGCACCCGAGTGGAATTCTCATTTTGCGTTCTCATCATAGCTGGCTGGCCTTTGATCAGGTCTCAAAGGTGCCAGAGTTCTGGTCTGTACTAACCCCAGATCCATCAACTTTTTGAACAGGAAAGAATAGGTTACCGGAGGCCTATCAAACTGCCTGTCCATAGCTCTTCCCTTCATCTGATAACCAGCCCTTTGAGGCCTCTGCTGAAAGGGTTGCCTCTACTGTTGTTGTTGCTGCTGTTGCGGTTGCTGTTGTGGTTCAGCAGGAATGGTTACCGCAGCAGTGTGCTGGAAGTAATGATCCCTACTGGGTCCTCGTTGAGCATACACGGCGCTGGTACCGCCCTCTTTCTTCCTCTGGCCACCATTACCAAACGGCTTTTTCAATCCTGAAGAAGAGGCGTTACTCTGTATCTTCCCGAGCTTCAGCCAGCTCTCAATCCTCTCTCCAGCCACCACAATATCAGAAAAGTTGGTCACCGGACAACCAACCATTCTTTCAGCAAATGCCCCCTGCAGGGTCCCCATGAAAAGATCCGACATCTCTCTGTCAACAAGAGGAGGTTGCACTCTGGCAGCCAACTCTCTCCACCGTTGGGCATATTCCTTAAACCCTTCATTATTCTTTTGAGACATACCCTGCAGCTGGGTACGACTCGGAGCCATGTCAGCGTTGAACTGATACTGTTTAAAGAATGCGTCCCCAAGATCTTGCCAATTCTTGATATCTGAGGACTTGAGCTTGGTGTACCATTCCAGGGAACCTCCGGACAAGCTGTCCTGGAAAAAATACATCCATAGCTTTTGGTCCATGGTATATGCCGAGATCTTGCGGACAAAAGCCTGCAAATGCGTCTCAGGACAAGAACTTCCATTATAACGATCAAACGCGGGCGCTTTAAACTTTTGTGGGATCACAATCCCCTCGACTAGCCCCATATTTGACATGTTAACCACCCCAGGAGTGGCATAACTCTCCAAAGCGCGGATCTTTTCAGCCAGCAGCTGAATCTCTTTGTTCTGAGGTGGAGCACCATACTGACCAAAAGGCTCGTTATGCATTGAAAACTGATCTGCTTCCCTGTCTTCCTCTCCGTCCTCATCAAACCCGTAGAATGGAGGCAACAGACCGTCCTTCATATTCTGCCCCAGACCGGGCCCAGGTTGACCACCAGCAGTACCAAAACCAGCGACATTATTCACTATACCGACCGTTGTCCTCTTACCCCCGTCTCTTGAGCCACCCAGCCCCTGGTTGGAGACACCATCCAGGTTTACACCACTATTTGCTGCAGAAGCCCGCTCGAGCTTCTCGACCTTATCAGCCAGAGCTTTCTGACCAACTGCAAAGCCTTGCATAATGTTGATCAGCTCATTCATCTTGTCTTTCAGCTCGAGGAGATCAGTACTTGGAAGATCCATTAGCCTGGGAGTGTTGCGCCTTGTGAAGTATCTGTGAGGACGAGTTGAGTGCAAAGGTACAGTTCTGCGAGCACGAGCAATGATTCCTAAAACAATCAAGCACGTTAGCAACAAATACCTGCAAAATAAAACACAAGTTATTATGATCAATGCATGAATGCAGTGTTTATCCACATGAGGAACACTTTGTCTCTTGATCCTGGCATCATCGAGACAAAATAATAATCTGGCATCAATATTCTGATATTCAGCATTTGATTCATCATACAGATCAGAGATATATGATTCAGCAAAATACCCCCAACCATGTGTGTGCTTGTGTGAGTGCATATGGTAAAGCAAATAAAGCTTGAAGATCAATCGTTGAATGAAAAATAACCATCACATAGCCAAAAGCGCACAAACAGTGCCATAGTCATACATCAAACCAGATAAAATTCAAATACAATCCTCCAGAATCAAGAAAGAAATACAAGCAAGTAGATTCCGTCAACAAGCCTGACGGTAATCCACAACAAATGAAAGATCTAGCTGGATGAGGGTCCCACAGATGGCCCTATCTCATCTTCCATCCTCGCGAACTCTGCGGCGAACCTGAGCTCGGTGTTCTCCTGCTGTAATCTCCCCACCTCCTTCTGGTGGATCTTCATCTGCCTGAAGTAGTGATCTCTCTCGGCCATGTAATGATCCCTCTCAGCAATGATCTTCAGATTCTCTGACTCCTTAACCTTCAGCTTTGCCTCCCACTCAGCAATGAGTACTCAGACTCGGTCATCCCTCTGATCTCTCACGAGAATCTGCCTCCTCTTCTCGTCCTCAATGACCTTTGAAGCTCTAGCCAATCTCTCCTTAGTGATGTCGTGCTCCTTTGTTGAAGATGCTAAGGCTTGACTAACCTTCCCATAGTAGGCAGTATCCATCTCAAAGCGCTTTGCTTCCAGGGCATGTCGCTTGTCTTGATCTTCCATCTTCACTCTGATCTCCCGATTGGCCATCTGAACCCGAGCAACAGTCATCTCCAATTCCGCTTTCTCTGCGAGCAGCTGATCTCTGGCTCTCTTCATCTCGAGGAATTCCTCCATGCTGACAGAAGAACTTGGACCCTCAATCACGGGACACCAAGGATCACCTCCTGGAAATGGTAGAAGAGTGAGCTCTATCCTCTTCCGCAACCAATCCTCAAATAATGGAAAATACCGACAGTTAACTTTGCCAAACGGAACCTTTCCTTTCCTCTGAATGTTACGCCATGACCCAGACACCTGCATCAACTTGGCCTGATTGCCCTCAATCGGGAAGTAAAAGGACTCCTGAGTCTCACACTCAAGGGGAGGAACCTCCATAGAAAATCCCATCTGCCTCCGAAGAAGTGTTGGATTGTAATTAATGCAACCCTGCACACCTATGAGAGGCACATTGGGAAAATCCCCGCAGCTATATATAAAATTCCGTCCAGCCAAACCATTATGAGTCCATGCTATGTCATCAGGCCGCAACCCCATCAACCTGAAGGACCACTTGACCGAAGGATCAAGATGAGCAAAAGCACCTCTGGAAGGCAAATACCCCATAAACCACCTGAAGAGTAACTGAGCACAGCACCGGATCAAACCACCATGCCGCTTCTCGTTTCTGTTATGAACCGAGTAATAGACATCTCCGATCAGAGTAGGAATAAGGTTTCTCTGTATGAACAATCTGATATCATTATGGTCCACAAAGCTCTTCTGATTAGGAAACAGAATAATCCCATAAATGCTCACAGCAATCCATACACAAACCGTCTTCCAATTACCCACTGCAGCATGTTCCTTGGCTTTTGCCTCCAAGAAACTCAAATGCAAACCTGGTAACTTTCCTTTCTCCTTCAAACCCTCCTTAGTCATTTCCGGACTCAAATAAAGAGCACGAGAAATCCCAAGGACGTCAGGCTCTCTCCTAATAGCACAGAAAGGAATCTGATCGCGGATCTGAACACCCAGGATGCTAGCATAGTCCTCCATCAGAGGTCCCAACAAATAGTCTGGAAATACAAAGCATCTCAGCCCCGGGTCATAAAACTGGAGAAGAGTATGAATGGCGCTCCTGTCGCTGTCCGTGAGTCTGAAAACCATCTTCAGGATACTACCGTATGACTCTCTGAACATCCCAACATGGTCAGGTGTAATCAATGCTATCATATCTCTCAACTCATCAATCTCTGGGTTGAAGAAACAGTAGGCAACATCATGCTTCAAACCGGTCCTCATCTCTGAGCAGAAATCTCTCAACCAGGATCTTGATCCAAAATGTCCCTGCATATGGATAAACATGTGTTAGATGCAGGTAAATGCAATATGTAATGATGCTGATGAATGAAAGCAATGCATTGCCATCCTCCAAGTCATCTGATCATCTGTTGCTCTGAACCACAGCCCGGACCACTGAACCGATCACAACCATCTGAAGGAATATGTAACCACAAATCCATCTCAAGGGTTCCGAAATAAACGGAAGACAGATACATCAACATCATCATCAAACCATCTCTGATCAGATACCCACAATCATCTGAATCGGCCCGGGGAATCCTGAAATAAACGGATCCCCACTGATAAATAACTCGGACAACACTCCGGCGTCTCGGCAATGAACGGCCATAAATCCGACTTATAAATACGACTCTGATCAACGGAACCAAAAGTCACCATTTGAGTCACCATCTGAACACGCATCTGAAAGAATCACCCTCCCCTCACAGGTAAATTCTAATCAGGTCATCCTAAGGCGGATAATAGTCTTGACAATCGGGCAGAGATACTCAATGGGTTTGCCCTTTCGGGTGTGCCATTGTAGCTCCCTTAAGATCGTCTAAACCAAAGATCCGAGAAATGATCGGTCACCAGAGTCAATAGTTCAGATGAAGTAACTCAGCCAAAGTGGAGTACCCCACAGAGGAAAGCACTATCAAATGAACCTCGTCTGGCTTATGGTATGTCACGTTGCAACAATATGCTGATAAAGCAAATGAGGAACGCGAGACCACACTAATCCTAGGTGTATACTCGGGCCTGGGTTTTAGCCCCACTCAGAACACCCACCCCAAACAGAGGAACCACCTGCACAGAGGACGGCAACATGATAGTATGATGCATGCAAATATTTATGCAAATATATACACAGGTTAGAATAATAAGTGCAATAAATAAAGCAAAACAAGCAACCTAAACTATCCTAGAACGCTAGGAAGAACTCGCTTAGGGAAGATGGACCAGCACAGGTCAACATCTTGTAGTCCCCAGCAGAGTCGCCAGCTGTCGCATCCGCGAAAAAACAACCGGCGGGCTGAAACAAAAAAACACACAGAGCCGCCACTGCGCGTTATTTATCCCAAGATAGGGAAAGGAAACGCTCAGAGAAACCTGGAAAAAAGCATGGTCTCGCGACCAAAGAGAAAGGGTAAGGGAGTCGGTTACGCAAGGGGAAGGTATTAGCACCCCTCACGTTCGTCGTACTCGACGGGATCCACGCTCTAAGAAAAGAAAAGGTTGCTAAAACATCACACACACACACACCGAAGACAACACAGGTGGGGTTAAGAGAAAGAGAGCTCGATAGGACATCGCATCCTATGCCTACGTATCTCGTCTGGAACGAGAATCAGAGCTGCCGTAGTTCGGCTTACGCACGCCAAACAAGCAAACACAAACACAAGCAAACATGGAGCCTGAATGCCAATCACTGGACTTACATCAGCATCCGAACCAAAACGCACACCAAAAGGCAAACGTGGAGCCTGACCGCCAATCACTGGACTTACATCGGCATCCGAACCAAACACACACAAGAAGATAACAAGCAAACACACACAAAAAGAAAAAAAAGGTGCCCGGAGAGACCTCGCACGGTCTCCTGCCTACATACCTCGTCTGGAACGAGGATCAGGGCGATGTAGTTCCCCTGAAAGGGAAAGAAAATCTAGCCAGAAACCAAGGGAAGACACACTACCAGGGAGCTGGACTCGAGCCTAGTGTTATCATGCATCATTGCCCTACGTTGTGGTTTCTACCTACTTGCACAACAGCAAGCTAATCCTATCCAGGAAGAAAGCAAGCATGCAAGCATCAATCACAATACAACAAACATTTCACATAGCACACACTATATCCAGTCAAGTGAGGCTCAAACAAGGGTGGACTGCCGAAGCAAGTCATTTGTACAAGGGTAGTATTCGCTCTTAACCTTGCCATTGAGAGGCTAAGGTGAAGCAGATGAAAGGTGAGTGAAGATTAGACTTCACAGCTCTTATCCCTGTCCAGGGAGAGCTTCAGACAAAGGAGCGTGGGTCCAGAATGGAGGGATCCTTCTACGCTCAAAGACTCTGACACAACTGTACAAAGTACAAGATCTTGGGATTGTGTCCCAATGCGTCAACACAGTGGTGTGAGCAGAGGGACGACTCAACAGAATAGCGGGGGATAGATTGCATATCCCTATGATCTGCCAATTGCCTCATAGAGGTCTTTACCTGCTTGGCACAAAAGTAAACAATCACAATCATCGCCTCTTAAGGAGGACTTCAGACAGTTGCCTGGCCAAGTAACAGGCCAGGTCTTCCAGACTACATGAAGTATAGAAAGTCTACCTCAACTGGTTTAAAAACCAAGCAGCAGCAAGCAAGTTCTTAAAGAACTGTAAGCGACTAAATGTACCTGAAATCAATCAAGTATCATCAGTACTCAGACAAACCAACAATAAACAGCAAATGGTTAATCAGTTAATCTGTACAAGCAACACAAGTTAATGCACATAAGTGCAAGCCATGAGCTCAAAGTCAAACATCAAACCTACAACACAAAGCCAATGTTAGTTCACAACATCAAACAAAACTCAATTTAATCAACTTGCATTTATCTCCTTGAGCCTTTTGCATTTCAACCTGAAAATCCACACCAAATGTGAGAAACTAGACCACTAGGCCAAGCCTAGGGTCCAAAGGGGATAAAAAAATCAAAACAGCAAGTGCAAACCAACCACAATCACATTCAAACAAATTAAAAGCAAATGCAATTGGTCCCATGCTCATATCAATCACCATTATCATTTCATGCACAATTTAACATCAATCATGCAATTTGCAACTTCAAAAGACCAAACAGAACTATCTCACTCAAAAGCATACCAAATCAATTCAATTAATTCCAAAAAAATTCACACCTAAACAGGACTCATTCAATGTATAGCATGTAAATTTTCAGCTCAATTGGACAAAAGAAAGTAGGTCAATGAAAATCAAGAAGTCCAGACACATTTATACAAGCCAATTCAAGGTATCAACACAAGCATCATCTTCCAAAAATCATAAAACAGTCACAACAATTAAGAAATGAGTGGGATCAAAACCATGATGTCCTATAATGTGTCTAGAATGCTCACACCAAATTTCATCTTCATCCAATACAATATGAGAATTTCACAAGAAAAATGCCAACATGTGTCACACAAGATCACCAAATGAGCATACAGAGAAGAAAATTATCAATCAATTAGAAAACTCCATCAAACATTCCAGCAAAAATCACATGTTATCTTGACATATCGATGATCATTCACACAAAATTTCAGCTCAAATCAACATCCCTAAGCATTTTAAATAAAATCAGAAAGTTGACCTAGCTTGGTGTGACACAAATTGTCACACCTTGATCCAAAAATTCATATCTAAATAACCAAGTATCCAAAATTCACAAACTCTACATGAAAATCACCATCAAAATGTCCAGAATAAGCACAAAAATTTTCATTCATTTCTTTAAAGGTATGAGTATTTCATGAAGGTTTTGGTAAAACATACATAAATGTGACACATTCCACAAACCCTAGGCCAATTAATTTTCCACACATGCAAAAATTCCACAAAAATCATAATCAAATTCTACACATCATCATGAAAATAATGCAAAAAGTCTCACTCAATTTGGATAAAAAATGAGGTCTCTATGATTTTTCTAAGTTCATGGCGTCAAATGAAAATGAAAAATGGAAAAGAAATGAAATAATATATAATTAAATGAAGCAATGGCAGTTTTGCAATTTTGAAGCAGTACACCAAAACGGCGTCGTATCCATACACGGCCAGGAAATGTTCCTATTGGCCAAAACTGGCGGCAAACAAGTTATTCAAATGGCCAGGCGCTTTTGAAGATCAAACAGCACATGTTCATCGTTTTTGCTCAAGAAATCTCCAGAAAATGCAGAAATTCAAGAACATCGAACATCAACTTAATTTGGAGACAGCTGTGATTCGTGATGCTTCTGGACATAAAAACCTCAAACAGATGCGTGCCAAGGTTCCTGAAGTTGAATGGAGAAGTTGTCTTAGCTCAAACACGATCCAGATGTGAGAAATCTCAAATCACCATTGATATGCACACTTTGAACAGTCACGAATTTGAAGCTTTCTTGCACCAAATCACCAAAACAGTTGGAGAGGAAGATGTAAGGAAGATGAAGCAAAAAGAATTTCTCGATTTGGTTGAGAATTGAAGGAGTTTGGATCCAAAGAAGCTTGATGAAGATTCTTGAGTTTTTGTGAATTTGGAGGGAAAATCAGTTACAAGCCTTGAGAATTGTGATTGTGATTTGCAATTCAGTTACAATTAAAGCTTTATGCTCATGCCTTAATCATCCTTTTAATCCAAATTAGCCAAAATGAGTTAATTAGTGTAATGCCATTTTCTTAATGCAAGGGCAAAAGTGACATTTCACATTATGCTATATGACAGCAATGTGACAGCTCAGACATCTTCTAAATGCCATTTGGAATGTGTTGGCTTTGGTCTCATGTCAATTGGCCTTGTATTTCTCATTTTCACTATGCCATGCCAAAAATGCACTTAAAGTGAGAGTTCAAAAATAGCCTAGCCAAATATTGATCCTTGACAACTCATGACAGTTCAAACCATTTCTATTTGGAATTTGTGATGTGTTGCAAAAACTCCCATTCCAAAATATCAATTATTTCTCAACTTGGACCATTTTGCCCTTGGATTTTAATTGTACACTTGAAAATTGACCTTTTGCATTGACCATTTTTGATGAATTTTGATTATGCACCATGAAAGTACATGTGAAATGGAGTTTGCTCATAAAAAGATCACTCATTTTGGACATTCCATGTGAAAGTTATGCCCCTTTGATTATAGGTCTTTTTTGAAATTGAATGGACCATAACTTGTCAACCATACATGGGAATTTCAAGTTCTTGGACTTTTTGAAAAGGTGAGACCAAGATCTACAACTTTCATGTTGAACAAATTTTCATTTGAAGCTTTTTTGGACATGTAATTTTGTGGTGAAAAACTTTCCATTTTTGGAAACTTCCATTACAAGTCACTTTCCATTTTTGGCAATTTTTGTCCTGACTTTATTTTCTTCATTCTTGAGCTTTGACATGTCAAATGAAACTTGCTTCAACATGAATGAAGTGTATCCAACTCTCTCCCACCTCCATAAAATCAAGCACAGTTGACCACAATTGACTTTTTCAACTGATAGATGAATTTGGCAATGCACTGATCAAGTTGAGCCCCAATCTTCTGATGAAATAGCTCAATGGTGAAACCCTAGCCTCAATAAGCTCAATACAATCATGAAATGATC
This sequence comes from Lathyrus oleraceus, assembly GCF_024323335.1. Classification (NCBI taxonomy): domain Eukaryota; kingdom Viridiplantae; phylum Streptophyta; class Magnoliopsida; order Fabales; family Fabaceae; genus Lathyrus; species Lathyrus oleraceus. Next base: position 466,383,621 of record NC_066585.1, on the reverse strand, counting down.
CCCAGATCCATTATAGACCCCATCTCCTTGCTATGCCCTGATTGGCCCAATGCAACTGATTAGGGTTGACCAGTGGTCAAAACCCTAATCTCAAGGACTATGCTCCAACACTTGATGATGACAAACCATGATGATGATGATGAATCATTTCAATCCCACCAAGATGAAGACCAATCTCCTTGAGAACCACAAAACCCTAATTTGGACCTTCACATCCTCAGATGATCAATGACCAGTCCAATGAAACCCTAGCTTGCACATAACCTCACCATCTTCTGATCAAGACTTAGGAGGATGACTTGCACAATGTAACCACATGATATGCAATATGCAATGCCTAATGACCTAAAAAATGATATGCAATATGTTAAGCTAGTCCCAAGAGAAGAGAGCAAATTTTGAGGTGTTACATTGATTCTCATACTCAGGTGAGATACGTAGGCAGTGGATGCGACATCCTTGCGAGTCATTTTCTTCTAACCTTCCTTTTAGTAAATAGTACCTTAGATATACCTACACCCTTTAGACTAGAACAACAAGAGTGGATCCCGTAGAGTACTACGGATGCGTAGGGGTGCTAATACCTTCCCTTCGCATAACCGACTCCCGAACCCAAGATTTGGTTGCGAGACCTTGTCTTTTCCTTCTCTTCATGTTTTCTTCGATCGTTTCCTTTCCCTCCTTTGGGATAAATAACGAACGGTGGCGACTCTTCTGTTTTCTTTTTCCTCGCCGGTTGTTTTTTTCGCATCCAGTTGCGACAACTGGCGACTCTGCTGGGGACCCAGTTTCCCTATGCGAGTCCATCCCAGCTTTTGTGAGTTTCTTGTTTGTTGGGTGTTTATTCTTTTGTACAATTATTTACTTTCAGCATTTATCTGCTTTATCTTATTGCATTGTGTACATATGATTGTTGTATCTGTTGGATCTGTGGGGTTGATTGTTTGTTGGGTTGGGTTGTTCTATGAGAGATAAGCCCACTACCCAGGCTTGAGCGTACACACAGGTTTTAGAGTGGATAGTCATGAGGCTTGCGTATTATGTTGCTACGTTAAGTCGTTCATGAAGACCCACACCCAGATGAGGTTTCTTTTGGATATATTCGGTCCTACGGGTGTTCCGTAACGACATGATGTTCCTTTAGAAGTCGTCGACTCTGGTGACCATTTCCCGAGGACTCATTCGAGGCCTCTCCTCCGAGATGCGGCTATGTTAGCTCTGGTGGGCGCATTCTCGCTGCTCAATCCGAGGACCCCGAGGCTGGGAACTTGCTTTTAGGATGTCCTGTTGAGGGGAGCCAGTGGAGGTATTTTGTCTCGTAATAATGCCAAACCTTCAGTGGTAAACATATTATTCTCGACTGAAGGGTTAGAAGCTGACAAACTTCTGTTCTTAGAACCTACCAGTGAGGGGCGGGCTAAATTCAGGAAACCTTAACCTTCAACCAACCCGGTTTTCTGGAATTCTTGTTGGAGCAGAACCCTGGTCTCTTATATGTTCCTCAGTGGTTTTCTCTTCAGACAGTGCGACCCGACAGTTGTTTAAGCAGATGCAGCAATCCTGATTCCCATGTCACTGCATTGCATCACATCATTTTGCATTCATATCATTTAACACATGTTTATCTATTCCCAGGGGTTTATATCTTCTTCTTGATTCTAGTGGGGGTTCTCTGGTTCTCCTAAGATGGATAGTGGCAGAAAAAGACATGCCGCCTACAAGTTTCCTGTGGTTTGTTTGGATCCCATTCAACAGCTGATGAAGTTAATGGATCATGATTCTCTAGAAAGATTCCAGAAGGATTACGGTTTAATTCTAAGTTTCGTTACGGTTCTCTCCAAAGATCAACATGATGCTCTCTTTACATTGCTGCAGTTCTATGACCCTCCATTGAGGTGTTTTACATTCCCATATTATATCTTGGTCCCTACTTTGGAGGAGATTGCCAGTTTTCTCAGAGTTCCTATCAAGTCACAATTGTTATTCTACAGTTCTGAGTTTCTGCCCGATTTCAGCATGGTTGCTTCAGCCACATATTTGGGGAAATCAGTCTTGGAGTCTAATATGTGTCAGACGGGAGGAGTCAGTGGTTTTCATCTGAGTTTCTTAGTGGGAGAAGCCAAGAAGAAGCTTGAAGATGGTGATTGGAGGTGTTTCAATGCTGTGTTGGCTCTTTGTGTATATGGGATTGTCCTGTTCCCTAATGTTACAAAATTTGTGGACGTAGACGCAATATGCCTCTTCGTGTTGGGAAATCTAGTGCCGACCTTGCTGGGAGATTTCTTTCATTCAGTGCATCACAGGAATGAGAATAGAAGAGGAGGATTGGTGAATTTTTGTGCACCCTTGTTTCATAAGTGGTTCAGTTCTCACCTACCCAAGTCAGGAGCGTTCGTTGATTTTAAGGACTCGTTGAGTTGGTCGAAGAGATTGATGGGGACAAGAGCTAAAGATATTTCTTGGTGGTCTGACCGGAACTTGCTTCGGGCGGATATCATTCACAGTTGTGGGAACTTCCCGAATGTGCCGTTGGTAGGAAGAAGAGGAGGAATCAACTATAATCCTTCTCTAGCAGTCAGACAGTTTGGATATGCTTTAAGAACTCCGCCTTTGGAAAAAGATATGGAAGAATCTCTGCTTTTCCATTCTTCATCTGATCTGACTGTATCCCATAAGGCAGCTGAGGCCTGGCTCAAGGTAATCAAAAGAGGAAGGACTGTGCTTGGAAAGGGGGATTGCAAGACTGACCCTCAGTATGAAGATTGGCTTCGGGGAAGAGTTGAAGAGTTTAGTCTGCCGTTTTCTATTGAAGAACCTTTGTATCCACCTACTCCTGAGCAGTCAGCAATGGTAAGTCGAGAGGAGTATGACGAATTGAAGAATACCATGGAGGAGCTTCAAACTGAAAACTCGGAGTTGAGTGTAAAGTTGCAAGACTTTATGCATCTCTACCATGAGGCATAACATCAGAAGGGGGAGGCTGTCAAATTGCAAGAGGAAGCGGAAAAGAAATTGGCTGTGGAGGTGAACTTCTTCAGGAAAACTGACAAAGCCTTGGGGTCATCCAATTCTGAGTTGAGGCGAGTCAAGAAGCAGTTAACAGATGCCCGTGGTAAGTTAGCTGGGTGGCAAGAGCATTGGGATGCATTTTTAGCTTCTAGGAAGGCAAAAGAGGAGGAGATGGTGGCCGAATTGAATGGTCAGATGGAGAAGTTGAAGACTTTGCTGAAGGAGAAGAACAATGAGCTCCTGTGTGCCCGTACAACCAATGGTTACATCACAGATCAACTCGACAAGGCTCAAGAACAGATTGAAGAACTCAAAGTGCTGGCGGGTTTGAAGAAATCTAGACTTGAAGAGGTATTCGGGGAGGATGATGGGGATTATTACATAGAGCACATCAAAGAACTGGATGGGATTATTCACAAGAGGAATTTGCTTATCCGGCGTTTGACAGAATCTCCAGATCATCCTGACACGGTGGCACTGCTGGCTGAAATTAGGAGCAGTCCTTATGGGTTGTATACATGAGGTTGATTCCTGATTTTTGTTCCTCTTTTGACATGTTGTATTTCTTTGTTGCTTTGTAGTGATGATCCACAGGCTTGTTGTGGAGACCCTCTTTTGATGTACTGTTGGCTAAGGCCCTTCTCTTTGAAATCATTTGTATGACGGTTTTTCTTTATTGCATCTTGGTCTCCGAAGCTTATCCACAGCTCGACCTTCTTACACTATTTATCTGTTGAGAGACTGGAATCAAGGGGTAGAATACCCTTTGGAATTGATAAACATGTCATTGCATTTGCATATTCATTAGCATGTCTTGCATAACAGGTACCGCCGCAGTGTTCTCATTTTGTTTGGTATTCCACCAGCAGGATAGCTGACTCAGGCATTCACCGATACGGTACCCGAAGGAATCAACGAAGAAGATGGGGATAGTGATTGCGGCATTCGACAATTGGGTGCGTCCGAGGGTCCCGGGTGAAGTTCTCCGCAATTGGTCTTCTGAAGAGATTATCCAAGTCACTCTTCTTGAAGAGTAATTTTCTTTGTTTATTCATGCATATCCAAGTCTTACGTTCCGCCCAGGGCGTAATGACTCATTGTAGGGCTCATCTATGTGAATACCTGCACTTTTTATCATAAATAGAGGACGTCTTTTTGCATTCAAATATTTTGTTCACTATCTTTCTATTTTTGCAGTTTTCAAAAATAAAAAAAAATATATTTGGCAATGTTTTGTTTAGTTTTCACTCCTTGTTCACACTCATAAGCACGTACCATCACTCATGCAGATACACGTCACCGGATCCTATTGATAACAGTTCTGCTATGGCTGGCTTCGACTTTGAAAATCCAATCTTTCAAGCTGAAGAAGAAGGTGATGAAGACTGTGAACTCCCTGAAGAACTTGCCAGGTTGTTAAAACAGGAGGAAAGGGTCATTCAACCGCATCAAGAGTCCATTGAAGTGATTAATCTCGGTACCGAGGACGTCAAGAGAGAAATCAAGATAGGGGCTGCTTTGGAAGATAATGTGAAGAAGGGGCTGATTGAATTGCTGCAAGAGTATGTTGACATCTTCGCTTGGTCTTATCAGGACATGCCTGGGCTTGACACAGACATTGTGGTACACCTTTTGCCTCTCAAAGAGGATTGTCCTCCGGTCAAGCAGAAGCTCAGAAGAACAAGACTAGAGATGGCTGTCAAGATAAAGGAAGAGGTGCAAAAACAGTTGGATGCAGGGTTTCTAGCAGTTACAAATTATCCGCCATGGGTTGCCAACATCGTTCCAGTACCTAAGAAGGATGAGAAGGTACAGATGTGTGTTGATTACCGGGATCTGAACAGAGCTAGTCCCAAAGATGATTTCCCATTACCTCACATCGACGTTTTGGTGGATAACACGGCTCAGTTCTCGGTATTCTCCTTCATGGATGGCTTTTCTGGCTATAATCAAATTAAGATGGCACCAGAAGACATGGAGAAGACAACTTTCATAACCCCATGGGGCACCTTCTGCTACAAGGTGATGCCGTTTGGTCTGAAAAATGCTGGGGCAACATATCAACGAGCTATGGTAACTCTTTTCCATGATATGATTCATCATGAAATCGAGGTTTATGTTGATGATATGATTTCCAAATCTCGGACGGAAGAAGAACATTTGGTGAATTTGCAGAAACTGTTTGAGCGTTTGAGGAAATTCAAGCTGAGGCTTAATCCGAACAAGTGTACTTTCGGGGTGAGATCTGGAAAACTGTTGGGTTTTATTGTTAGTGAAAAAGGGATCGAGGTGGATCCGGCCAAAGTGAAAGCGATACAAGAAATGCCTGAGCCAAGAACAGAAAAACAAGTCTGTGGTTTCTTAGGGAGGTTGAACTACATTGCGAGGTTCATCTCTCACCTAACAGCCACGTGTGAGCCAATATTCAAATTGTTAAGAAAAGATCAGGCTATCAGTTGGAATGATGATTGCCAAAGGGCTTTCGAGAAAATAAAAGAGTATTTGCAGAATCCTCCTATCCTTATGCCTCCAGTTCCAGGGAGACCGCTGATTATGTATTTGACAGTACTTGATCATTCCATGGGTTGTGTTCTCGGTCAACACGACGAGACAGGTAGGAAAGAGCATGCCATCTACTACCTTTGTAAAAAATTCACAGATTGCGAGTCGAGATACTCAATGCTTGAAAAGAAATGTTGTGCACTTGCATGGGATGCTAAGCGATTGAGACAATACATGCTGACTCACACAACCTTACTGATCTCCAAAATGGATCAAGTCAAGTATATATTTGAGAAGCCAACTCTCACCAGAAGGGTAACTCGTTGGCAAATGGTACTGACAGAGTACGACATCCAGTATACATCCCAGAAAGCCATCAAAGAGAGTATTCTGTTAGACTATCTTGCTCAGCAGCCGATTGATGATTATGAGCCGATGAAGTTTGATTTTCCGGATGAAGACATCATGTTTCTTAAGATGAAAGACTGTGAAGAGCCAGTTGTTTAGGAGGGACCTGATCCAGATGAAAAGTGGACTTTAATGTTTGATAGGGCCGTCAACGCTAGAGGAAGTGAAATTGGTGCTGTCATTACCACTCCGAAAGGTGCCCACATGCCTTTCACCGCTCGTCTGACTTTCGAATGCACCAATAATGAAGCTGAATATGAGGCCTGTATCTTGGGTATTGAGCAAGCCATTGATTTGAGAATCAAGACTCTGGACATCTTCGGAGATTCGGCTCTAGTAATCAATCAAGTGAATGGTGATTGGAATACTCTCCAGCCTAAGCTGGTCCCTTACAGAGATTACACGAGAAGACTGTTGACTTTCTTCACAACAGTAAAGCTGTATCATATACCTCGTGATGAGAACCAGATGGCAGATGCTCTTGCTACTCTATCCTCCATGATCAAGGTGATTTGGTGGACCCATGTTCCCAGGATCGATGTTATGCGCCTTGATAGGGCACGTATGTGTTTGCTACTGAACTGGTAGTTGATGACAAACCTCGGTATCACGATATCAAGTGCTTTCTGAAGAATCAAGAGTACCCTACAGGGGCATCCAACAATGATAGAAATAATTTGAGAAGATTGGCAGGCAGTTTCTTCTTGAACAAAGACGATATGCTGTATAAGAGGAACTTCGACATGGTTTTGCTCAGATGCGTGGATAGACACGAAGCGGACATGCTAATGCAGGAAGTTCATGAAGGCTCCTTCGGTACTCATGTCGGAGGACATGCAATGGCTAAGAAAATTGTTGAGATCGGGTTATTACTGGATGACCATGGAATCTGATTGTTTCAAATATGCTCGGAAGTGTCATAAATGCCAGATTTATGCTGATAAGGTGCATGTGCTGCCAAATCCTCTGAATGTGATGTCTTCGCTGTGGCTGTTTGCTATGTGGGGAATTGATATGATTGGGAAGATTGAGCCAACTGTTCCAATGGGCATCGCTTCATTCTTGTCGCCGTCGATTATTTCACCAAGTGGGTTGAAGCAACGTCATTTGCGAAGGTCACCAGGCATGTGGTCGCCCGATTCATTAAGAAAGAAATCATTTGTCGTTATGGGATTCCCGAAAGAATCATTACTGATAATGGTTCTAATCTCAATAACAAAATGATGAAGGAGTTGTGCAAGAACTTCAACATTCAACATCACAATTCTTCCCCTTATTGTCCTAAGATGAACGGTGTTGTTGAGGCAGCAAATAAGAACATAAAGAAGATTGTGCAGAAGATGGTCGTTACGTACAGAGATTGGCATGAGATGCTACCCTTTGCCTTGCATGGGTACCGTACTTCAGTACGTACATCGACCGGGGCAACCCCTTACTCCCTTGTGTATGGTATGGAAGCAGTCCTACCAGTTGAAGTGGAGATTCCTTCTCTAAGAGTCCTGCTGGATGTTGAGTTAGACGAAGCTGAATGGATTCAGACAAGGTTCAATGAGTTGAGTCTTATCAAAGAGAAGCGGATGGCATCCATTTGTCATGGGCAGTTGTACCAAAGTCGGATGAAGAGAGCCTTTGATAAGAAAGTGCGTCCTCGATGCTTCCAAGTCGGAGATTTGGTGTTGAAAAGGATCCTTCCTCCTCAGGCAGATCACAGGGGCAAGTGGACTCCTAACTATGATGGACCATATATTGTCACCAAGATTTTTGATGGTGGGGCCTTAATGCTTGCAACTATGGATGGTGAAGACTTCACTTCCCCTGTGAACTCAGACGCAGTTAAAAAATACTTCGCATAAAATAGACCCGTTGGACAATAAAAAGAATAGTCCAGGCAAAAGAAGGGCATCCCGGCGAACCAAAAAAATAAAAAAGGTTTGGGAAAAAGTTAGGGATTAAAAATGAAAAGATTGTACACCCGGTAAGTTGAAAACCTGAAAAGGCAACTTAGGCAAAAATGGGTATCCCGGTGGATTGAAAACCCGAAAGGGCTATCCAGGCAAAAGTTAGGGATTAAGTGAATGACTGCGTTCTGAGTAGTTCTGAATCTCATCTCGTGTCAATAACTGGAAAGTTTCGAAGGATAGGAAATAGTCCAGTCATCTTTTTCAGAAAGCTGATCATCTGGAGGATCTTGAAGACGAGCGAGTCATAGCAGAATTGAAACCCGATAGAAATCCATTTCACATTGCCATTAGATTAATTTCTATTTTTTATCTTTTGCGCGATTACCTCTTTCCAGGGATTGCTTCCTGATGTAAATGCCTATTTAGAGGCCATTCAATCAATAAAATCATGTTATTCAGTATATCTCTGTGTTCATTTTCATTTTACTGTTTTGTTTGCAAAAATGACGTCCGAATTTTTGATAAACATTGCATCATGAAACATAAGAGCTTTACAGGTACATGCTTAATAAACATTTAAAATTGCTGTAAATTTTAAGTGTTTTGGATCGTCTATTCAGAACAGGTACACTCGGAGCATTTCCTTAAGGTACCCAGCAGATGATCGCGAATGTTTTCTTCAACATTTGGTATTCGGTATCTTATCCCTGCAAAGTTGGTCCAAGCGTCAGATTCTTCAATCCCCAGCAGGTTCTCACTATTGTACTTCCCCAAGCATTTGTTTCAGATTATACACTCCCCAGTAGAGTCGACAGTGTCAGACTGTATATCCCCAGCGGAGTTGACAGTGCCAGACTGTATCTTCCCAGCAGAAGCGTTTGCTCCTCAGAGTTCGATACCAGATCGATGATCTCGACGCTAGATCTATGGTCCTTTTTCTTGAAGTAGAATCTCGGTACCGTATCGGTGTTTGCTTCCCCGGCTGAGTCGTCTCTCTCACAGATTATGGTTTCCAAAACCACTGTCGCTTTCTTCAGCAGCAAGCTTTCAGTGTCATTCTCTCCCCAGTCAGAGTCTCGGTATTTTGTTATTGCCAGAACACTGTGTGGCTGGACATTTCCCCACAGAGCTCTTTGCGCTGTGTATCTCTAACAGCATCGCCAGGGTTCAGAAGATTGTGATCATTTCCTCAGCAGAATTCCTTGCCTCGGCTTGGCGTTCTCTCTAACCTAGCATTTTGCACCCCTGCATGTAGAATCATATCACATTGCATCCTCCCAAATCACGTAGCATTTCCATTTTCATGGAGCATTACGCCATTGAAAAATTCAAACATACGCATGTAAAGAATAAAACATTCTCGGTATTGTAAGACCCCAATTTTGTCCCTAAGATCCCTCATGGCATCATAACATTGCATTTGGCATTGCCTCAAGGATCATTAGCATCTTGGTTCCCTTTGCCTATGGGTGGGACCTCCTTGTGAGTGGTTTGAGATCACCAAGCATGCTTGAATTATATATCATTTCTTTTCTCATTTTGTTTACTAACCAAAAGCACAAAAATATGTCACTAATATCTTTTGTTTTGTAGCTTGAGCAATCACAAGGTCCAAAGCTTCAAGGAGATCATTGGTACAAAGACATGGTCAAGAGGAGATGAAAGCAAGCATGGTAATGGTCCCTAAAGCTCTCATCCATAAAATATGCCTCCCTAGTACCTCAATTCATCATTTTGATCAAAGCAAGTCAAAGGGCTTGAGGTCTTGTTCTTCAAGAAAATCCTAATTCATCTGTGCACCACAATGCCTTACTCATGAAGCAACCTCAGCCCATGGTCAAAAATAATCAAGGGAAGTTCTTTAACTCTTCATTTCATGCATATTTGAACTTATTCGAGTATCCTCAATCATCAATTCATCAAGATATGGGTTGTGGACTTGAGAAGTTGATCAGTCAATTCATCTGACTATTTTGAAATGCATTGAGACCTAACTTTTTATGTGTTGGTCAAATGGAGATGCTTCCAAAAGAAAAAGTGTTCTTAAGGACAATATGAACAACTTTCATGTTCATCAAAATTTGATTTTAAGCTTGGAAGGTCTTCATCCATTCCAAAACATTATAGGTCATTTTGGTACATAAGCATTGGAAAGCTTAAGATGTCTACTTCAAATGTTATGTTGAACAAAATTTCAAAATCTCAAAGGAAATACATGTGATAATGCAAGACATTATAGGTCCTTTTTGACCAAATGCATTGAAAGTCAAAAAAGTCCAACTTCAAGTGCCCATAACTCTTTCATCAAAAATCCAAATGATGCAAAATTTAAGTCCACTTTGATTGTCTTGAAAAGATCTACACCTTTGAAGTTGGAGGTTTTCCCATTGGAGGTTTGCATCATCAAAATAGAGGGGCTTGAAAATTGGCCAATTTTAGAAACCTTGCCTTGACATGTCATGCACCTTTCACTTTAAACTCAAATTTCATAAATTTCCACACTTCAAATGGATTTTTGCCCAACATGACAATTGTTCCTTACATCAAGACCTTTCCAACCATTACTCACATGATCATGTTTTGATTTTTTCATTGGGACTTTCGAAGAGATGAATGTTTAGGTACAAATGAGGAATTCACTTGAAATCTTGGTACATAAGCAATTGCCTTGCAAGTCACACGTCCAATTTCATTTGGCTGATGCTCAGGATTCATTTGGCATTGTTTTTGGGCCTTGTGCATGATCATGCAAGCCCATGCAATGAAGCTCCACATGCCATGCACACGGATTGATCACATTCTCCTTGCCACTTCCTCTATAAATAGAGACCTCATTCCATTCATTTTACAGAGCTGATTCAACCTGGAATGCTGCAGAATTCTCTCCATAGCCATCACTAAAGAAGCAATTTCATTTTTCTCAAATTTTTCAGATCTAAAATTCAACTTCATCTGGTTGAATTCTTAGATCTAATGCTTCTAAACCTTCATCATTCATCTCATTGAACTTCTGTTTTGGTTAAGCAAGCAAAGAATCAAGTCCAATTCTCCAGAAATTAAGCTTACTCTTCAACTGGTATTTTCTTCGAATCTCTCATTTCTGTGATCTATTTGCTTGGCCAAAATGTTTTCTGAAGTCCTCACTTGAGAGGCAAGCTAGTGGTAGCTTCAATTTTGCTTTTCCTTGATCTGCATTTTGTATACCTGAATCTTCCACCTCAGATTTCTCCATTTATAGGAATCTTGAGTGTGATTCAAGGTTACAGGGGTGATGTACATCACCCCAACTTCATTTTGATATAAGGATCGTGCATTTTCATTAAGGTTTGAAAACCTGCAAAATTGACCGGAATCTGGAGGCTCACCGGAGAAGAAGGTGGCTTCGGTGGCCGCCTGTTGCCAGTTTGAATTCTGGCCATTGGATGTGTTTCCCAGATCGAATCCTGACCATTGCTTATTATGACTTTTCTTTGGTTTCCATGTGATTGCATTGACCGTGGATTACCATGAGCGCGCGCCTCTGGATCCTTGGATCTGCCAGCTCAATTAATGAGCTCAGATCCAAGGGCTCTCGTTTTTTCCAATTTCTAATTTCTGTTTTTATTTTCTTAAATTCCATTTTATTTCAAAAATAAACATCTCTTTCATTTTTAATCCAAAAATTATGGGACCAATTGCATTATTTCTCAAATAATTTCTAGTTTCTATTTCTGATTTTTAATATATTTTATTTTGTCATTTGATATTTTTTGTGAATTTTCTCTTTTCTGGTTATTTTTAATTCATTTTAAATAGTTTTTGATATTCAAAAAATGCAAAAAATATTTTCCTAACCTATTTGAATGATGATGGATCTATGAAAAATATTCTCATCAATTTTTAAATTGATTTGAGATTTATTTGAGATTTTAGTTCAATTAGGTTATTTTTATTCACTTTTAATTGATTAAAAATAGTTTCTGACTTTTAAAAATGCTGAAATTTTTTGTCACACTTTGTTTGACCTTGTTGAACTTAGGATAAATTACTTGGACCTTTCAAGGTTGATTTGAAATGTGATTTTGAAGTTTGACCTTTCCTTTATTTTTAATTCAAGTTTAATTTTAAATATTAAAAAATGGCAAAAATAGTTTATTCATTTCTTGACTCCCAATCTTCATCTCACTTCTGTTTTTGATTGTTTGACCTTGACTTTCAATGTTATTGGTCAACATATGAGGATTGGTACATTGTATTTCATTTAATGCACTTTAATTTTGCCATTTCCATTTCTCTTATCCATCTTCTCCTTCTTCTTCTTCTACTTCTTTTCTTCTTGATCAATGAGTTGAAGGTTGATAAGTTAGCATTGGTTAGGGAGATTTAATCTTCCTTGATTCAAATCTAACTCATCTTGATCAATTGATCAAGTGAATGGCTTTGCATTAAGGATAGGTTGTCTTCTAAATCATGCAAAAGGCTTAAACCAATACAAGATCAATCCTCATTTTCTTTTTGGCATGGCAAGTTGTTGGAACTTTGTTCTCTAATCAAGACTTCTAACTTGTGTTGTTGCCTATATTATTATTGACCGACCTCAGATAGTTGTGACTTCTACATAAGTCCAATTACGATTGCTTAACATAGCGCTAAATTTGCCTTATGGCACACTAACTACTAACACTAACTATTGACAATTAACATTTACTTTATGCAATTTACTTTTATGCAATTTACTATTCTTGCATATATTATCCATTTGCTTTTCTCTTTGCTCACTTGAGCACATGTTTATGTTAATGCCCTTTGCCTTTTGCTCACTTGAGCACATAATTGTGCATATATTATTGTGCTTGTGTTTTTGTTTTGTTTGTTGTGGACCAAATGCAAAGAAATGGACTTAGTTTCTAGGACTTCCCCTATGCAAAGAAATGGACTTAGTTTCTAGGACTTCCCCTATGCAAAGAAATGGAGAATTGGACTTAGATTCTAGGACCTTTCCTTATGCAAAATTGGAGTAAAAGGATCTTAATGATGAAGATGGATTAGAAGACCCAAATCTCTAAACTCACTCTTGTACATTCTTGTTTTACTTCATGGAATTTGTGATGTGTGTGATTTTGTGCTAGGAGTTTCCATTTGAGCTTAATTGGAGAACCATTGCCATGTTCATCCAAGTGGAAGATGCAAGATACATTGAGGATCTTTTAAGAGACTTCTTTGATTGCTTATGCTTTGTGGTTGCTTATTCCAAAGGATGGGAGCTACTTGGATCATCAATATGATCTCAAGAGAAGGACTCCATTGTGGTTTTGATTCTTCATCCCTTCTCTTTTTGTTTTACTTAGGACTTAGCCCTTCTTCTTCTTCTCTCCACTCTAACCCAAGCCAAAACTTTTTGTGCAAACATTTAACCATTGTTTTCAAACATTAGAAACCTAAGCCTTATTCTTTTGATTTTAAAACCTTCTTTTCATAACACTTATTTTGAATTGAACCTTTGAGTCAACTTTGACCATTTTTGTATATACTCCTAATTGGTAAATATAACCCATTCAAATGCCTTTTGTGGTTCCAATGACCACTTTCTTAATCAAAAATCTTTCATAACCTTTAGCTATTAGGTTTGAGTTATCCTTGTGGTAGATGTAATACTCACCTATATCCTTAGTGATGGACAATGAGTCTTCCATGCTTATTATAGGGTTAACCCCTCACTAGCATGTTGAAGCTATCCTCACATGGTGGATTTGTGGCTTGGGTGAGTTTTCTCCCTTTGATAACAAAAGACCTTAAGGCTTTTGGACCAATCAATTCACCAACTTGTTTTGAGATTTTTACCCCGAACTACGAGGTTTTGATCCTAATCTTTTTAAGATGGTACGTAGGCAATGGGTTTATCCATTCAAACACAAAATGTAAATAAACTTGTATATTCTCTTCTCACCTCTTCAATCATGTTTGCACAAACAAAATTTCTCACAAAAACAACAACCTTTGCAACAAGTGTGAAAAGGGCTCCCTAGGAGTACCTAGGATGTTTTGGGTGCCTAACACCTTCCCATTGCTTAACCAACCCCCTTACCCAGATCTCTGTTCTCTTTTACTAGTTTTTGTTAAAACTTTTAGGTTTTTGTTCGCTTTCTAACCATTCCTTTGGATAAATAGAAGTGCGGTGGCGACTCGACTTGTATGATTTACCTTGGATTTAGTCAATATCTCTAATGGTAACGAATACCCCGCTACAGGTATCCCAAGTGATAAGCCAAAAGTTTGTCTCCGGTACTCAGACTGATGTTTGTCCATGACTTATCCTTATTATTCCCAGCAGAGGTCGTTGGCCCGCATGCCGCCTCAATTATCATTTTCCCTATTTCTGCCGATGCTGACAGGCATGAAAGTTTCCGGTATTCAGACCGAAGTGGCATTCAGGCCAGTTCTCCGGTATTCAGACCGAAGTGGCATTCAGGCCAGTTTCCAGTATCCAGTTCGAAGTGGCATTCAAGCCAGTTTTTTCCGATATTCAGATCGAAGAAGTTTCCGACGTTCAGGTCGATGCAACTTGTGGCATTCAGGCCAGTTTTCCGGTATTCAGACCGAAGTGGCATTCAGGCCAGTTTCCCGATGTTCGGACTGATGTTTGATAATCTAGTATCTTCCGATGCTCAGATCGAAGTCATTTCCAGTATTCAGATTGATAAGCGGCATTCAGACCATGGTTATTTCTGTGTTACCATTTATTTTGGTATTCAGGCGAACATTCTTTTTTCGGTGTTCAAACCAACTCTCACCGTACTAGACAGATTCTTTTTTTCAAGACTACCTCTTTGCCGATCCTGATAGACATTATTACTTCATTTTTCACTCCAGTGTAAATTTTCGGGCTTTTATCGTATTCAATCCCTTGATACCTCGAAAGTGCGAAAGCCGTTGCTATCTTCCTTTCGGGTTTCCAGTTGATTGAATAGGAGCAGCTGTAATACCCCAAAATTTATCCTTCATTTTTCCTAGAAGCATGGGATTATGTTTCACATTTCATTAGCATCATACTAGGTCATACTCATTACATACTGCATTAGTGACTTAGGAATCAGGTTTTGATTGATCACTCCTTAACAAAAGGAGCCCACACAAAGCAAGATGGAGAAATTGGACTTCATTTTCTAAATATACAAGTCTCAAGGGTCTCAGGAGGCCCCAGGTATCTTATTATGATCCTCAGTTCATCAGTGAAGGATCCAGAGCTATCAGAGTGTTCATCTGGATTTAATCAGGAAATTAGGGTTTCATGGCTACTTGCAACAGACAATGTTTGTTTGGAGGTAGAGGGGCTTATCCATGTCATGATTGGAGAGGCATTTTGGCCTAGGAAGACTCACAATTGTCTCAGAAAGATCCATTGGCAATCAACGCAATCAGTTCCCGATCATTTTTGCCCTAAAATTATGGTTTGGTATAAAATCAGTTTATTTCCGATTCCTTGGGCGAAACTCTTTTCCATAGCCCTCCATATGTCCATAAGGGTCTACATAAAAAAATCAGCTCTTTATTTGAGCCAGAGGTGCTTCAATTGATCAATGGAATCGGGAATCAGACAGTTTGGGAAAAGTCAACTGTGAGGCCAGAAAAGTCAACTCCTGACTTTTTGAGAGTGGAATCTCAAAATTCATGCCTAGGGGAGCTTACATGTGAAATTTGATCAAGGTTGGATCATGGATTCATCATTTAATCAGGAATTGGAAAAGTTACTTAATTTGGAAATTGTTGACTTTCCATTTAGGGCAAGTTTTCATGATTGTTGCACTCACTTTAAGCCCATTTTCCATTAAGATAAAAGCTCCATTTGAACATTTCTCCAACATGAAAGTTGTTGCTCTTGTTCCAAGATTTCTAGAGATATAAAGTTTGCTCCATTTGGATTAAAATTGAGAAAGTTATGCTTAGTCAAAGTGAGACAGTTTTTTAGGACACTTAGAAAATTTTCTAAGTCCAAAAATCTTCAAAGTTTGTCAAGACTTCTTGGCCAGTTTTCTTGCACTTCAAGGAATCATTTGAAAATGTTTTCTTCACAACAATTACACCTTGCCATGTCCTCTTTCACCTCCTTTTGGAATCATCTCATTTGGATCCATGGTTTGAGAGATATATTCATCTAAAGTGGGCACCATGGCTTGATTTTCTAGGCAGCATTTAGGCCAAACTGGCCCAACCAGTTTTGCATGATGAAACCTGAACTTGAGGCCCATTTTTCACCTTCTTACATTCATCATTTCAACTTGTGATCAATATGAAAGATGCTAAGCTCCATGAGATCTTGCTACTGTTTGCATTATTTCATCATTTGGTGACTTGATCATCAAGTTACATGGCCATAAAGTCACCACCTTGGAATGGATTTCTTGCTTGCCAAGCCATGCTACAAACCAAGTCACGTTTTTTGCTACCTCATTTTGGGCCTTGCAGCAATATGGCCATTCATTTAAACCTTGCCAAATAACAACATTTCACATGCCCTATTACACCTCACTTTGCATTTTTATTCTTATGGACAAATCATGGATTTCTAAGCCCATTAAGCATCTAATCCACCATATTTAAAAGAGGCAAACCCTAAACCTAAGAGAAGGCATTGGAATTTCGTGCAAGCAAGAAAAGGCAAAGTTTCATCACATAGCTTCCATTCTCTCTCAACAAGCTCTTGAGTTAGGGTTCTTGAAGCACAAAAAAGGGCAGCCTCATCTTCTTCTATTTCTCTCCATAACCAAAGGGCAGTGTACCTAATCTCCACTAGGTAATCATCCTACTCTATCTTCCATGGCCATGTATTAATATACTTATGTTCATCACCATCATCATTACCATGCTCATCATTATTATCATTATTGTTCGCCATGCCATTACCATGCTCATCATCATCATTAATGCCAATTATATTGCTTGTGTTCTTGTTATTGGTTCATGTTGATTTTTTGCCCTAGCCCGTGTCCATGTTGACCTCTTGTGGTCAACTTTTCTCCATGATTAAGCCATTATTTTTACTAAAACAAGTTACCATGATGATCTACACATTTTGTACTTGAACTTTGGTTTTTATTTCGTGTCATTTGGTGCCCTATAACATGCGTATTCTTGAGTGGAAGATTGAAGAAATCCACTTGGTTTTCACGTTTTTTTGCATGAATATGGCATTAGGGTTTGGTTTGTGAGGAAGATGATGATGTGGCGCCTCCTGAACCGTTAGATCAAATGCTTTTGTTTTAATCCTGGCCATGCATGTTTGTTTTGTCCTGTAGTGACTTAAGTGACCTTGCCCTATTGATAAATGTTACATGCTTTTTAAGAATAAAATGCTCATCTTAAATGTGTCACGCCTGGACATTTGGTGTGGATCATGGGCCTAGTGTTGTTGCTTTCCACACTCCCTTTCCTGGCCCATCAACACTAACACATGTCCACTTTTATTTTCTTTTTTTAATTCACATCTATTTTTCTGTTTTGATTTTAATTATTTAAAATATTTTCATTGTCCATAAAATTACCCAAAAATATTTTTCACTTTTATTAATGTCTTATTTAATTTTATTTTATTTTTATTTTCGTATTTATTTAATATTAATGTTTTATTTTAATTATTTATTCTAAATGGTTCATTTTAGCATACCTTTTTTTATTGATTTTATTTCCCTAACTTAAAATTATTTTTAACTTGTGATTTTTGGGATGAAGGTTGAACACTGTCCCATGGTCAACCTGACCTTTTCTTGGAATTTTATTTCCCATTTTCAATTTATTTTTGATTTATTTTTGACCTAGTCTTGTAGGTTGACTTTTGTTTTGACCTCTGTTTTATTTCAATTAATTTATGAACCAATTTTCATTATTTTTAAAATCTTTTTGGGTGTTGATGATTTCCTGACCCCACCTTATTTAGTTTAATTTTTCATAATTTTCTTGATTAATTTACTATTTATTCTTGAGTTATTTCTAACCTAGTCTTGTTGGTTGACTTTTGGTTTGACCTTTGTTTTGTTTCAATTAATTCAATAACCAATTTTCATTATTTTTAAAATCTTTTTGGGGATGATGATGTCCTGACCCCACCTCATTTAGTTTAATTTTTCATAATTTTCTTGATTAATTTGCTATTTATTTGACATTTATTAAGTTGGCTCGAATTTTCAGTTGACTTCTTTATGATCGATGTTTGACTTAGGGATTGCTTATGGCAATTGAAGAGATCTTTTGATCCTCCCTTGTTCATCTCATATGTCATGTATTAGAGGCCCTTTACCTTGATTTTATTTGGTCCTTACCTCATTTCCTGATTAAATTATTCAGTGAACCCTTCTTGTGCATATTTTCATCTGTCTGATTCATCTGTCACCTGTTATACTTGTTTCCTTCATCCATGCTTATTATTGCTTGATTGTTTAACATGTTCATACTCCCATGCATTGCTTAATGCTCCATTATTTGATTCTTTGATTTGATTATACATTATTTATTTATTCTTATTGTTTGATTAACTATTGCCTACTTGTATGATGTATGAGGCATATATATTCTTATTGTTTGATTGCCATGAACAATACCCATTCATAACAAATGTACCCCTCTCCCATAAAGTGTATAATATTTATTTATTCATTCTTTATTCATCTATTAATACAAGAACTAAAACGAACATCCGATAATCATTTCAAAACAAGATCAAAAGCTCGATCCAACGTCGAGTAATCGTTTTCACAACTTAACAGAACCAGCACGTATTCATCCATCCTTTTGTAAGTCGATTGCTTCATGCATCACCATTTCTCTTGTAAGTCGATTGCTTCATGCATCACCATCTACCTGTAAGTCGATTGCCTCAGGCATCGCCATCTACCCTTATTCGTGGCTCCCATCCTTGCTCCATCCATCGATTCTTGTTCCATTTAGGTAGCACCCATTAGGTAGAACCCTTTGTATGATAACATAGGTAGAATTCCCTTATTCTTTGCATGATAACATTAGGTAGATGTCCCCTTCTGTAAACCCTAAGACATAGGTCCACATTGCATGACAACTCTAGGGCAGAGCTTCCCCACTTTTTAGACCTTCCGTGCGTCTCCGATCCTGTGGCATGTCAATCCGTTCTATTGCAAAGAGGTAACTGCCTAAGACTCGATTCAGCGAGCTGCGACACCTACTGCTAGGACGTTGAACACATTGCCCACTTTCCTCTGACACAGCTGGTGTCCTCTTTTGTAAGTCCATGTTCATATGGAAATCCTTAACCCCTAGTTAGGCGAACTACGACAACTCTGATTCTCATGTTCAGATGAGATACGTAGGCACGAGATGAGATGTCTTGCCGAGTTTGATTGACGACTAACAATTAATCCTTGTTTGCTTTCGCCCTTGTTGCGAGTCTTTTCTCTCGCCCTCGTTGCGATCGAGACTCTCCCTTTTCTCTTGCCCTAGTTGCAATCGAGACCCTTTGTTCCCGTAGTTAGCTGAACTACGATTTGCTCTGATTCTCATTCCAGATGAGATACTTAGGCATAAGACGCGATGTCTTATCGAGCACACTTCTCTTATGCCCATAGGTAGCCGAGCTACGAAGACTCTGATTCTCATACTCAAGTGAGATACGTAGGCAGTGGATGCGACATCCTTGCGAGTCATTTTCTTCTAACCTTCCTTTTAGTAAATAGTACCTTAGATATACCTACAACCTTTAGACTAGAACAACAAGAGTGGATCCCGTAGAGTACTACGGATGCGTAGGGGTGCTAATACCTTCCCTTCGCATAACCGACTCCCGAACCCAAGATTTGGTTGCGAGACCTTGTCTTTTCCTTCTCTTCAGGTTTTCTTCGATCGTTTCCTTTCCCTCCTTTGGGATAAATAACGAACGGTGGCGACTCTTTTGTTTTCTTTTTCCTTGCCGGTTGTTTTTTTCGCATCTAGTTGCGACAATAACACATGGATCATACAAGCATACAAGCAAAAATGCCTTAAGAATAATGTTGCAAAGTTCATTAAGTCAAAACACAAACAAGATATATCATGATATCAATCACAAGACATGTAAATCAATGGTCGAGGCATTTACTCTAACTTTTTTTAAATGCAACTTCCTCGTTTTTGTACCAAATCAAA
The DNA here is from genome assembly GCF_024323335.1 of Lathyrus oleraceus. Lineage (NCBI taxonomy): Eukaryota > Viridiplantae > Streptophyta > Magnoliopsida > Fabales > Fabaceae > Lathyrus > Lathyrus oleraceus. The sequence goes on along the minus strand of NC_066585.1, from coordinate 466,363,678 downwards.
CATGTGAATATAGAATTTTGGTTAGAATTTTATGAGGAATCCAAATATAAAATTAGTTTTCATTTATATTGACTATAACTCACGGATTTCAAACAAAACCAGAGAAGACCTAAAATTTCAAAATGAAATTAAATCGCATACAAGATGAATCAATGCCCATTTTCATGGAGATTTAATTCCTCACACAATAACAAGCATAATGGTAACAAGAATGAACATAAATGATGCTTAAATGGTAGAGTTCAAAATATGAGAATTTTACCAAACAGAGTGTGTCTGTTGCACCTTCAAATGCACTTCCAGATGAAAAATAATGATCCCTCTAGCTTTCTTGAGTTCCGAAGAGTGCAATGGTGTGTTTAGAATTACTTGAAATCTTCTAAACCATTATGATCGAATCCACTTTCAAATGGAAGAAATGAAGTTTAGTTATGGAGTTTGAGGTGCCACACCTCATGTTTAATGCATACAGAAGCTTATGTAAGGTATATGGAAGGTGTTTGTGGAGAAAAAATGGAAGGAAAGTGAAGGATGAGTAAAAATTCAAAAAATGGCTTTAGTGGAGTTTTCAAGTTATGGCACAAAGTGATTCTAAGTTTCGATGAGTTTTTTTTTGTTTTCTGGTGTTTCTTCTTTTGTTTCTTGTTATTTAGATGATGAATGAAATGATGCATTTATAGAGAATTGGATGAACAAAGTTGGATAAAGATTTGGCATTGTTCAATGGATATTGATCAAAAACCAAAAAGATGGTGAAAGGTACAAGTAGCCTTTTGCTCTAGCATGGCTGCAAGTTGGCATTTATGAGCTTTTACTTTTGGTTGGACAAGCTACCTCTAGTATTCGTAATGGATATCATAACTTGTTGAAGGAGTTTTTATCCAAAAGCACTTTTCATGTAGTGTACATAATGTAATTCAAGATGGACCATTAGAGAAAACTTTTGTCCCTTGAATAAAGATCAATTTGGCTCAAGTTTGGTATCAATTTGCAGATATCATGGGATACTTCAAATATTATGATGATATCATCTTGTGAAAATGCTTGAAAAATCCCCTAAGTTGTCTCTAAATTCGTGTGAACCAAACTGACCAAAACACTTAGAAAAATTCTGGACTTTTTGCTATTCATCAACAACATGAGACTTCCACTTTAGCCCCTCATTTCTATCAATTGACAAAGGCTTTTTGGATCAAATTTTCCACCAATATGAAGTAGGAAGTATGCTCTTTAAATTTTTCCCTCAAGCATCAATAATGGCTTCTTGGATTGTTGGCAAATTGGTCATAAAGTCATGCACTTGGAAAGGCTAAAGACTTGGAAAAAATTCTAAGTGTTTTGAAATTTTCAGCAACTTGAAACGTCAACTTTCACCATCAATATCTTCCACTTCAAGAAAGATTTTGGCCTAAAATTTTCATAATCTTGTAGTATCAAAAATAATCTTAATTGCATCCCTTTTTTTGTCCAAAATGGACGCTTGAGAAAGAAGGTACAATCTTGGAAAGTTGGCCACTTAAACATGAAATTTTGGGAAGAAATTTTCAAAACCCTAATTTGGACAAGTCTTGATCTTTTCTTGATTTCCTTAATTTAACTTGATCAAATTCAATCAACTTTCATATTTCTTTGATCCTTGACTCGAGAAACCCATAGTTGACCAAAAATGTTAAAAGTCAAACTTTGACTTTGAGCATCTGTTGAGTTTTAATCAATTGAACCAAAATTCTTCAACTATCAATAGATCAAACTTATTGAGCCAATTAAATCATATGAGTGGTATATGAGGAAGCATTTGAGAACTTTGAATCATGTTTCAAGGCATGAGGCCATGTTTGGGTTAAAAAGCCAACATCAAGCTGACTTTGACCAAAACCCTAATTTGAAGCATCTGATGAATTATAGCTTGATGAACTTGAGTTGATGCAAACTTCAAACTTTATTACTGGTGGAGGGTATCTCTCGATCATCATGAGTGAGTAGAGGAGCTTGAGATGTTAAGGATCATACTAAACCTTGATTAGTCAACCACTTGAGCTCCTTGGTGCAAAACCCTAACTTGTGAACAAAGCAAGCAAGATATATTTTTGTATTTTCAAAGGGTTAGCAAAACATAAAAATAACCATTGTTTGTGACCTTGATGTTATGAAAATGATGAAAATGATGAAAATGAGGTGAAATCTTAGGGGTAAAAATTAGGGTCTGACAGATGCCCCTATTTAAATTTCTTCTATCCGGAGATATGAAGATTGAAATCTTGGTCTCGACGAGATTGGAGAGATTTAAATACAAAATACACAAATTTTAGCCCTAAGATGCTACAAAGATGCTAATGATATGATATGAATGCAAGACGAGGATCTCAGTGGGGAATATAGTGCCACAAGAGACAAATATAGCCAAAAGGCAACAGGGAAGAAACAAGACTCCACCGGGGAAAAGAACATTCCACCAGAAATGGGGTAAGACTCGACTCCAAGGATAACTACGTATGGAACATACCAACACATAGTTGAAATAAAACAAATAAGAAAGACTCCATAGGGAGAAATTTATCAATGTAAACAGTTGTAAACACCAACTCCAAATGGGAAAACGCCTGGAGAGGGAAGAGTAACATCCACATCAAACTTCTCAACAAGATGTATCGAAGAGATAACCATTTGGGGAAAAGAGGGAATTCACACTAAACTTTTCGATGGGACGTTCCAAAGAGATAATCATTTAATGGAAAAGATAATAACATCAAACTTCTCAATGGGACTTTTTTGAAGAGATAACCAGTTGAAGGAAAAGATAGAATTCACATTAAACTTCTTGAGGGGACAATCTGAAGAGATAACCATTTAATGGAAAAGATAATATTAGAAGACATACAAGCTGCTCAGAAAGAACCTGCCACTTGAAGTCGTAATAATCCATTTAAGAATGGTAATAAACCTCCTCACGATTCGGGTCATAAGTTACGAACAGGTCTCAGTTTCTTCCTTAATCAAGTATTCCACTTGAAAAGGGTAATAAACCTCCCTAATATTCTAGTAATAAGCCATGAACAGGTCTTAGTTTCTTCTTTAACTCAGTATTCCACCTGGAAAGGGTAACAGACAAGCTTCAGAAAGGATAGCCACTTGCCAGGGGATGGGAATCAATAACTTCACCGGGGATCTTTCAAAAGAGATACGAGCAAGTTAGAGTATACAACCATCTTCTCAAATAAAGAGACAATCATCTGTTGGGATTTCGCAACAAACTTCTCTGACGGGAACACCGGAGAGATAACCATTTGATGCACAGGTAATTTGATAACAGACTTACTGGGGAAATTGCCCTTAGTTGTGGTTAACATTGCATTAAATCGGATAAAATTCTTGTAATAAATTATCTAAAGTGAAGAGAAAAAACACTTGTAACAATCTTCAGCAAACTTCTCTGACAGGAATTTTCCAGAGAGATAACCATTTGATGAAAGGAAATTGATATTTGATCTTCAACAAACTTCTCTAAAGGGGTTTTTCTGGAGAGATAACCATTTGATGAAATAAAATTGATATACTGATAACTTCATTAGGGATAGGCAAACTGTCCAAAAGGAGACTTCTATTTTCCATCCAAAAAGAATGCGGTAACAAAACAAGCTTCTTAAATAAAGAGACCTCCACTTGTTGTCAAGTCAAGATTCTAAGAGTGTTGCAACAACACTGTTGGGAAATAAAGTCCATCTTCAATGGGGAACCACAAATAGATTCTTCCTGGGGAGACAAAGTATTCAGGTGTAAAATAAATGCACTCTCAATCTAGGTTTCACGGCCTAGAGAGTTTCAACATCAAAAGTTTTCAGAAACTAGGTTCGGTCTAGGAATAAGTTGGAGAGAAACAGTCAAACAAGACTCTACCCAATGAGGGATGAACACAATTGGGGATTTATCCCGTCCATGAATGGAAAGGAAAGCTAAAGCAAAAATCTTCCGCGATGAATAAACTCATTGGGGAATTAGAAAGGATATACAGTTTCTGCTTAAGGTTGACAACTCTATTGGAGAGAGGAAATATATCACTTGGGGATAAACACAACCAAAGTGAATAAAGTAAACAACAACAAGAAGATGCAAAACAAATATGAATTTGTATGATGTGTAAATGAATGAATGTTATGTTTATGCTGACAAAACAGACAAAATAGATAAACCTGGGATGAAATAAACATCACAATGCAACTGGATACTCGACTAATCTCAACAAGATGAAAATATCACTGGAGATAAATAAGAAGGCCATAAAAGGAGCAAAGTCTTGCTACAAGGCTCAAATCTCTCTAGGGAAAGGAAGATACTTCTCGAGAAGAAACCCAAAAATTCAATCTTCTAATATTAAAGATCCACGGAGGGGATAACAACATGAGCTCTGCATCGAGGAAAGAAAAGATCCACTGGAGAAGGGATCATCCATAATTGGAGAAACTTGAATCAAAGTTGTAGATGGGGATACCAGGCTTAGGATTCCACTGGGGATGAAGTAAATTCAGTATTCTTCTAGGAGACACTTGGTCACACTCCTAACACATCATAACAACTTGGAGGAGAGACCCACCATTTGAGTATACTTGCAAGATAAATCACAAGAAGACTATGCTTTAGGAGAACACTTAGTTCTGTACTGATGAACTGCATGGTGATCATTACAAACGAACAAAAGCTCTTGTGAACAATTAAAAATAAACTTCAATTCTCATATGCCCCAGATTACACGATTTTTGAGAAGAAATCATCTCAAGAGGGTTTTATAGAAAACATGGCATCCAAAATTCCCTAGTGTCTTCAAACTCTTGGAGAGATTTATCATTTGAAGATGCACACAAGGTAGATTATCCAACGTAGTTCTACATTTCGAGATTTAACCATTGTTGGAATAACTGCATATATTCCTTCTTTTGTTCACAAATCAGAGTAAAACACGCATTTTTTTAAAAACAAAAGCAAAAGCGAACATTTTAACTTTGTTTCAAGAATTTCCATCAAAAAGTAAAAACTGAAATTTTGCAAGACAAAAATAAAATGAGAATTTCCAATAATTGGATAAATGCTCAAATTTTATTGAAAGAATGGTAGTCCGCAAATGGCGTAACTCCACAAACCATTACAAAGTAGGAAAATGGTAAATACATGGAAAAGGGCTACATTAAAATACAATGACCATTATTCTTCCTAACAACTTTAAATTCCAAATGTGCTTGAATCTTTGAAGAAAGTGATTTGATCGAGAAATCTTTGATAGGCGTCGTCAGGCCCGACCCTGTGGAAGTGCTGCAACACAGGGCCCCAAGTTTTAAGGGGCCTCCAAAATTTAAATTTTTTTTTTTTTTTATAAATATTAATAAAAAAGTAAAATGTTATTAAAAAAATTCAATAATTAAAAAAAATTATGATAAAAACTCAATACATGCAAAAAATTAAGGTGGATTAAAACTCAAAATAATTATAATTAAATTAATTTTTTATGAATACATAATTATATTTTTGATATATTTTTTTTTAAATTATTATAATTGTATTTTATTTTTTAAAATTTAGACCCATTTTTAAAATTAGAACGGGGCCTCTAAGATGATTGGGTCGGCCCTGGGCGTCATTGCTTCTAACAATCAAGTCTAGTCTAATGCAGTTATTTGCCATAATCCCTAACTTTCACCTAGATTTTCCTTTCGAGTTTTTAATCTACCAGGATGATTATTTTTCTGTTTAAGTCTTTAGTTTTTTCCTGAACTGCTCTTTCGAGTTTTCAATCCACCGAGACGCTCATTTTTTCCTAAGCCTCCCTTTCGGGTTTTTAACTTAGCAAGTTGTTCTTTTATTATTTTAGGCAAAGTATTTCTTGACTACATCAGTATTTATAGGACGAGGGAGCTCCTCACCATCCATGGTCATAAGAATTAAAGCATCACCAAAGAAGGATTTCTTAACAACATACTGACTTCTATAATTAGGAGTCCATTTTCCCCTAGAATCAGTATTGAAAGACAAGATCTTCTTAAGCACGAGGTCACCTTCTTTGAATACGCGAGGTTGGACCTTTTTGTCAAAAGCTTTCTTCATTATATGCTTATACAACTGACCATGGCATAAATTCGTCATTTTCTTCTCTTCTATTAGGTTCAACTTAGCAAACCTACTTTGACACCATTCAACCTTAGATAGCTTAGCTTCCATCAAGACTCTCATTGATGGGATTTCAACTTCCACGGGGAGTACTGCTTCCATGCCATATACCATAGAGAAAGAGGTTACCCATGTTGAAGTGCGAACGGAGGTACGATACCTATGTAGAGAAAACGAGAGCATCTTATGCGAGTCCTTGTAAGTCACTACCATCTTCTGGATGATCTTCTTGATATTCTTGTTGGTCGCTTCAACTGTGCCATTCATCTTAGGTCTATAAGAAGATGAGTTATGGTGTTCAATCTTGATCTCTTCACACTTTTATTTCATCATTTTATTGTTCAAGTTTGATCCATTGTCAGTAATGATCTTTCTCGGAACACCATAACGGCAGATAATTTGATCCTTGATAAACCGGGCCACCACTTGCTTTGTTACATTGGCGTATGATGTCGTTTCAACTCATTTGGTGAAGTAGTCAATGTCCACTAGAATGAAACGATATTTGTTTGAAGCTTTAGGCTCAATCATGCCGATCATATCAATTCCACACATGGAGAAAGGCCAAGGAAAATAAATAACATTGAGAAGAGTTAGAGGCACATGAATCTTATCGGCATAGATCTGACACTTATGGCATTTCTTCATATATTTGCAGCAATCGGACTCCATCGTCATCCAATAATAATCTTCTCTTATCATTTTCTTCACCATTGCATGTGCATTGGCATGGGTACCAAAGGATCCTTCATGTATTTCTGGCATTAATATGTCATTTTCGTGTCTGTCCACGCATCTGAGCAAGACCATGTCAAAGTTTCTCTTATATAGTATATCTTCATTCAAAAAGAAGTTACCATCCAATCTTCTCAGAGTCTTCTTGTCTTTATTTGATGCCCCAAGTGGGTACTCTTGTCTTTGAAGAAAACATTTGATGTCGTTGTCGTACCCGAAATCTTTCCCACCCTTCATATGATTATAGCGCCACTTTGTTTCGAATAAATGAAATGGTATAATTGGTAGAATAGCATATGTAAGGAGTTACAAGGGAGAGGTCTTAAGTTTGAATCTCACTCTCTCCACTTTTAGAATTTTCCTCCTTTTTTTATGTTTTAACTTCAATTACAATCAAATTTGTATTTTTAAAATTTTATTTAATTTTAAATATATTTTCAAATAAAATTGCTTTTTTTTTATTTTAATTTTTGAATATAATATAGTTTTAATCTAAAAAATCAAAATTTTCATTTTTTATATTAATTTTTGAATTTAATATATTTTTAATCTAGAAAAATCAAAATTTTCCATTTTTTATTTTAATCAAGATAAAATTAAAAAAATAGATTTTCTTGTTATTATTATTATTACCACATAGTTTTTATTATTTACCAAAATAATTAATTATTTTTTCTTTATAAATTAAAAGAATCCATCAAAAATAATCTTACTTAGGAAAGCATTATTAAAAATTACATGGAAACTCATATTAAATTATGAAAAATTGTTTAGAGTCACCTTTGATATGATTGTGATATGTTCGGCTAAAGTATAATTAAAATATACTTTAAATTACATGGAAACTCATATAAATTTTTTTTTTTAAAAGTAAATTTTAAAATTAAAATATGTTCGGCTAAAGTATAATTAAAATGGTGTTGTGCTTAATTTTAAAATAATTTTCTATTAAAATATTATAAAATAATATTTGTTTTATAAATTTTTATTTTAATACTAAGATGTCATCACAAAAAATTACATACAAGTATTCATACCATCATTTTTATATATAGATAAATATTTATGTTAATAATAAAATTGAAAAATTTACAAAAAAAAAATATTTCTACTTCATTGAATCTTAAGAGAATAAGTTAAAACTTTTAGGAAAAACAATCAATGAGGAGTGGTTAAATATGATCTCTAAATCAAATCAAATATATTTTATTGATTATTTTAAAAAACCTAATTTTTAAATACAAATAGAAGCCATCTAACACACACAAAAAAGCCAAGATAAAATTAAAAAAAAATCATCAAAATCTTTTTCTTGTTATTACTAATACATTGTTTTTATTATTATCAATTATTCTTTCTTAATAAATAAAAGTCCATAAAATATTTTTTTTCTCTAATTTCCTTTGCCTATTTTAATTAAATGAGTGATTTTGTGAATATCATTAATCTCTTTATTTTAATATTGATTTTATTTATTTATTTATTATTATTGATTTACTACCATCACTTTAATATCAATTATTAGATGTTAATATTTATGTGAAAATTAAAAAAGAATCAAATTGACTAAAGGAAGTTTTTTCTTTCCCGTCTGTAACAATATGCCAATAACTCCATGAAACAACAAAATCTGAAAAAAAAAATCAGAAAATGAGAGATCCTGATACATTCATCTCTTGATTTCATTCCAAACAAAATCAGTTCATGCTTCTTTCTAAAAACAATATCCCAATATCATAACTCGGTTTTCAAAAGTCTAAAATATATAATCAATCTCAATCCAATCCAAATGGAAGCAAATCAGTAATAATAACATCTGCTTAAATCAAATCCCACATTTTCCATTTTTAGTGTATTTCTTTATTTCTAACATGATCATTTTTTATTTTTTCACCTTTTTAAAGTTGTAATTATTCACTATTATTAAAATTATATTATTTTTGTTATTATTAGATTTTTAGATTTGTTATATTATCATCAATATTAATTTATAAAACCAAAAAAATAAAAAAGTGCATTCATTTTTTAATTTTCATATTTATTAATTAGTCATTTTAAAAATAAAGTTTTTTTTTTTCATTTTTATTCACTTTTTATCCAAAAAATAATAAATAAAATAAAATAAAATAAAATGTTTCATTTTTAGTTAAAAATTATTCACATTAACTGTTTTAGTTATTTCACCTTTAGTTCTAAATAAAAAAATTAAAAGAAGTTATTATTATCTCTTAAGGAAAAAATCTTTAAAATCTTTAATATTAAAAATAAATCATTCACATTATTGTCTTTCTATTTCTCTTGATCTTTATAATTATTTTTCTTAATTCCTAATTAAAGGTATTGGTCTATATTTTTTTGCTATAAATAAGACCAAATTCTCATACTACAAAAAAAAATGAAATAGAGATACACAGTAAAAAAACAATCCACCCACATATATTCTAATATTCGGTAAAAAAACCATCCACATTGTATAGAATCAATATTTTTTACCTACTCATTATCATCCACAATTCACAAATTCAGCCTAAAAAGTTGTTGTTCTTCACACTGAAGAACAACAATACCAAATCCTAAAGCCTCCATCATTTTCACCATCTTTAAAAAAAACGGACTAGTAAAGAAGAGTGATTACTAGAAGGTCAGGATCGAAAACGTGAAGAGCGAGGAGAAATAAAAAGAGAGAATTTTAAATTTTCACCGGGGACAACCTCATCCTCGTAGGTTGGTTTCTTCTTCCTCCATTAGTCCTTATTTATTCGGTTTACTTTTTGGTTATTGTGGATTCATTATGTCTTTTCTTGGTGTCTTGATCTATGAATTTAATTTTGTTTAAAATTTTCACTTAGTTCTCAATTGGTTTATTTTGTTTCAATAATAGTTTTATTATCATTATACATAAAAAAATCTTTCACAAATAAAAATGCATAAACTGTTTTCAATAAAATTAAATTATTTAACTATTTCAATTTAAAAATTATATTCTATTTTAAATTAAATTAAGTCAATATAATTAATAATTAGGGTTTTAATTAATAATTTAGTTTTTTTTATCATTTAAATAATAAATAGTATATAATTAATTAAAGGATGATTAATTAAGAAATTAAGGTTAATTCATGAAACAACCATGGTGTAATTCAGGGATAATTATGGGATAAAATTTAGGGATAATTTCTAGAGTTTTAAGAGATGTAAATTACGGATAAAATTGGGAAGGGGATATATATTATTACATTTTATTTAATTTTATTAATTTAATTAAATTTTATTTTCAATTCAAATAGAACAAGGACATGGGATAAAATATAGGATAAAACTCTAAGGTCTTCAAGGGTTAAATTGGGGATAAAATCGGGATAAAGGATCATGTCTAATATTCGTGTATAATCACTAATTTATTTTCTTAAAATAAATAAATATTATCTTTACAAACAATTGAGGGATAAAATCAAATTCAACACACTTCAAACTATAAGTTCTCTACCCTAGTATATTGAGGCATTTTCTCAAAATCAATCACTTATTCGCCCCCGATGCATGAGAATATTCAAGGGATAAAAACAATCAATAAACAACTTTTTTCTACCAGAACTACGGGACTCTGATCCTTCAATGAACTTGGAGGTACGTAGGCATAGAGTTGTAAACTCTAGCGAGTACAATAATCAAAAACATTTTGAATTTTTCCTTTCTCAATTAATCAATTTTTTTTAAATAATAAAATAATTTTCAATAAATAGATAAATAATTAACCAATAATAATTAATAAAGAAAACATCTCAAGGACACACTAACCCTAAAATTAGAGGAGGATCCCATTGAGTACAATGGAGGTAAGGGGTGCCTAACACTTTCCCCTTACTTAACCAACTCCCGAACCCAGTATCTCACCTTTAGTTAATAGGTTTTATCATTATTTCCCTGTTCCTTAGGAACAAATAAAGTATGATGGCGACTCTGTCATTTTTCCAGTCGCGACAGCTGGCGACTCCGCTGGGGAGAATCTTATACTTTCCCTAAAGAGAGTCCATCCTAACCTTGGGTTTTAGGGTTGTGCTTGTTTCTATGTGTATTTGCTTTCCTTTATTTATGTTTTTTATTTATTTATTCACTTTATTCTTTATTATATTATTATGCCTGTCATATCATATTGATTAGGATTTTCAAAGGTGTGAAGGCAAAACCCAGGCTTGAGAAAAAGTATAAGCTTAAGTAAGGGGCCGTCCTGTCTTGGCCACCAGGGTTTTCATCCCGTAGGGTCTTTGATGACGATTCCGCTCAGAACATATCAACTCAAAAGGTTTGTCATGAAAAGGTCGACACTTCTTCATGATAAAACTTTGAGTTCGGTCCATGACTCCGCGGACCTCTTCTAGAACCCTCTTAACTTAGGGTGATCTTATGTTATCAACCTACAAAGGTCGTTACTAAGGTCTATCCTAGACGAGACTTATCCCGAAGGATTACCGTAGGAAGGCTTGCTCCTTCTCATGGTAAAACAAGGGTATAATCCATGACTCTAGGACTATCATCCTACAAAAACTTTATATCCTACAAGTGAGGGGATTGGGTAGTCTAAGCCTAGATCTGACATATCATAAGGAATCTACCCTTAACTAGGTCATGCTATTATCTTACATATCCTGAAATCATTTGGGTTTCCCATGCCAATTATTATACATATCTATAAGGAACCTTCTTAAACAAGGTGTCCTTATATTCGACATTATCCTTAAACCCATATGTGGGTATATCTTACTATCCTAAACTCGTAAGGGTTTCGTCTGTCACAATCCCTAAACCCATGTGGGTTCTCTTATCTGTCATTATCCTAATGTGACACTTGCATTTCATCTAAAAAACAAAACTTGTAGCATATCTTCAAAAAAAATTGCATACCCCATGCATTTGCATGCATACTCGTACATTTTCATATCCTTTCCATTTTTGCCCTCCACCAACTATTATCCAGCTAGCAGACTTCCTAATACTCACAAACAAACTCGAAGGACGTCTCAAGAAGCTATGAAGGGACTCAAGAAGGGCAAGTAACATTGAAGAGAAAAGGTAACCCTTTGCCATTCCAGCCACGACCTACCTAAAGCCTAAAATACAACCCTGGATGATGTCACTGTAACAAGGTCTGGAATAGTATCTTCTTCAGCAGCAACCCCATGCGCCTCATCAATCACAACAAATGAAGCTTGGAAGGAAACTGGATCCTACACCAATGTCTCATGACTTACTCAGAAGTGCCCTAGTGGAACTACAACCTCATGATCCCCCTCCTTGTCTATACCCTACAAGTCATGATGAGAATGCCCGATGTGAGCATAAATTCCAAGACCTACAATTGACTTTCAAAGAAGGAGTCCTATTGGTGAACGGTCACCCTTACTTTAACAAAGTGCAAGAACATCAAAAAGCATCCCCTAAAGACAGTGGATCAACAATGACGCTCATCCCTGAGATCAATAAACTTTATCATTTCCAGTTGTAATTTCTTTTTTGCTAAGTGTTGTTTGTATTTAAAATTTTTACTCTTTGAAAAGTAATTTCAATAAAACGAGCATGCATGTTTTTTGAATCGATCCATTCGTTTTCACTCTTTCTTATGCCATCATAAAAAATAATCGAGGTTTTTCCAACTCTTTACCATTAACAAACTTAGGAGGAGAATGATGTAAATAAAATAACTAAATTTGTTGACTATGCTTTTAATAGTAAGACCTGGCTGACGATGTAAGGTATTGTTTCACTTCCCAGACGCTGGAGAAATAAGGAGATAATCCGTAGTCAACCCCCTCGAGCCAGAAGTTAGTGTTTCTTTTTCTATACATAAAAGCCCTTAATATTAACCAGGGGCATGGTAGTTTTTCAATTAAGTCAATTATGCATTATGATCTCAAGAGAATTATTCCATCTAATCACAAGGATAATAAGTTCATGCACATCTTATTCCTCACACACATCATCTAACATCGAGGAAGCTGAGAAAGTACATAGCTCACGATAGCTAACATGGCAGTCATAATTTTCAAAATCAAAAGCAAAAATCACAAGAGTTGTTTAGAAAAAAAGCCCTCTAAGTAAACAAGAAGAAAAAAAACTTGAAAATTTGACTTAGGCAAAAGTTAGGGCATCATGTTTCAAAAAAAGCCCGCTAAGTCAAAAAATAAAAAGGAGTTGACTTAGACAAAAGTTAGGGCATCCCGATGGACCACAATTCAAAAGAAATGGTCCATGCAAAAATAGGGATTAAAAATCAAAACAAAGAAAAAAACGGAAACAAGCTTGTAAGTGAAAGTAGGTGACTATCACCTCAAGAATCTCACCAGTACTTGAATCATTACATCTACCTCCATCATTATCTATCAAAATTCTCTTGCAGACTAAATTGATTTTTTGAATTAGTTGGATTTAGGAATGAAGATCCTCAACGAGAAGGGGTGGGATAAAATTGAAATTTGAGCCTTATATCTTTTGTTTCATAAACCGTGAACCAGGCCACGTTATAACATTTAAAAGTCCTAATTGAAGCTAGGTTCACTATGAAAGCATACTCGGCAAAATCGTTAAACTGACTCCAAATGTTTGTTAAATAATTGATAACCATCTTATTTTATCACATTTTCACATCTTCATTTGTGCCAACCTCGTGGCCAAATATCATCTGTATATACCATATTCGTTTTCCATAACAATTTTCGATTTTAAAAACTTGCATGAGCATGATGTTAGGATTACCTTTCAAAAAGAACATTTTTCTAACGAATCAATACTTAGCACCAAGGAAATAGCAACAATGGTCTGATCAGGGGCACACCACTTCGAGACATTCCTGACTATGGTCAAGTCACCTAAGGATCTTTCCAATTAGGGGGAAATCCTTATGATCATAAGGGAACATCATCTGAAGATCCTACTGATTAAAGGCGAAACATTTCAATATTTGGCACACCTATGTCAAATAACATCCATGACCCTCATGATCGAAGGCATACCTTTTAAGACTTTCATACTGGGGCATACCAACTCAAGGGCATAGTGAGGCCAATCACTCTAAAAATGCATCTAATTCGGGGCATTGTAGCGGTGTATTCGTCACTTTATGATTTATTGATTAAATCAAAAGCAAAGCATACAAAGAATTGAGTCGCCACCGCACTTTTATTTATCCAAAGGAATGGCTAAAAAGCAAACAAAAGCCTAAGAATTTTTACACATAGAAAACTAATGAAAAGATCAGAGATCTGGGTAAGGGGTTAATTACGCAATGGGAAGGTGTTAGGCACCCAAAACGTCCTAGGTACTCCTAGGGAGCCCTTTTCACAACTTGTTGTACGAAATGTTATTTATTTATGAAATATTTATTGTGCAAACATGGATTGAAGGGATGAGAAAAGAATGTACAAGTTATTATTTTTGTGTTTGAACGGATGAACCCGTTGCCTACGTACCTTTCCATGGAAGGTAAGGATCAAAACGCCGTAGTTCGGCTAAAAGATTTCCAAAAGTATGGGTGAATTGATTTTAAAACAAAATCCCTAAGGTCTTTCGTTATCCACGGGAGAAAACTCAACCTATACAAACAACAAGTCCACCATGTGAGAAAAGCTTCAACTTGCTAGTGACGGGTTAACCCTATAATAAGCAAGGAAGTCTTACAATTCAATCACTAAGGACAAAAGGTGAGATTAACATCAACCAACTAGGATAAATCAAACCTATGGCTAATGTATGAAAACTTATCAAGAATGGACAAAGCCACAAAACAATTGAGTGAGTGAAATTAACCAATTAGGATTATTCACAAAAGTGGTCAAGATATGATTAGAATTCAATTCAAAAGAAGTATTATGAAAATGAAGTTTGAAAAATCAGAGGCTTAGGGCCTAGGTTTCTAATTTGAAAAGAAATGAAAATGTTTGCACAATAGTTTCTTGTTTTGGATTAACACGCAAAATGGAGGCTTAAAGAAACAAAAGGTGGGAGGGTGAGGAAGTAAAACTTCTTAGATGTTCCCCTCTTGAGATCATATGTAGATGATTCAAGTGATTCCTTTGGAATAGGCAACAATGCAATAAGCAAATAGACAAAGTAAATGGATACCGGATGCCAATCAATGGACTTATTCCAATCTCCTAAAACAAAGAGGAACATGGATACCAGATGCCAATCTATGGACTTATACTAGTCTCCAAGGAATGATCATAGGAAACAAACGCCAATAGCTGGACTTACAATTGACTCCTCACAAGAAACAAACAACAAATGCAATAAGCAAGAGGAAACAAGTTGCCAATAAATGTTCTTACACTCGACTCCAAGGAAAGGAATGCCAATGAATGGTCTTAGTTCCAAATCCCACCAGATCATAGGAAACAACTGCCAATAGCTGGACTTACAATTGACTCCTCAATGGACAAAACAAAATGTTACAAAGTAATGAACAATGATTATGAGATGATATACAAGTAATGATGATAAATGCACAAAGGCACACATAAGAAAATATGCACAGATGAATCAAGCAAGCAGACAAACAAGTCAATTAGCACACACTATATACAATCAATTAGGCTCAAGCAAGGTTAGGCTTTAAAGCCAACTGGAATGGGGTATTTTGTGCTCTTAACCCTAACATTGAGAGTTAGGGTGAAGCAGATGAAATGGAGATGAAGGGTGTGCCTCATAGCTCTTATCCCTGGTCAGGGAGAGCTTTGATCAATGGAAAGTGTGGGAGTTCAAAAAGTTGGAACTCTTCTCCACAAATGATTGACTCTATAAGATCTTGGGTTATTATTCACCATGCATCAACACATGGTGTGAGCAAGGTGAATGACACACTGAGTAGCAGGAGATGGATTACACATCTCTTTTATCTGCCAATTGCCTCATAAGAGGACTTTACCTGCTTAGCACAAAAGATAAACAAACAAAAACATGGCCTCTTAAGGAGGGCTTCAGACAGGTGTCTGCCCACATAACAGGACAGGTCTTCCAGACTACATGAAGATTAGGGATTATACCTAAGTGGTTAAGCAACCAAGCAAAGCAAAGTTCAAAATGAACTTAAAGCAACTTAGGTACCTGTGGAAACAACTAAACAAATCAGTACAATACTCAGACAAACAGACAACAGTCAATAAGCAACAGACAATCCCAATGTACAAAATGTGTAAGCCAAAAGGCAAACTCAAATGAGTTAGCATCAACCTACAAAACACACAAATGTTAGTAATCAAAAGCAAACATCAACAATCACATGATGAAGCATCATCAACCATGACATTTGGATGCTTAAACCTGAAATCAAAGCTCAAATGTAAGCAACAAACCACTAGGTCAAAGCCTAGGGTCAAAGATGGAGAAAAAAATTCAAAACAGGGTCTGAAATTTGACACAAAGCAACTTCAAACACATATTGACACATCCTAAAAAGGCTCACATCAAAATCAATCACCAAATGCATTTCATGATCAAGTGAAGTCAAGGCAATTTCAAACCTCATATGTGATCAACATGAATGAAAAATTCAAATCAAAACAGAAATGATTCAAATAAATCTGGAAAAAATCATGAGCATTCAAGACACCCACAACATCCATCACACAAACAATCAGAAGCATTAGAGATCATTTAGCATGGAAATCACATTGTACAAGTTGAACAAGCAAAGGTGTGACACAAATTGTCACACCAAGTTAGCACAAGCATAAAACAGTAATGGAGCATAGGAAAAATACCAAACCAAAACCAAAATGTCAAGCAATGTGTCTAGATTCATCATGCAAAATTTCAAAGCCATTGGATAAGAAACAAGCATTTCACAAAGGGATAAGCAAGGCAAGGTCACAATTAGACATATGATCAATCATCCTAGCACCAAATAAAATCCAGCCAAGCACAACTTTAGAAATTATGCTCATGAAAAAATAGACATCTCAAGGAACACTATGCAAAAAACCAGGTATTTTTTGGATCAATTTTCAAATTGTTATGCATTTTACAAATTGGAAAAAATTAAAAAAACATATGAAGCATATAGCATGGTTCATGGAGGGAAAATGAATAAATGAAATAGCATTTGAAATTATTGCACCGGCCAGGAATCGAATCCTGTGAGGATTCAAATGTGTGGCGCGCCAAGGTGCTAAACGCACCGTTTCACTAAATTACATGGCCAGTCAGCGCTCGGTCAAACCAATCCAGACCAATCAATGTGCAAACAAAGCAAAACGTGGACCAATACATGGCGAGCCCTAAGCTAGCGTGGCAATAACCAGGAAAGCGTTGTTGAAACTGGAAACCGTGGCCTAAGGCATGATCTTCATCTTCTTCCTCACGAAGAAGATGAACAGTAACAATCTTCATGCACATTCCAGAAATCAAAATTAAGTACATCAACATGTAGTGCGTTCAATGGAGATCATGAATCAATGAAAAGCTAAGCATAATTTCACGTATTAAGATCAAATCGAACAAAATAATGTTCATGCATGAAACTTTAATCAACCCTAACTCAGTCAATAGGACACCAAATTGCACGATTCAAAGCTCAGATTCATCGGGACATCAAGATCTACAACAACATAGCAATGGATTTTAAAATTATGAGATGTGAATTATGACCTCTTGAAGTGCAAAGCCTTTGAAATGCCACGATCCACAGCCTTGAAGTGTTCAAATCTACTCCATAATACTTGAAATGAAGTTTGATGAAGCAATGGAAGCTTGAATGGCTCTAGATCTAGCTCAAAACAGAAACTCCATTTGCATCTTCATGAACATGAACTGCACTCTTCTTGCACGAATTCAGCAAAACAACACTTGATCTCTACTAAATCCAAGCTCAGGAACAAGAATATGAAGTCAAAATGCCATGGTATTTGGAAGAAAATTGAATTATGAATGAGAGAAAAATTTGAAGTGAGAGAGAAATTTAGATCTAGAAATGTGAAAAATGATTAATCCCCCTCAATTCTGTTAGGGTTTAGGTATTTATATCCTCTACTAATCAACTTGTTAATCCCTAATTAACTTGGTTAAGTAAAATGAGGTGTTTTTTCAAAAACCAAAAGTTGCATGGTGCATGTACCAATTGCACGTGAACAGTACTCTTTCTCCCATCAAATTCATTTAAAATCCTCTTTTAAATCCAATGGCAATGACAAAAAGTTTATACAATCCACCACTTTTGAATTTTGTAATTTCCCTCCAAAAAAAGCATGGATTAACAAGTGATCATGTGATAACAATTCATGTAATGTGATGCATGATTTGGAAATTAGAGGTCAAGAGGAGAATATTGCAAAAAGAACCACTAATTTTGGAGCTTTGGTTGAAAAGTTATGCTCATTTGAAGTCCCATGCACACTTTGCCATGATTGGATCATATCTCCTCAACCACACATTAGAAATTCATGATCTTGGACATTTTGGAAATGGGAGAGAAAAAGCTACAACTTTCATGTTCAACAAAATTTCATTTGAAGCTTTCTTGATGATGTAAGATTGAGTTGAAGTTGGTCGAAAACCTTTCCATTTTTGGAAATTTCAAATTATAGGTCACTTGCTATTTTTGGAAATTCTTGACCTGACTTCAAATTCTTCAATGTGAGTGTTTGAGATGTCAAATGAGACTTGTTTGAACATGAATGAAGTATTTCTAGTCAATTCCCATCTCCAAATCCACAGTTGAC
Source organism: Lathyrus oleraceus (assembly GCF_024323335.1). Taxonomy (NCBI): domain Eukaryota; kingdom Viridiplantae; phylum Streptophyta; class Magnoliopsida; order Fabales; family Fabaceae; genus Lathyrus; species Lathyrus oleraceus. The sequence goes on along the minus strand of NC_066585.1, from coordinate 466,345,082 downwards.
TTTGCAGTTGACTTTCTAGGTCTTCAGATGACTTGAAAATGTTCTGATGAGATTCAAGCCTCTACCACTTGGGATTTTGCTTCAAAATGACATTATAGCTCATATGAACTCTTGTGAATGGTAGTGGGGTCCAAATCTCAAGAATGACCACCATCTATTGCTCAATGAATGCCTTTGATTGCCTTGACCTGTTAATGCTTCATCTGCAAGACAAAGGTTAGATGACATATTTTTGTACTTTTGGTTAGTGATAAAAAGAAAAATAATGATATACAAATGCAAGGAATGCTCGGTGATCAAGAACCACTCTCAAAAAGATAACCCACCCACAGGGAAGGAAGCAAGGTGTCCAATGATCCTTGAGGCAATGCGATGATATGATATGATGCCATGAGGGATCTTAGGGACAAAATTGGGGTCTTACAGATGCCCCTCTTTAAGGTCATTCTAGCCGGAGAAGTGAAGGTTAAAATCTTCATCTCGACGCGGTAGAATGGGCTTAAATAACAGTAATGAGAAAATTTTTGGTCCCTAAGAGACCTCATGATGCAAATGTATGAATGCAAAAGAAACAAACTCTGTGGGGGCTACTGGTTTACAAAGAAAAGACGATCCATCGGAGTAATACACTCACTAGGAACAGAGACTCTAAAAAGACTCTCATGGGGATAATAAAAGGGATGCGTGAGCAGGACACGACTCTGAATTAGGGGAAACAAGAACTAGACACAGCGTGAGCAGGACGCGACTGGACTGGAGACCTCACTGGGGAGTAAAGGACTCGAACTGGGGGAAAGAAAAAGAAATTTCCAAAGGGAATAAACCCATTGGAAAGACTCAAGCTGACTCAAACTATCCACGAAGGATACCTCGGATGAAAATCCGGACTCGGACTGGGGAAAGATCCACACAGAATCTCCCTGCCGTGGAAAAATGCATATATTAGGGAAGACACCAATACAGCAAAAGGGTAAAATCACAATGGAAAACTCCACTGGAGAATGTCTAACAAAGAGACTCTCCTGGAGAAAATCTGCAAGATGAGGTGTTACCGGCTACTGGGTAACAAACTCAAATAGACATGTTATCTAAACACCGGTTACTGGGTGAAAGAACAACAAGCTCAGGAAGAATGAATATCTAAGACCGGTATAAGGGTGAGAGATATTATCCATTACCGTCAGAACGTGGATAACATACTCGCATGGAAGATTATCCACAACCGATTACTGGGTTAATAAAGGATAAATCAACCGAAAAGAAAGGCATCGGGATACCAAAACCAGGTATATAAAGATGACCGATCAAAGGGAGCAACAATCATTACCGACAAAAGGGTAAATGAAAGAGAACTCACCGGGGACGCATTGATAAACATCAATGATCCGGGGAAGAAATCACTGGCATACAGTGAAAGGACCCGCTGAGGATAAAATTGCTAGCATCCGGCAATTATCCACAAGGAAAGATCTGTTGGGGATACAATTGCTAGCATACGGCAATTACCCAGAAGAGAGAGGAAATATCAACATCGAATACTGGATTAAGATAACCACAAAGAGTAACCATCATCGATTAGGATGAACAACAAGGTTAGCTCTGCAAAGGGGAGAAATTAGGATTTACAACTACCGAATACGGGGTAGAAGACCATAAAATCCTGGCTGAGGATAAAATTGCTAGCATACGGCAATTATCCACAAGAAAGCACAGATTCCGCTAGGGAGACAACAACAACATAGGATTTACAACTACCGAAAACTGGGTAGAAGACCACAAAATCCACCGTCAACCAGAACGAACCGCAAAGGTTACCTTTGCTAGGGGATAAAAAGTAGGATTTATAACTACCGAAATACTGGGTAGAAAACCAACAACTCTACTGAGGAATAAAAGGTATATAACCACAAATTCCGCCAAGAGGGAAAGGGGAACATAAGACTTACAACTACCGGTTACTGGTTAGAGGCCCATCGACTCTTGCTGGGGAACAAAGACGTTCACAACCACAAATTCCATAAAAGGGAAAAAAGGTATACAGGATTTACAACTACCGGCTACAGGGTAGGAAACCAAAAAGATAGGACTTATAACTACCGGCTACTGGGTAGAAGGCCCAAACTCCGCTGGGGATAAAAAGAGCTATTGCCGTTTACTGGGCAATTCATTCATTTATTCCACAAGGAAGCACAAGAGACAATCGAAAAATGCCAATTCAGGATCAAACCGAGAAGGCAAACTGAATCAAAACTCATCCTAATGAGGATATAACTCAATAGGAAAATCCATCCCAATATATGTGTTGGGAAGAAACGGAAAAAACCGTAATCCACGAGGATATATCTCAGTGGGGAATTGCAGAAGGAAAAAACAGACACTTTCTGCTTATGGGGCTGACTCTATATTGAGAGATTAGACATCCGACATCTGCTTGGGAAGATCTACTAGAGAGATTTATATCACCGTCAGCAGGAGACAACAAACAAAAGATATATGGAAAAAAAATGCAATCATGAATATCTGAATGTTGAAAGTATGCATGAATATGCGTAATTTATGTTTGATGAATGCTGACAAAATAGACATAGCTAACACAAACAGGCCCAGGAATCAAACGCCCGATACTACACTTCCAGAGGAAAAAACCAAAGAAATCCAATCTGCTGGAGATCTACATGCTAAAAAGCAAAGATCTGCTGGAAAGCAAAAGATCAGAGATATCAAAGAAATCACAAAATCTCTGAGTGATGGATCATCAATCAACCCAACTGGGGAACAGAAGTTCACAACAGGCAACAACTGCCACAAAAGCAAATCTGTTGGGGAAATGGAGAAATCCCGAGATTTCTGCAGGGGGATCCTCAGTATCAACTGGGAAACAAGAGTTCACTGCACAAGCAAAAACGGCTGAAGAGAACAGAATACACAAGTAGAAACTAGCCGCACAAGCAACTCTACTGGGGATACTGTCAGCCACTCCATTGGGGATAAACCCACTGAGGGAAAATAGATCACACAAGTAGATTCTGCCACAAGCCACTCTACTGGGGATCAAAAGCATCAGGAAATCAACCAAATCTATGGATGATAGATTGCCAACCAAACCCAACTAGGGAACAGAAGTTCACAACAGGAAGAAACTGCCACAAAAGCAACTCTGTTGAGGATACTGCAGGGAAATCACGAAACTTCTGCAGGGAAACATCACAGACACAATCCACCGTACCACAAATCTACTGGGGAATTATCTGAGGAAGAGAAGGAGAACTGGTGATCAACCACCAAATGCTGAACCATCCAAGAGGCAACACCAACAACTGTTGAGAAGGAAATAATCACTGCTCTGCTGAAGGGATAAGAGGTGAAAACCTCAACAAGCACTCTGATGGAGAGATAGCATAGATGAAGTATATCATACCAACAACTCCGCTGGCGACCGTACTGAGGAAACAGACGAAGTACCAGGATGTCAACCCACCAACTACCGAATCTTCCAAAAGGAAAGCACCCATGCTGGGGAGAGAAAACTGTTGGAGAGGACTGTGAAGTTCTCAACAACCACCCTGCTTAGGGAACAAAATCTCAACAGAAACTCTGCTTAGGGAACAACCCCACCAACAATCTGGAGAAAGAGGATACACCCATGCCGGGAATATGAACAAATGTCTTACCCTGTTGGAAATCATGCCACCCTTGGGAGAGCACTGAGAAATTCTTAAGTATCCTTTCATCATTGTGAATGTTCACTTTGTTTAAAACAACAATTTGAAAAATTTATTTGTTTAAAACAATGACATTTTATCAATTAAAACATGCAAAACATTTGTTGAGTTGAAATAAATAAGAGTGCAAATAAATGGATAAAAGCTCAAATTGATTTGATGGAATGGTAGCCTGCAAATGGCAAGACTCCATAGATCTGTACAAATTTGAAATCGGTGATATATATTGGAAGAGGGCTACATTGAACATAATGACCATTTCTCTACCAATTTGAATCCGATGTATTCGAAGCTTCAGTTGACGACGAATCGAGAATCTCTGACGAAAAGACAACTGAGGAACAGAAAGTCTTGTCAGGATGCAGTTACTTGCCAAATCCCTATTTTTTGCCTAGACTGCCCTAGGGTGAGGTACTCAATCTAGCGGGATGCAAATATTCTTTTTTTCATGTCTCTAATTTTTGCCTGGATCGCCCTTTCGGGTTCTCCACCGAGACGCTCATTTTTTCCTAAGCCGCCCTTTCGGGTTTTCAACTTAGCGAGCTATTCTATTTTTCTTTTTTTATACCTTTTTTTTAGGCAAAGTATTTCTTGACTGCATCTGAATTCACAGGACGAGTGAAATCCTCCCCATCCATTGTTGTAAGCATCAAAGCACCGCCTGAAAAGGCTCTCTTAACAACTTATGGACCTTCATAGTTTGGAGTCCACTTGCCCTTAGAATCGGGCACGAAAGACAAAACTTTCTTGAGCACAAGGTCGCCTTCTCGGAACACACGAGGCTTGACCTTCTTATCGAATGCTTTCTTCATTCTCTGCTGATATAACTGACCATGGCACATGGCAGTCAATCGCTTCTCTTCAATCAAATTCAGTTGGTCATAACGACTCTGAATCCATTCAGCATCAGTCAACTTGGCTTCCATCAAGACTCTCATTGATGGGATCTCCACCTCTACTGGGAGAACAACCTCCATGCCGTAAACAAGAGAAAAAGGGATTGCCCCTGTTGAAGTGCGGACAGATGTACGATATTCATGCAAAGCAAATGGCAGCATCTCATGCCAATCTTTGTACGTAACAACCATCTTCTGGATAATCTTCTTGATATTCTTATTGGCAGCTTCAACAGCCCCATTCATCTTTGGTCTGTAAGGAGAGGAATTATGGTGTGCAATCTTGAATTCAGCGCACAACTCTTCCATCATCTTGTTATTCAGATTAGATCCATTATCAGTAATGATCTTATCTGGCACACCATAACGGCAAATCAACTGATTCTTGATAAACTTCACGACCACCTGCCTGGTCACATTCGCATACGACGCCGCTTCAACCCATTTGGTGTAGTAGTCAATTGCTACGAGAATAAACCTGTGTCCGTTGGACGCTTTCGGTTCAATCATATCGATCATGTCAATTCCCCACATAGAGAAAGGCCATGGTGACGAAATCACATTCAGAAGTGTCAGAGGAATATGAATCTTATCCGCATAAATCTGACATTTGTGGCATTTCTTCACATATTTGCAGCAGTCAGACTCCATCGTTAGCCAATAGTAGCCTGCTCTCAGCATCTTTTTAGCCATGGCATGTCCATTGGAATGAGTACCAAATGAACCCTCATGGACCTCAGTCATCAACAGGTTTGCTTCGTGTCTATCCACGCATCTGAGCAAAACCATATCAAAATTTCTCTTATACAACACTTCACCACTGAGGTAGAAACTGCCTGACAACCTTCTTAAAGTTTTCCTATCTCTCACAGATGCCCCAGGCGGGTAGACCTGGTTCTGGAGGAAATTCTTGATATCGAAATACCAAGGCTTATCATCATTTACTTCTTCAACTGCAAATACGTGAGCCGGTCTATCCAAGCGCATCACGGTAATATTGGGAACTTCATTCCAATACTTCACCACAATCATCGAAGCAAGCGTAGCAAGCGCATCTGCCATCCGATTATCCTCTCGAGGAATATGATGAAAGTCAACTTCAGTAAAGAACGTTGAAATCCTCCTCACATAATCTCTGTACGGAATGAGACCAGGCTGATTCGTTTCCCACTCACCCTTGATCTGATTGACAACCAAGGCCGAATCACCATACACATCAAGATGTTTGATTCTCAAATCAATACATTCTTCTAATCCCATAATGCAGGCTTCATACTCAGCCATATTATTCGTGCATTTGAAAGTTAGCCTTGTTGTAAACGGAATATGTGCGCCATGAGGAGTAATGATTACTGCCCCAATTCCATTTCCATACTGATTCACAACGCCATCAAACACCATTGTCCATTTGGAACCAGGTTCCGGACCTTCATCAAGTGTAGGCTCATCACAATCTTTCATTTTCAAATACAGAATCTCCTCATCTGGGAAGTCGTACTGAACAGACTGATGATCTTCAATCGGTTGGTGCGCCAAATGGTCAGCCAAGATACTACCTTTGATAGCTTTCTGAGCTCGATACTCGATATCATATTCAGACAACAGCATCTGCCTACGGGCAATCCTCCCAGTTAAAGCAGGCTTCTCGAAAATATACTTGATTGGATCCATTCTTGATATCAACCAAGTCGTATGATTTATGATGTACTGGCGTAAGCGCTTAGCAACCCAAGCCAAAGCACATCACGTCTTCTCAAGCATAGAGTATCGAGACTCACAATCAGTAAACTTCTTACTGAGGTAGGAAATAGCAGATTCTTTCTTCCCTGATTCATCTTGTTGACCGAGTACACAACCCATCGAGTCTTCAAGAACAGTCAGATACATGATCAAAGGTCTTCCTTCTACAGGCGGAGACAAGATCGGAGGTTCAGACAGATACTCTTTGATACTGTCGAAAGCTTTCTGGCAATCCTCGGTCCAATCATGAGACTGATCTTTCCGGAGGAGCTTGAATATCGGCGCACATGTGGCAGTCATGTGGGATATAAATCTAGAAATATAATTCAAGCGGCCAAGGAAACCTCGGACTTGCTTTTCAGTTTTGGGCGCAAACATCTCTTGTATTGCTTTGACCTTTGCAGGGTCAACCTCAATACCTCTCTCGCTGACAATAAAACCCAATAACTTGCCAGAACGGACTCCAAATGTACATTTGTTCGGATTCAGACGAAGCTTGTACTTCCTCAAACGCTGAAAAAGCTTCAACAAATGTTCAACATGTTCAACTTCCGTTCGGGACTTAGCAATCATATCATCAACATAGACCTCTATCTCCTTGTGCATCATATCATGAAACAAAGTAGTCATAGCTCGTTGATACGTGGCTCCGGCGTTCTTCAAACCGAAGGGCATCACTCGATAACAGAATGTTCCCCAAGGTGTGATGAATGTTGTCTTCTCCATATCCTCGGGTGCCATTTTGATTTGATTATATCCGGAAAATCCGTCCATAAAGGAAAAGACTTTGAATTTAGCTGTATTGTCCACCAACATATCAATGTGTGGTAGAGGGAAATCATCTTTCGGACTAGCTTTATTCAAATCTCTGTAATCAACACACATACGGACTTTTCCGTCTTTCTTAGGCACTGGCACAATATTGGCCACCCATTGAGGATATGTAGAAGTCACCAGAAACCCCGTATCAATTTCCTTTTGAACTTCCTCTTTGATCTTCACTGCCATATCTGGACGAGTTCTTCTGAGCTTCTGCTTCACAGGCACGCACTCAGGCTTCAAAGACAGGAAATGTTGCACATTATCTGTATCTAGACCTGGCATGTCTTCGTACGACCAAGCAAAGATATCGGAATATTCTCGTAGCAAACTGATCAACCCCTTCTTGACAAACTCTTCAAGAAGTGCCCCAATCTTCACCATACGAACACAATCTTCAGACCCCAAGTTGACTGTTTCCAGATCTTCGAGATGCGGCTGAATGATCTTCTTCTCGTGCTCAAGGAGACGGGTAATCTCATCAGGAATCCCTTCAATATCATCTTCCTCTGCCTCGAATACAGAGAATTCAAAATTGGGAGATGGCGTTGGATCATTATGTTCAATGGGTTTTAGAATCAACCTGCATAATGATTTTGGATAATAAAAAACTTTAGAATTTAAACAAGCAAACCATTATGCAAATGAAAAAGATTGCTTTTATTCTAGTTTTTAGGGTTTTTTGTGATCACCGATTTCATGCAAAAGCAAAAAGTGAAAACAAATGGAAAAACAAATGTTTTAACAATGCATTAATTGAATGAAATATCATTGTATATATGATGCCGACAATGTCATCACTTCTCCTTTTGGCATGGGAGAAGGGTTTTGAAACAAAGTGAACATATTACGCTGACTTATGAATGACCGTAGGAACATCCACAGCGACCCAATTGTGGCAGATCCCGCCAGGGATAACAAAGTTGCTCAAATCCTCTGCATCCTCTTCCAGAATAGCAGCAGCTTCTTCGGCTTGATCAGCATGGATGAAACCTCCACTATTGAACAACCCTTTCTCATTGAATGCTCCAGAAGAATAGCCAATGCCAGCCCGGGATTTATTGTCTTCAAGCTCAATCATCTTCCCCAAACCAGCAACTGCACCATATTCAATGGCCAGTTTCGCATCACGATAGGAAGCAAATGAAGGAGACTTCTTCTCAATCGGCTCAGCAATAGACAAAGCTTGGAAAGACGTTCCAACTTCATCCTCAGCATCAATATATGAGAAAGAAGACAAGTGGCTAACCAAGAGAGCCTTTTCTCCCCCTACCACAACCAGTTTCTTATTCTTGACGAATTTCAGCTTCTGGTGTAGGGTGGATGTCACGGCGCCAGCCTCGTGAATCCATGGTCTACCAAGGAGACAGCTATAAGATGGGTGGATATCCATGACCTGAAAGGTAACTTGGAAATCACTTGGTCCAATCTTGATTGGGAGATCAACTTCCCCAATCACAGTCTTACGTGACCCATCGAAAGCCTTCACAACAACACCACTCTGCCTCATGGGAGGCCCCTGATATGACAATCTCGAAAGAATGGTCTTCGGCAATACATTTAGAGATGACCCAGTGTCCACCAGCACGTTGGACATGGCGTCGGTCTTGCAATTCATGGAAATATGTAAAGCCATGTTGTGGTCTCTTCCCTCCTCAGGGAGATCAGCGTCACAGAAACTCAAAGTGTTGCAAGCAGTGATGTTTGCAACGATACTGTCAAACTGTTCAATCGTGACATCATGATCAACATAAGCCAGGTCCAACACTTTCTGTAGAGCCTCCCTATGGGGTTCTGAATTCAGAAGCAAAGATAGCACGGAAATCTTGGACAGCGTTTGTAGAAGCTGGTCTACAATGTTGTACTCACTCTTCTTGATGAGCCTCAGCATCTCATCATAGTCTTCATTCACAATGCCACTCGGGCCAACAGAAGAAGCAGGAGTCTTTTGTACAGAGGAGGGTTTAGCAACAGCAAGTGTCGGGTTTAGAACATTCACTGCAATCCCAACTGGACGCTCAGTGGAATCAGAAACAACATGAGGCTTCAGGGGTGCAGAAAACACACGACCACTACGGGTCAACCCACTCACATCAGCAATATTTACCACAGAGGTTGAAGGCAAAGGCACTTCTTTCCCATCTTCCACAACAACTGGATTATAGCAGAAGGGAATTGCTCTCTCAGAAGAATAAGGCACAGGGCCCGCAGACTTGATCACCAAAGAGGGAGAGACCTTCGGCTTGCTACCATCATAACGGATGACAACAGGCTCAGGAATTTTGAACACAGGAGAAATCACATTTACTTCTGGTTCATCTTCATCAACATTTCTGTTTTGAAGAATCTCAATAGTCCCCTCATCCAACAGCTCTTGAAGCTCTTTGCGCACTTGGCGACAACCCAATCTATTGACGAAGCAGATACGACATTTGTCATGGTCGTGCTCCATATGACTGTATTCACATAGAAGACGATGCAACTCAACCAAGGACTGTCGAATATGGCTTACATATTTGACCTTATATTTGCCAGGGCAACCCTGGACCATGTTAACCGACTTCCCATGCTCGGGCAATGGGTTCTTCGTAACATTGGGGCCTGAGTCCTCAAAGCTCAGAATGCCGCATCTCATAAGGTCTTGAACCTTAGTCTTCAACGGATAACAGTTTTCTATATTATGACTGGGAGCACCGGAATGATAAACACAATGTTGGTCGGGCTTGTACCACCACTGAGGGTTAGCAGGTACAACCGGAGGATCCCTCGGCGTAATCAGTTTCCGCTCTATTAAAGAGGGATATAGCTCAGCGTATGATATAGGAATAGGATCGAAAGTGATCTTCTTCCTATCATAATTCAAATTAGCCTGATTACTGTTGCCACGAGGCTGGTAAGCCTGTTGCTGTAGGCGATGTTGCTGTTGATACTGAGGTTGTTGATGATTATGCTGATTGTTGTCTCTAAAGACAGGTGTTATATGAGCCACCTGATGCTGACTGTTGGCATGACGCACAGGCTTCCTCTTGGCAGAAGGTCTTCTGGGTTTAGCATGGGATTGCACAGCATGTGCCTCCCTATCTTTCTTCTTAAACGCCCCATATCGTTTAGAAGAGCCTTCATCTTTAGTCAAACGTACTTCCCGGACTCCTTCCTCCAATCGCATCCCCATGTTCACCATCTCGGTGAAATCAGAGGGAGAACTAGTGACCATCCGCTCATAGTAAAATGAACTAAGAGTCTTCAAAAAGATCTTAGTCATCTCTCTCTCTTCCAGCGAAGGAGTAATTTGAGCTGCCAGCTCTCGCCACCTCTTGGCGTATTCCTTAAATGTCTCTTTGTCCTTCTGGGACATAGCTCTGAGTTGATCACGGTCAGGATCCATATCCACATTATACTTATATTGCTTGACGAAGGCTTCGCCAAGATCGTTGAAGGAACGGATGTTTGCACTATCTAGGCTCATATACCAACGAAGAGTTGCACCAGACAAACTATCCTGAAAATAATGAATCAGTAACTGATCATTATCTGTTTGAGTAGACATTTTCCTGGCATACATAACCAGATGACTGAGCGGGCAGGTGTTCCCCTTATACTTCTCAAAGTCAGGGACTTTGAATTTGACAGGTATCTTAACATCGGGAACCAAACATAATTCAGCAGCAGACCTGCCGAACAAATCTTTCCCTCGAAGGGTCTTCAATTCCTTGCGGAGTTCAAGGAATTGGTCGTTCATAGCTTCCATCTTTTCATTAACATCTGGGCCCTCAGACGGCTCAGAATGATAGATGGTGTCGTCTACCCTAGGAGTTGTATGCACGACAGGAGGAGGCATTGCAAGGAACGGGCTAGATGCCGGCATGGAAGCAAATGTAGGAGCTGGAATATCAGGCATAAAACCTGGAGGCATACCCCACGGAAACCCGGCTGGCATGAAATGGGCACTAGCAGCTGGCACAGTTGACGCAACCACTTCAGATATAACAGTCCTCTGGGGAGGAGTTGCAGGCGGTGGAGATGGTTGATTCTGAACAGCCAAGAATTGCTCCATCAGAGCGCTCAGTCTGGCGACCTCTTCTTTCAGCTCACGGTTCTCTTGTTCAAGTTGATCCATCACTCTTGCAGAATTAGCCCGGGTGTAGTACCGATGAGTCAGCTTGTCTTCAAAATAAATGAAGAGCACAGAGTTAGGCCACAGACAAGAAGACCAGAACAACACCTGCTTATGCGAGATGATGCATGCAATGCTTGTGCACATGCTTTGTTTTTATTTCAAGGAACTTTTAGGGTTCTATTTGCAATTTTTCAAAATTTAAAGCATTTAATCGCAAATGGAAAAATATCTCATCAAATATATATTCGAGACAAAGAAGTACAACATTGTTGGTCATTACAAGGGAAAAGGAAAATGAACATCCTATGGATCCCTAGAAGCTCGAGATGCTGGAAGACGAGATACACAAAGCCTCTTGATCTCTCTCTCATATGCTGCTTCCATATCCGCCTTCTCTTTAGCAAGTCGATCATACTTCCTCTTCCAGAACTTGGAAGACTGAGGAAGCAGAGAAGTCCAGGTATCATTCGGATCATCTATCACCTGATGCTCGAGGTGTTCGATCAGAGCGTCCTTCTCCTTAAGTTGTTGAAGCAACTCTTCTTTTTCACGGATCCAGGCTCGTGAAAGGTCTTCGTCTCTCAACTCCTCTACGCCTTGGTTAGGGAGGGTTGAAGGCCCATCCACAACCAACGGTGTAGGTCTCGGATAATCGTAAGGCATAAGATACTCTGATGCTCTCTGTCTGACCCAAGAAGTATACGGCTTCAAAGCAATGCAGTTCTTCGGACCAAACTCATTTCTACCCTTCTTGTGAATCTTGCGCCAAGCGCGGACCATCCTGGATTTCAGACCTTGGGGATCTTTACCCTCCTGAAAGAATACACCTTCTAACAGAATGTTATGAGGTTTATCCTTTAGGGGGAACCCAAGCTGACGATGTGCTAAGATAGGGTTGTAGCTGATCCCACCACATGTACCAAGAAGAGGCACATTAGGGAATTCACCACAATAATCAATGATCTGAACTGTATCATACACGCGATCATACCAAGAGATATCGTCATTAGTGAGAGACATAAGTCTCGTAGACCAACGTATACATCCCTTGTTCTCCTTGAAAGCGACCGTCTGCGGTAAGTGAGAAATAAACCACTTATACAACAAAGGCAAACAGCACACAATAGCTCCTCCACCCTTTGCATTCCTCAGATGCAAAGAGAAATAGGTATCACCCAACAGAGTCGGAACGGGATTAAGAATAGAAAAGATCCTAATGGCGTTCACATCCACAAATTTGTCGATGTTGGGGAACAATACCAATCCATAGATGAGCAGCACGAATATGGCCTCAAAGGCATCCTCACTCATGGCCTTCCCATAAACGGTAGCTTGAGCAATGAGGAAATCAGAAGGAAGACCCTGAATTCCACCTTTGGTGGTCATATGCGCTTCAATCAGGGATTCATCTATGTGCAACAAGTCTGCGATCTCTCGAGAAGTCGGAATACTCTCTAAGCCACTGAACGGCACCTGATCCAGAACGGGAATACCCACAAGATGAGCATACTCCTCGAGCGTAAGCAACAACTGAAAGTCCGGAAAAGAGAAGCAGTGATACAGAGGATCATAGAACTGCGCCAAAGTACTCATCAACCCTTCATCAACCTGAGTAGTCAACAGAGGCAGAAGCTTCCCATAACGAGCTTTGAAACCCAAGGGATCTAATACATAAGATGTCAGATTCCTTAACTCTTTCAGATCGGGCTGTCGAAAGCTGTACTTCTTTGTATGCCTTTTTGGTCTTTCCATGTCTGAAAATTTTGCAAATAAACCCTTTAAGTTCCTTGAAAATTTTCTCATTTTTCTGATGACATGAATGCAGATGAATGCATGAATGTATGAATGCAGCAATCACACTCAAGGATCAAGCAAATCACACCAAACAAAGGTCATGGGAAAGCTCATAGTATCCTTAATATCAATCATCCATTTTGGTGGATTATGGTTTTCACCTTATCAACACCCAAGTTCCACTGATATTAACGATACATGAACCGGCTCAATCATCCTTAATATCAATCATCCATTTTGGTGGATTATGGTTTTCACCTTATCGACACCCAAGTTCCATTGATATTAAGGATGTCTGAACGACTCAACCATGAATCATGGGTTTGTTGAGAGTCACGAGCATGGAGTCTCGGTTAAGAACCACCCAAAGGGAGTGTACTAGGGTTTAAACCTGCCGAACATGTTCTACAAGAGGTTCCCATAGTCATCATCCCATCTTTCGAATATTATTGGAGGAACGAATACTCGTATTCCAAAAATATTCTCAAGAGAGACTCTTATGAGTGTAGTATCGCGTAACAATCGCATCAGATCTTACATCTGAACGACCTCCGCACTACGTCTTAAAAATAGGCCAAGATGGGCTTGGTAAACTAAGGTCCTTGGCTTCTAAGGTACATGATTGGAAGAATAATGCCTAACCACAAATAACTTGTGTGACATTATTAATCCAACATGACCTCCACCAAGTGAATGGACTCGCAAGTCAACTTGCTAAGGAATACTCCACACAAGTCAACAAGACTACGCCATTCTCCTATCCTAAGGTGCACTCGAGTTCGGGTATAGAACTCATCTCACAGAGATCACCAAGCAAACAGCAATTGTATATCAAGCAACTCAATCATTACAATCAATACAGTTATCCCAAATTGTACAAAAATATGTCATATAACAAATAAACAATATCATACAACAAGGGTGAAAAGTAGGCAAAACCACAAGGAGATTATCCCCAGCAGAGTCGCCACTTTTCTGTAGCGGTGTATTCGTCACTTTATGATTTATTGATTAAATCAAAAGCAAAGCATACAAAGAATCGAGTCGCCACCGCACTTTTATTTATCCAAAGGAATGGCTAAAAAGCGAACAAAAGCCTACGAAGTTTTACACATAGAAAACTAATGAAAAGATCAGAGATCTGGGTAAGGGGTTAATTACGCAATGGGAAGGTGTTAGGCACCCAAAACGTCCTAGGTACTCCTAGGGAGCCCTTTTCACAACTTGTACGAAATGTTATTTATTTATGAAATATTTATTGTGCAAACATGGATTGAAGGGATGAGAAAAGAATGTACAAGTTATTATTTTTGTGTTTGAACGGATGAACCCGTTGCCTACGTACCTTTCCATGGAAGGTAAGGATCAAAACGCTGTAGTTCGGCTAAAATATTTCCAAAAGTATGGGTGAATTGATTTTAAATCAAAAGCCCTAAGGTCTTTCGTTATCCACGGGAGAAAACTCAACCTATACAAACAACAAGTCCACCATGTGAGAAAAGCTTCAACTTGCTAGTGACGGGTTAACCCTATAATAAGCAAGGAAGTCTTACAATTCAATCACTAAGGACAAAAGGTGAGATTAACATCAACCAACTAGGATAAATCAAACCTATGGCTAATGTATGAAAACTTATCAAGAATGGACAAAGCCACAAAACAATTGAGTGAGTGAAATTAACCAATTAGGATTATTCACAAAAGTGGTCAAGATATGATTAGAATTCAATTCAAAAGAAGTATTATGAAAATGAAGTTTGAAAAATCAGAGGCTTAGGGCCTAGGTTTCTAATTTGAAAAGAAATGAAAATGTTTGCACAATAGTTTCTTGTTTTGGATTAACACGCAAAATGGAGGCTTAAAGAAACAAAAGGTGGGAGGGTGAGGAAGTAAAACTTCTTAGATGTTCCCCTCTTGAGATCATATGTAGATGATTCAAGTGATTCCTTTGGAATAGGCAACAATGCAATAAGCAAATAGACAAAGTAAATGGATACCGGATGCCAATCAATGGACTTATTCCAATCTCCTAAAACAAAGAGGAACATGGATACCAGATGCCAATCTATGGACTTATACTAGTCTCCAAGGAATGATCATAGGAAACAAACGCCAATAGCTGGACTTACAATTGACTCCTCACAAGAAACAAACAACAAATGCAATAAGCAAGAGGAAACAAGTTGCCAATAAATGGTCTTACACTCGACTCCAAGGAAAGGAATGCCAATGAATGGTCTTAGTTCCAAATCCCACCAGATCATAGGAAACAACTGCCAATAGCTGGACTTACAATTGACTCCTCAATGGACAAAACAAAATGTTACAAAGTAATGAACAATGATTATGAGATGATATACAAGTAATGATGATAAATGCACAAAGGCACACATAAGAAAATATGCACAGATGAATCAAGCAAGCAGACAAACAAGTCAATTAGCACACACTATATACAATCAATTAGGCTCAAGCAAGGTTAGGCTTTACAGCCAACTGGAATGGGGTATTTTGTGCTCTTAACCCTAACATTGAGAGTTAGGGTGAAGCAGATGAAATGGAGATGAGGGGTGTGCCTCATAGCTCTTATCCCTGGTCAGGGAGAGCTTTGATCAATGGAAAGTGTGGGAGTTCAGAAAATTGGAACTCTTCTCCACAAATGATTGACTCTATAAGATCTTGGGTTATTATTCACCATGTGTCGCAACCTGAAAAATACAGTGCACGAAAAAACAATCGGCGAAAGAAAATGACAGAAGAGTCGCCACCGTGCGTTATTCATCCCAAAGGAGGGAAAGGAAACGCTCAGAGTAAACCTGAAAAAGGAAAAGACAAGACGGGGTCTCGCAACCAAATCTTGGGTTCGGGAGTCGGTTATGCGAAGGGAAGGTATTTGCACCCCTACGCATCCGTAGTACTTTACGGGATCCACTTTTGTAGTTTTCGTCTAAAGGGTGTGGGTTTATCTTGTGCTGTTTGCCAAAAAAAAAGGGTTAAATAAAAATGACTCGCGCGGATGTCGCATCCACTGCATACGTATCTCATCTGAATATGAGAATCAGAGTCTTCGTAGCTTGGCTGACCTATGGGTTGGGGGATGTGTGCTCGCTAAGACATCGCGTCTTATGCCTACGTATCTCATCTGGCCCGAGAATCAGAGCAAAACGTAGTTCGACTAACTACGGGGTTATGGCTTGGGTTTTGGGCGAACGACGTCACTACGCAATCTACCGGATGCTCGACCTTTGGAGACTTACTCGCTTGTAGTAGAAGAAGTAAACGTGTGTTATGGAGAAGAAAAATCAATGAAGGGTTTGGGATGCTCAAGGGCAAAAAGGCAGTCCTTGACGAAAGAACCGCGCTACCTGCAGGGATATGAATACAAAACACAAAACATGTATCTCAAAGTAAAATGCCACCAAGGGGCTCAAACGTTGCCTCCTATCGAGGTCTTCCAGCTAGGAAAGCAGTAAAATGCGGGAAAAGGTAAAAAGTACCACACGGATAAAGATCCGAAGTAACAGCAACCAAGGGGACAAGAAACCCAGAGATCTCTCAAGCTGGTACCATCAAAGAAGGCGAGTCAGTACAGGTAATCGGAATAAACCTCCAGGGGTTATCCCACAAATAAAGTGGGAAACCACACAAGTTATCCCTGCAAAAGTCATGTGAGCCCTCACAAAAATTCAACAAAAGGGTTAGTGAAACACCATAAGCATTTTTTCATGATCAACAGTATGGTTTCAAAAAACTCAAACCCTGTGGCATACATTTCAGAAATTAAACGGTTAAACATTCAAGGCATTGTTTATACATTCATATACATATTAAACCCATGGGCAAAGGTAATGGGAGTAATGGCAAACCTGATTGGAGAGCTTGATTGAAATTGAGTTGCACCCGTGAGGTTTACAAAACAATCTTCAGGGTTTATGTGAGGCAGAGGTGATTCTGTGTAGTTGAGTTCCCTTCGGGGTTTGGAGGCTGCTCTGAACTCCGTTAGGTCTTCTCTCACTATCTTTTTCCTCAGGGTTTTGTTCCAAGGAAACCTCAGAGTATTTTGCTTCTCTTCAAAATCCCCCTTTGTTCTCTGTTCTCTCAAGTGAAGCCTTGGTATTTATAGACTGAATTTCATGGTTTTGTGGGCTCAAATGAGAGAGACCCAAGTCCAAAATTTTTTATATTTTATTTATTTAATTATTTAATTAATTAATTAAATTTTTTTTTTTTTTGTAAAAAATTATATATATATATATATATATATATATATATATATATATATATATATATATATATATATATATATATATATATATATATATATTTTATTTTTTTTCGTTTTTTTTTTCGGTTCTAATTCTGATTGACATGATGAAATGCAATATGAAATGCTAAATGAATGCATGAATGAGTAGGGCAAATTTTGGGGTGTTACAGCTGCCCCTATTCAATCATCAGCTAAACCGAGTAAGATGAAAGCGAACAGCTTATCAGACAAACGGGGTGAGCTGTGATTGAATACCAAAGACAGACCGAAAATTTGTGCTCCGAGAATACCACAAAAACGCGGAAATACACCGCGTTGTTTATCTTTCTTCCGATCCTCTGGCTTAATCTGGAGTTTCGATCCTCTGGCTGAACCTATACTCAATTTAGTCCTCTGGTTGGATATTAATTTTGATCCTCAGGTTGGATACGATTTTGATCTTCTGGCTAGATCTTCTTCGATCTTCTGGCTAGATCTCCTTCGTTTCGATTCTCTGGCTGAATCTATTTCCTTTGATTCTCTGGCTGAATCCATTTTTGGTCTTCGGGCTAGACCTGACTTTGATCTTCTGGCTAGATCTGGAGTGTCGATCCTCTGGCTGAATCTGAACTTAATTTGATTCTCTGGCTGAATCTACTTCGATGTTTCGATTCTCTGGATGAATCTATTTCCGGTCTTCGGGCTAGACCCGACTTCGATCTTCTGGCTAGATCTTCTTCGATCTTCTGGCTAGATCTCCTTTGTTTCGATTCTTTGGTTGAATCTATTTCGATCTTCTGGCTAGATCTGGATTGTTTTGATGATAAATTCCCATCATTAGGATCCCGCATCTGAGGCATGCGCTGGTTGACCCTCTTTTGAAATCTACACCCAACCTTCATATTAGATATGCAGCTTCGAGCATATTCCACTTTTGGGCTTCGTACATATTCTTCGGGCTAGAACATGTTGTAACGACTCCTCAACTAGACTTGCTGGGGAAATAAAGCTTGTAGGCGACTTCACTGGGGAATCTTCAAATTGAGCCTCAGGCTGACTCTTGGGAAAACGATTCTCAGGCTGAATCTTCAAAAATGACCCTCATGCTGGATCACGGGAAAACGATTCTCAGGCTGAATCTTCAAAAAGTGACCCTCATGCTGGATCACGGGAAAACGATTCTCAGGCTGAATCTTCAAAAAGTGACCCTCATGCTGGATCACGGGAAAACGATTCTCAGGCTGAATCTTCAAAATGACCCTCAGGCTGGATCACTCACGCTTGATCCTCTGGCTGGATCTCAAGACCTTGGTTGTAAAGTAATTCTTCAGTCTGCTTGGAAGAACCTGTTTATCGACTTATGTGTATGCTTGATATGATATGCATGCAAATGCAAATGTTATGCATGGTGTAAAAAGAAATCTGCTTGGGGAAGCAAACTCCGGTAGGGAACAGATCGCTGTATCAATCCTTGAATGCTCTATGGGGAATGATCCGTCTGCCGGGACCAATGAGCCACCAAAAATAAATTGGCTGCTTGAAAAGTCGACCTTGCGGGGGGAGTATCAACTATGGAAACTTTTCTCGGCGAGGCTCTGTGAGGAGAGTCTGTGGGGAAAACACTTCCTGGGGAAATGTCGTAGGAAACGACCTTTGCTGGGGATATGAACTTGCTAGTCGTCCTCAAGCTGGGGATTAGAACAAATCTGTTAGAAATAATCTGATGAGGATGAGATGAACACTGGGAACACCACCCTCTTGTTCGTTGGGCATGCAACTACTCCGCTGTTGCTAGGAAGATACAGTCTGACACCGTCAACTCCGCTGGGGATAGACAGTCTGGATACTGTCAACTCTACTGGGGATAAATAGTCTGGATACTGTCAACTCTGTTGGGGAACATGCTCTGCTGAGGAGAGACTTTGTCAACCGCTTGGGGATGAGGATTCATGACTTGGCATCCGGTTCCTGTGACCTGCAACCAAAAATACACGTATGCCTCGGGGGAATTACTCGGTTTGAATTCACCGTCCGGGATTAAGCACATTCAAAGCAATTTTAAATGTTTTCCTGTGCAAATCATCTGCAAAAGCCACCATTACGTTCATATGCAATATGTTTTATCAAAAATTCGGACATTTTTGCAAACAAACTGATAAATGAAAAATAAAAAGGCTCTTTAACTGAATTATTCGACTCTTAATGGGGAGAAAATTTGTGCCAGGAATAGGCGAGGGTATCAGGAAGCTGATCCCTGAAAAGAGGTGATCGCTATAAAAAAAGAACTATCCTAATGGCAATGGGGAAACGGGGTCCCACTGAGTTTCGACTCTGCTATGGCTCGTATGTCCTCAAGACGCTCTGCTCATCTTGCTTTCTAAAGTGAATGATTAGTCGATCTTTAACCTTCGAAGATTGTCGGATTAAATGAAACGGTGATATAAAACTGATGAACTCAGATCACAGTCATTCGCTTATTCCCTAACTTTTTCCTGGATTGCCCCCTTTTTCGGGTTTTCAATCCACCGGGATACCCATTTTTGCTTGAGGCGCTCTTTTGGGTTTTCGACTCACCGGGTGTACTCTTTTTTTTTATATATCCCTAATTTTTTCTCGAACCTCTTTATTCTTTTTTTTTGGTTCGTCGGGATGCCCCTTTTTTGCCTGGACTATTCTTTTTACTGTCCAGCGGGTCTATTTTATGCGAAGTATTTTTTAAGTGTGTCTGAGTTGACAGGGGACGGGAATCCTTCGCCATCCATGGTTGTTAGCATCAAAGCTCTGCCGGAGAAAACTCTTTTAACCACGTATGGACCCTCGTTGTTCGGTGTCCATTTGCCCCTGTGATCTGTGTTGGGAGGAAGAATTCTTTTGAGTACCAATTCACCGACTCGATACTCCCGAGAGCGCACTTTCTGACCAAATGCTTTCTTCATTCGTCTCTGACCGAGATATGTCAATTCTGGGTACGTAGTTCCAGCATAGCACCATTTCCCTGTTGGTTTGATTGATGACCGAAGCTGAGTCCCCGTATACATCCAGGGATTTAATCTGTATTTTGACGGCTTCCTCAAGTCTTAGGATACAAGCTTCGTATTCGGCTTCATTGTTGGTGCAGGGAAAAGTTATTCTGGCACCAAATGGCATATGAACCCCCTTTCGGTGTGATCAACACTATACCAACTCCGCGACCATTGACGTGGACCGCCCCATCAAACATCATAACCCATTTGGATTCAGGGTCAGGCCCCTCCTCCGGGAGTGGTTCCTCTCAATCTTTCGATTTGAGAAACATGATGTCCTCATCAGGAAAGTCAAACCTCATAGGTTGGTAATCATCAATCGGTTGCTCTGCAAGATAGTCTGACAAGACACTTCCTTTGATGGCTTTTTGTGAAGTGTATTGGATGTCATACTCTGTCAGTATCATTTATCACCTAGTGACTTTTCCGGTAAGTGTTGGCTTTTCAAAAATATACTTGACTGAATCCATTTTTGATATCAATAGAGTCGTGTGAGTCAACATATATTGTCTTAGTCGGCGAGCAGCCCATGCCAAAGCGCGACAAGTTTTCTCGAGCAATGAGTATCTTTGTTCACAGTCGGTAAACTTTTGCTAAGGTAGTATATCGGATGCTCTTTTCGACCTGACTCGTCATGCTGACCGAGCACACAACCCATTGACCTTTCTAACACAGTCAAGTACATGATCAACGGTCTTTCCTCTCGGCCTGTAGACTGGCCCCGATCTTGATCTCTTTCTTGTCGTCTTTGGTACCAACGTTGATGGTCTCAACCACCTCCTGATAAGGTGTAATAGCTCGGTCCTCCTGTTTCAACAATCTGGCTAACCCTTCAGGCAATTCACAATCTTCCTCAGCCCCTTCTTCGGCTTAATAGATAGGATTGTCGAAGTTATACTTGGCCATAGCAGTGTCGTTAGCAGTGAGATCCGGGTGGTCGGCTTTGCATGATGGAGGATCATGCTTTACCTTAGAATGAGAGATTTTTTTTTGAAAGAAAGGAAAAACGAAAAAAGAAACATTGCCATTTTTTTTGTAAAAAGTAAAAAAAACTGAAAGAAAGAGAACACAAAATTGTTTGCAAAAGCCGTCCTTTATTGATGATAAAAATAATTGCGAAATGTAACTAAATGGATGGCCCTACAAATGAGCCGTTACACCTTGGGCAAAGTGTAAGACTTTATTATGCATGTAATAAAGGAAAACAATAAAAATCACTCTTTCAGTAGAGTAACCCGGACGGTTTTTTTCAGACGACCAATTGTCGAGCTTTTCTCCCGAGACACACGGGCGAATCCAGCTATCTAAGTCACAGTCGCTGTCAGCCTTGTCTTCATCTGCAGCATTGACGATGTGGGGAGAAACCAAACCCCCGCTGGAGAGAGTACCGGTTTCATTCTTCTGAGATCCCGGAGCATACCCCAATCCAAACTTGTCTTCTTTGATGACTGGCTCCACAAATTTGCCCCAGCCTTGGGCATTACCAACTTCAACCATTTCGACAGCATTAATCCCCTGCCCGCCGTGAGCCGGCATCGGGTTCTGGATAACATTAGGCACCGGAGCAAAATTGATAGCCTGGGCATCTCTCATATCTTGTACCTTTAACTGGAGAGCCTTGCAATTATCTGTAGTATGGCCAGGTGCGTTGGAGTGAAAAGCACATCTGGCGTTGACATCATAACCTCTAGGCAAATTATTGGGATCGATTGGTGGGGCCAGAGTTCTCAACGTAACCAGATTCATGTCAATCAGCTTGGGAAGTAATACTGAATAAGGCATTGGGATTGGCTCGATGACCCGGTCCGTCTGCCTTGGACGTTGTTGATAGTGTCTCTGCTGACCCGGATTACCTCCTTGTTGTTGATTGTTGTACCTGGGTTGTTGTTGCGGATGATATTGCGGTTGAGGAACAGGTGTTGGAATAGTGACTGCGGCCACTTGATCTTGGTAATAATTAGGGCGTCCTTTACTCCTGCCTTTGCCGGCATACACAACGCTTGTCTCGCCTTCTTTTCTTCGCTGACCGTTACCAGCAAACGGTTTCTTGGAAGCACTATTGTCTTGAATTCGGCCCATCTTCAACAGACTCTCGATTCTTTCTCCAGCAATTACTATCTCTGCAAAGCTGATTGACGGGCAAGCAGCCAATCTCTCAATATAATTGCCTTGAAGAGTGTTCATGAACATGTCCGCCATCTCCCTTTCAGACATAGGGGGTTGGACAGACGCAGCAATCTGTCTCCAACGCTGAGCATACTCTCTAAAGGTTTCCTTGGCAGTCTGAGACATACCTTGCAACAAGGTCCGATTTGGAGCCATGTCCAAGTTGTATTGATATTGCTTGATAAAAGCCTCTGCCAAGTCTTTCCAGCTCTTGATGGTAGTACGAGACAAATGAGAATACCATTCACGAGAAGCTCCAGTTAGACTGTCTTCAAAATAGTACATCCACAGCTTTTCATCTTCCATGTGAGCTCCCAACCTTCCCAGATAGGATTGGAGATGAGTGCGTGGGCAAGAAGCCCCGTTGTATTTCTCAAAAGTAGGGGGTTTGAACTTGTGAGGAATCCTTACTCCCTGAACCAGACCAAGATTTGTGACATCAAAGCCTAAGGAATTTTGAGACTCCAAAGATTTGAGCTTCTCAGCAAGCTCATCCATACGGCGAGTGGTCTCGAGGGCCTCGTCGTGCAAAGAAAATTGATCACACTGATAATCTTCAGTAACGGGGTGCCCGTTAATCCGAATTCCTTGATTCACATTGTACCTTCCGCCAATACCATTTCCAACATTCCCTGTGTTGCCAACATTACCCGGGTTTCCATCAGCATTTGCGTTACCCGCGTTACTAGTGTTCACAGGGTTATCAGCGTTCCCAGGGTTACCAGGGTTTCCCTCAGCATTTGGTATCTCCAAATCTGGATTGGGCCTCGGTTGCTCAACCAATTCCCTCAGCTTTTCTTGGCCTGCTGCCATACCAGTCATCGATGTCATGAACTGATCCATCCTTTCACGCATATCAGCCAACTCTTTCTGTACTTGGTCCATCGCTAGTCGTGGACGGTTTTCCTTTGTCGGGTATCTGTGAACTGGCTTGGGACCAATAACTGCCTGATATAGGGAACAAACATTAGACACTGCGGCGACACCTGCAAAACAGACAAGGGTTAATATGCATGGTATGCGATGCACTGCTTGTTCAGTTTTAAGGCACCCCTGTTTTGAAAGGGAATACCCTGCAAATGAATAAGCATGAGATGTTGGATGCAAATATGCAGATGATGTTATGCAATGCAAAGGCATGTCAATCAGAATTGATGTATCTGCTTGAACATCTGTCGGGTTGCACTGTCTGGAGAGAAATTAAGAGCACACCAAATAAAGGTCATGGGATGGATCATGTTATCCTTAATATCAACCACCCATTTTGGTGGATTATGGTTTACACCTTATCAACACCCGAGTTTCATTGATATTAAGGATACCTGATCGAATTAACCATGAATCAAGGGTTTGTTGCAAGTCACGAGCATGGAGTTTAGGTTAAGAACCACCCAAAAGGAGTGTACTAAGGTTTAAACCTGCCAAACATGTTCTACAAAAGGTTCCCATAGTCATAATCCCATCTTTCGGATATTATCAGAGGAACGACTACTCGTATTCCAACAATATTCTCAAGAGAGACTCTTATGAGTGTAGTATCGCGTAACAATCATATCAAATCTCACACTTGAACGACTTTCGCACTACGTCCTACGAATAGGCCAAGATGGGTTTGGTAAACTAAGGTCCTCGGCTTCTTAGGTCTATATTGGAACAAGTAATGTCTAACCACAACTTACTTATGTGACATTATTGATCTCAACATGACCTCCACCAAGTGAATGGGCTTGCAAGTCAACTCGCTAAGGAATACTCCACACAAGTTGACAGGACTATGCCATTCTCCTATCCTAAGTGCACTCGAGTTCGGGTATAGAACTCATCTCACAAAGATCACCAAGCAGCCAGCCAACAGAAACAGCAATGATATATATACAATGCAATAAGGTAAAGCAGGTAAATAAATAACTGTACAAAAGCATGAACACCCAATAAACAAACTACAAAAGCTAGGAGGGACTCGCTTAGGGAAATCGTTTTCCCCAGCAGAGTCGCCAGCTGTCGCAACCTGAAAAATACAGTGCGTGAAAAAACAACCGGCGAAAGAAAATGACAGAAGAGTCGCCACCGTGCGTTATTCATCCCAAAGGAGGGAAAGGAAACGCTCGGAGTAAACCTGAAAAAGGAAAGGACAAGACGGGGTCTCGCAACCAAATCTTGGGTTCGGGAGTCGGTTATGCGAAGGGAAGGTATTAGCACCCCTACACATCCGTAGTACTCTACAGGATCAACTTTTGTAGTTTTCGTCTAAAGGGTGTGGGTTTATCTTGTGCTGTTTGCCAAAAAAAAGGGTTAAATGAAAATGACTCGCGCGGATGTCGCATCCACTGCATACGTATCTCATCTGAATATGAGAATCAGAGTCTTCGTAGCTCGGCTGACCTATGGGTTGGGGGATGTGTGCTCGCTAAGACATCGCGTCTTATGCCTACGTATCTCATTTGGCCTGAGAATCAGAGCAAAACGTAGTTCGGCTAACTACGGGGTTATGGCTTGGGTTTTGGGCGAACGACGTCACTACGCAATCTACCGGATGCTCGACCTTTGGAGACTTACTCGCCTGTAGTAGAAGGAGTAAACGTGTATTATGGAGAAGAAAAATCAATGAAGGGTTTGGGATGCTCAAGGGCAAAAAGGCAGTCCTTGACGAAAGAACCGCGCTACCTGCAGGGATATGAATACAAAACACAAAACATGTATCTCAAAGTAAAATGCCACCAAGGGGCTCAAACGTTGCCTCCTATCGAGGTCTTCCAGCTAGGAAAGCAGTAAAATGCGAGAAAAGGTAAAAAGTACCACACGGATAAAGATCCGAAGTAACAGCAACCAAGGGGACAAGAAACCCAGAGATCTCTCAAGCTGGTACCATCAAAGAAGGCGAGTAAGTACAGGTAATCGGAATAAACCTCCAGGGGTTATCCCACAAATAAAGTGGGAAACCACGCAAGTTATCCCTGCAAAAGTCATGTGAGCCCTCACAAAAATTCAACAAAAGGGTTAGTGAAACACCATAAGCATTTTTTCATGATCAGCAGTATGGTTTCAAAAAACTCAAACCCTGTGGCATACATTTCAGAAATTAAACGGTTAAACATTCAAGGCATTGTTTATACATTCATATACATATTAAACCCATGGGCAAAGGTAATGGGAGTAATGGCAAACCTGATTGGAGAGCTTGATTGAAATTGAGTTGCACCCGTGAGGTTTACAAAACAATCTTCAGGGTTTATGTGAGGCAGAGGTGATTCTGTGTAGTTGAGTTCCCTTCGGGGTTTGGAGGCTGCTCTGAACTCCGTTAGGTCTTCTCTCACTATCTTTTTCCTCAGGGTTTTGTTCCAAGGAAACCTCAGAGTATTTTGCTTCTCTTCAAAATCCCCCTTTGTTCTCAGTTCTCTCAAGTGAAGCCTTGGTATTTATAGACTGAATTTCATGGTTTTGTGGGCTCAAATGAGAGAGACCCAAGTCCAAATTTTTTTATATTTTATTTATTTAATTATTTAATTAATTAATTAATTAATTAATTAAAATTTTTTATTTTTTATTTTTTATTTTTTTGTAAAAAACTATATTTTTTTTTTTGTTTTTTTTTGTTTTTTTTTGTTTTTTTTGTTTTTTTTGTTTTTTTTTGTTTTTTTTGTTTTTTTTGTTTTTTTTCGGATCTAATTCTGATTGACATGATGAAATGCAATATGAAATGCTAAATGAATGCATGAATGAGGAGGGCAAATTTTGGGGTGTTACACCATGCATCAACACATGGTGTGAGCAAGGTGAATGACACACTGAGTAGCAGGAGATGGATTACACATCTCTTTTATCTGCCAATTGCCTCATAAGAGGACTTTACCTGCTTAGCACAAAAGATAAACAAACAAAAACATGGCCTTTTAAGGAGGGCTTCAGACAGGTGCCTGCCCACATAACAGGACAGGTCTTCCAGACTACATGAAGATTAGGGATTATACCTAAGTGGTTAAGCAACCAAGCAAAGCAAAGTTCAAAGTGAACTTAAAGCAACTTAGGTACCTGTGGAAACAACTAAATAAATCAGTACAATACTCAGACAAACAGACAACAGTCAATAAGCAACAGACAATCCCAATGTACAAAATGTGTAAGCCAAAAGGCAAACTCAAATGAGTTAGCATCAACCTACAAAATACATAAATGTTAGTAATCAAAAGCAAACATCAACAATCACATGATGAAGCATCATCAACCATGACATTTGGATGCTTAAACCTAAAATCAAAGCTCAAATGTAAGCAACAAACCACTAGGTCAAAGCCTAGGGTCAAAGATGGAGAAAAAATTCAAAACAGGGGCTGAAATTTGACACAAAGCAACTTCAAACACATATTGACACATCCTAAAAAGGCTCACATCAAAATCAATCACCAAATGCATTTCATGATCAAGTGAAGTCAAGGCAATTTCAAACCTCATATGTGATCAACACGAATGAAAAATTCAAATCAAAACAGAAATGATTCAAATAAATCTGGAAAAAATCATGAGCATTCAAGACATCCACAACATCCATCACACAAACAATCAGAAGCATTGGAGATCATTTAGCATGGAAATCACATTGTACAAGTTGAACAAGCAAAGGTGTGACACAAATTGTCACACCAAGTTAGCACAAGCATAAAACAGTAATGGAGCATAGGAAAAATACCAAACCAAAACCAAAATGTCAAGCAATGTGTCTAGATTCATCATGCAAAATTTCAAAGCCATTGGATAAGAAACAAGCATTTCACAAAGGGATAAGCAAGGCAAGGTCACAATTAGACATATGATCAATCATCCTAGCACCAAATAAAATCCATCCAAGCACAACTTTGGAAATTATGATCATGAAAAAAGAGACATCTCAAGGAACACTATGCAAAAAACCAGGTATTTTTTGGATCAATTTTCAAATTGTTATGCATTTTACAAATTGGAAAAAATTAAAAAAACATATGAAGCATATAGCATGGTTCATGGAGGGAAAATGAATAAATGAAATAGCATTTGAAATTATTGCACCGGCCAGGAATCGAATCCTGTGAGGATTCAAATGTGTGGCGCACCAAGGTGCTAAACGCACCGTTTCACTAAATTACATGGCCAGTCAGCGCTCGGTCAAACCAATCCAGACCAATCAATGTGCAAACAAAGCAAAACGTGGACCAATACATGGCGAGCCCTAAGCTAGCGTGGCAATAACCAGGAAAGCGTTGCTGAAACTGGAAACCGTGGCCTAAGGCATGATCTTCATCTTCTTCCTCACGAAGAAGATGAACAGTAACAATCTTCATGCACATTCCAGAAATTTTTTCTCCAGAAATCAAAATTAAGTACATCAACATGTAGTGCGTTCAATGGAGATCATGAATCAATGAAAAGCTAAGCATAATTTCACGTATTAAGATCAAATCGAACAAAATAATGTTCATGCATGAAACTTTAATCAACCCTA
Organism: Lathyrus oleraceus; assembly: GCF_024323335.1. Classification (NCBI taxonomy): domain Eukaryota; kingdom Viridiplantae; phylum Streptophyta; class Magnoliopsida; order Fabales; family Fabaceae; genus Lathyrus; species Lathyrus oleraceus. Next base: position 466,317,086 of record NC_066585.1, on the reverse strand, counting down.
ACTCAGTCAATAGGACACCAAATTGCACGATTCAAAGCTCAGATTCATCGGGACATCAAGATCTACAACAACATAGCAATGGATTTTAAAATTATGAGATGTGAATTATGACCTCTTGAAGTGCAGAGCCTTTGAAATGCCACGATCCACAGCCTTGAAGTGTTCAAATCTACTCCACAATACTTGAAATGAAGTTTGATGAAGCAATGGAAGCTTGAATGGCTCTAGATCTAGCTCAAAACAGAAACTCCATTTGCATCTTCATGAACATGCACTGCACTCTTCTTGCACGAATTCAGCAAAACAACACTTGATCTCTACTAAATCCAAGCTCAGGAACAAGAATATGAAGTCAAAATGCCATGGTATTTGGAAGAAAATTGAATTATGAATGAGAGAAAAATTTGAAGTGAGAGAGAAATTTAGATCTAGAAATGTGAAAAATGATTAATCCCCCTCAATTCTGTTAGGGTTTAGGTATTTATATCCTCTACTAATCAACTTGTTAATCCCTAATTAACTTGGTTAAGTATAATGAGGTGTTTTTGCAAAAACCAAAAGTTGCATGGTGCATGTACCAATTGCACGTGAACAGTACTCTTTCTCCCATCAAATTCATTTAAAATCCTCTTTTAAATCCAATGGCAATGACAAAAAGTTTATACAATCCACCACTTTTGAATTTTGTAATTTCCCTCCAAAAAAAGCATGGATTAACAAGTGATCATGTGATAACAATTCATGTAATGTGATGCATGATTTGGAAATTAGAGGTCAAGAGGAGAATATTGCAAAAAGAACCACTCATTTTGGAGCTTTGGTTGAAAAGTTATGCTCATTTGAAGTCCCATGCACACTTTGCCATGATTGGATCATATCTCCTCAACCACAGATTAGAAATTCATGATCTTGGACATTTTGGAAATGGGAGAGAAAGATCTACAACTTTCATGTTTAACAAAATTTCATTTGAAGCTTTCTTGATGATGTAAGATTGAGTTGAAGTTGGTCCAAAACCTTTCCATTTTTGGAAATTTCAAATTATAGGTCACTTGCTATTTTTGGAAATTCTTGACCTGACTGTGAGTGTTTGAGATGTCAAATGAGACTTGTTTGAACATGAATGAAGTATTTCTAGTCACTTCCCACCTCCAAATCGACAGTTGACTTTCTAGGTCTTCAGATGACTTGAAAATGTTCTGATGAGATTCAAGCCTCTACCACTTGGGATTTTGCTTCAAAATGACATTATAGCTCATATGAACTCTTGTGAATGGTTGTGGGGTCCAAATCTCAAGAATGACCACCATCTATTGCTCAATGAATGCCTTTGATTGCCTTGACCTGTTAATGCTTCATCTGCAAGACAAAGGTTAGATGACATATTTTTGTACTTTTGGTTAGTGATAAAAAGAAAAACAATGATATACAAATGCAAGGAATGCTTGGTGATCAAGAACCACTCTCAAAAAGATAACCCACCCACAGGGAAGGAAGCAAGGTGTCCAATGATCCTTGAGGCAATGTGATGATATGATATGATGCTATGAGGGATCTTAGGGACAAAATTGTTGGTGATCAAGAACCACTCTCAAAAAGATAACCCACCCACAGGGAAGGAAGCAAGGTGTCCAATGATCCTTGAGGAAATGTGATGATATGATATGATGCTATGAGGGATCTTAGGGACAAAATTGGGGTCTTACAGGCATAGTTTTCAAAGATTCAAATACTGGGGAAATTCATATAAAGGTCAGATCGCAACATTGTGGAATCCAAGTTCCTTCATAGGACACTCCTCCAGACACTAATAATCAGGGACATACTTTTCAAGATTCATATAATGGGGCAGTCCATATCAAATTCATACTACAACATGATGGGATACAAGTTCCTTTTCAGGAAATACCCTCCCAAGCTCTAACAATCTGGGGCAGACCGTTGCAAAGCTCGATCAAAAGAAGTCGCTTCAAAAAAATGGTTCATCTGGGGAATATCATTCCAAGGGTCAATTAGTCAAGGGAGAATCTCTTTGATGCTCATAAAATGGAAGGCCATCTCAAGTGGATGGTATGGACAAGCTATATCAAAACTCATATTAAGGAGAATCTCTTCAAAGAAATAATATACTAGAGCAACTATGGGATACTACAGGGACAATCCCGCTTAATACTTTCAAGAAGCATACAAGCTCTGCCATACATCAACAATCATCAAGTTTGAAACGAGTATCGGGAAGCCATGCTAGCTCAACCCCACCACCTTTTGAAAAACAACCTTATTACATAAGCAACCTTTCTAAGTCTTAACCATTCCATTACTCACCATAGGGGCACCGGTTAAAAGCATTCAAATCAACATATAAATCATTGTCATGCATTAATCATGTCTATGCTCTAGCATCTAATCATGCATATCAACTCATTCATCTGGCCTATTCCCAATCCTACTTGGCACCTCACAAAAGACCGACCTTCCTTGGCATTCAATACACCCATAAAGCCCAATTCTACTTAGCACCTCACAAAGCCCAATTCTACTCAGCACACCATAAAACCTCAGCACCCTACAAAAATTCCAACCTCCTTTGGCATTTACCCAAAAAGCCCAATCTTGTTTGGCATCCAGCATTCTCAAAAAATCCCAAACCCTTCCTCATTAATAATTCTAGAACCCATCCTTCAAAAGCCACTTTCCAAAGGTCTCGCTTAACTCTTCACTGAAAGAAAATAAGTCTTATTCTCCAAATTATTATATCAACCATGGATGAATCATCCACAATGTTGCATTCATGCATCACATCATGCATAACATATCCATGAATGTGGAGTATTACATCAAACAAACACTAAACATGCATACATGACATAACAAAATATGCATACATAGATACATAACACAGGATGAGACTCAGGATTCATCATCAGATTCTAGATCCATCCCCAGCTAAGTCTGCAATAGATCTCAGTCCAAGCTTCTCCCTAGCTCTTTTCTCAGTGTACACCCAGTGAGTCGGTCTTAAGGACAATTCCCCAGCAAATATCCTTGGAACTCATTCTCCAAGCAAAAAATACTTAGCAACACTGTCCCCGGTATGTCCTAATGGAATATAATTCCTTCACCAGATCCTTGAAAGGATTTCTTAGGACTTTTCTCGGCACTCGCATTCCTCAGGGAACCTCGTCTGAAAGTCTATTCCCTAGTAAACAGTCGTCTTACGTGACACTAGTCTTCTCCAATAGAGATATTGATTTCTTTTATCAATCTCTTTTTTTACTCATGTCTTCATAGAGAACTCCCCAACAGAAGTTCTATTACCATACCTTCACTTCGGTTCTTACACCATTTGGTTTTTCACTTCGGTTCTTACACCATTTTTCATCTTGTTTTATGGTTCTTATACCGCTGTTATTTCCTTCATATCTTTCGGGTATTGCATCAATTTTCTTGCCAATAGTAAGTCATCGGTTCTTATACCGATGATGAGCAAAGTCCAATCCCTAGCTATACCAGTACAATTCCCCAAGTAGGAATGCTTATTAGTCTTCCCCAGTAAGTAACATCTCCATAGAGCCTTTTCAATAAAGGACTTCCCCAGCAAAATCACTCACCGTGAGTCATCAAAGAAAAATATATCCAATAGTAGGTCATCCTGGATGACCATTATCAACTATTGAGCAGGTCTTCACCTCTCACATCTCCAGCTTATTAACCTATCCCACACAAGGGATGCATACCATCAAATACGTCAGGGTTTTATCAAAGGTTTACACCGGGATTTTTCAAGGGGTTCCACCAAGGGTTTCATCAAAGAGTTTTTACTAGGAGTTCCATTAGGGGTTTTATCATAAGTATAAAGGATTTTCATCAATGGGTTCTATCAAGGGATTTTACCAAGGATTTTATCAAAGGAGTTTTATCAAAGGGGTTCAATCAGAGGGTTTTCATCAGAGCATTATCCATCAAGGGTTCACCAAGGTTTTACCAAGAAGTTTCAACAAAGTGTTATTATCAAGGGGTCTCATCATAAATTTATCAAAGGGTTTCACGGGAATTTTCTATCAAAGGGTTCCGCCAAAATTTTATCAAGGGATATTATCAAAAAAGGTTTATCAGGAATGTCATTGAAAGATTCCATAAAGGGGTTCTTCCAGAATTTTACCAAGGGGTTTCATCCAGAGTGATCGGGGTATCAGTAAAGTACTACCTGATTCCCGTAAAATTATTGGATGATCTGGGGAATCGTATGAAACTTTCACCCAAAAGGGTTAAAATTGATCAAAAAGGGTTTCATCAAGAGGTTTCATCAAAGGTTTCATTAAGGGTTTCATTAGGGATTTCAACATATTTTTATCAGAGGGGTTTCATCAGGGTTTTATCAAAAGGTTCAACAGGGTTTCACTATGGGTTTTACCAAGGATTTTATCGGGGGGTTAATCAAAGGATTCTATCAAGGCGGGTTCTATCATGATTTTCATCAAGGGATTTCATCAAAAGGGTTTTATAAAGGGTTTCATATAGGGATTCCATCCGAAGTTTCATCAAAGGGGTTATATCAAAGGGTTTTCATCAAAACATTATCCACAGGGTTCCAACATGGGTTCACAAGGGTTTCACCAAGAAGGTTCAACAAAGGTTATTATCAAGGGGTTCTATCAGAATATTATTAAAGGTGTTTCACCATATTTTCATCAAGGGGTTCTACCAGAATTTTGTCGAAGTGGGTTTCATCCAGAGTAATCAAGGTATCACTAGAGTCCAACCCGATTCCAGCAACATGATCAGGTGATCATAGGAATCGTGTGTAAGTTTCACCCGGAGAGGTTGAAACTGATCAAAAGGGTTTCATCAGGGATTTGCTAAAGGATTTCATTCGGATCTCATTGTCAGGAGTCCCATCAGAAGTTGTATCAGGGGTTTCACTAGGAATTTTGCTAAGGATTTTATTAGGAGTTTTATCAGGGGTTCTGCCAAGGTTTTATCAAACAACGATTGGATGATCGTCAGAGTCCTACCCAATTTTAGTAACATGATCGGATGATCATAGGAATTGTATGAAAATTTTCGCATCTTGAAAAATATGATTCCTTGCGATGGTCGCGGAAAAATTTACGTTCGAACAGAGTCGCCATCGAATTTTATTTATCCCAATGAAGGAATAGGAAAATATCGATAAAACCTTTAGGAAATGGAATAATGGTCGTCGCAATCATATTCGGGTTCGGGAGTGGATTACGTAAGGGGAAGGTATTAGCACCCCTTACGTCCGTTGTACTCAACGGGAACCTTTTAGTTCTAGTTTGCGTTTTGAGTGTTAATTTATGTTTGTTTGTTATCTTGGGGTTATAAAATATTTGAAATTGAAATGGATGGGAACCTCAGAAAGGGAAAGGGGAGGTTTTTTATTAGTGTGCTCGCGAAGATACGACAATCTCCTGCCTACGTATCCTTAAATAAGGAAATCAGAGCATTCGTAGTTCGGGGAACTACGGTTGGTTGGTGTTTTTTATGAACAACTGTGTAGATCGCGTTCTAAAGGCTAAACGCTGGCTTGTCTACTCTCGGCGGAGGCTTAAGCACTAGTTTGTTATGCGTATTAGAAAGGATTAAATAGTGTTCTTTTTGAAAAGAGTTTTGATCACACGAGGGTGACAAGTTGGATTAATATGTTGGATGTTTTGTTTGACTGGTTTCGATCGCACGAGGGCGAGAAAGGATAGGTTTGATGTGTTAAGGTATTTTTGGTTGGATGACGGTTACTCGGATAGTCGAGTAAGACAACTCGTATCCCAATAATCGGGAAAGGGAATAGAAGACTCTAGACCACTTTCTTTTTCATCTGAGTGACTATGAAAATAGGTTTGTGTATGTTTGACGTATTTTAGAATGAACGACAAGTACTTGAACGACTGAGTAAAACAACTCACATCCAAGCATTTGAAAAAAAAAATTGAAAACTCAAGACCATCTCCTTTTTCATTTCACTTATTATGACAGTGTTTTGATTTCATCGGGTTTAGAAGTTTGTATAGAAACGACAATTATTTGACTAACCAAGTAAGAGAACTTGTATTTAAATAATCGAGGAGAAAAATTGAAAACTCAAAGTCATCTCCTTTTTCGTTTCTTATTATAAAATGATTCGATTTGTTTGTGCTTAGGTGGATAGAAGTGACGACCATTTGATTAACCGAGTAAGAGAACTCGTATTCAAATAATCGAGGAGAGGAGTTGAAAACTCAAAACCATCCCCTTTTTCATTTCCAAATGAAATGGTGTTTAATTATGATTAGGTATTTCAATTTAATTTTAAATAAGAATACTCGATGTTGGATCGAGGTTTTAAATTTGTGTTTACGAATGAAATGGATTTTATTAGTGAGTCAGTCATCTACTCGACTAAAAAATTGAATAGGTCTCATTGTAAGAAAGCCCAAGAGTAAGCTATGTGAGGTTGATGGCGATGCTAAAAGTGATCGACTTACAAGGGTATGGAAAATGATCTCGACATTGAATCGAGAGTTGTGTGATTTTTATCATGGTTTATCGTGGTTTGGAATTGAGTTTGTATTATGAAATGATAGTGAAAAATGATGGTGAAATAAGTCGGTCTATTTTTAATCAAAATTAATTGATTAAAATTTAATTAAGTCGTCTAATTAAGGTAATTAAAATTTATTATCAAAATAATTTGATTAAAAATTAATATAATCAAATAATTAAGTTAATTAAAATTAGTTAACAAAATTATCTAATTTAATCAAAACTTTAATTAATTAATTTAAAAGGAATTAAGCGACAATATTGAATATAAAATAATCGAATTGAATCAGTATGTTCAAAACCGGTTTGTGCAAAATGACAACATGGTTAATGTCATTCGCAAAATCCCAACGCGGTGAAAAATATACTATTGATGTATTGAAATATGACGGCATGTCGGCATAGAATTGTCGAATCCGCGGTTTAGAATTCAATTTTAAACAGAATGAGATTAAAACATCGACAACCAAAAATATTACTTACAGTTTTTACAAATATGCTTAGAATAAAGGAAATGTTAATTCATATGGGCCTAAAGTCGCCCAGCCCAAGTCTACAAATCAATCTCTGAATTCTAACTCATTGCCTAAATAGTATATATAAAAAAGAAATAAAGGGAGATCACCACCTTTTAGCAACGTTAATCTTGTAATCATCATGTTATTCTAACAGAAACACCCATTAAAACATAACCACTTGAAAATCGATAATGCATAAAAACTAAAACAATAGGCAACCTCTTTAGCAAAATAAACTACATAAGCAAAAATGCAAAATAACCACAAAGCAACAACACTTAATTTTAACTCATTTCCAAAGTTTTCAACCTTCAGTATGACATAATAATTTAGAGCAAAAAAATGCAACTTATGAATCCAACATATTATGAACAACTTAACACAAAATTCATTCAAAAACATTGTTCATATCATGAAAATCCAAATTCAACTACATCTAGAATAAATCTAAAGCAAAAGAAATATGTATTGTAAAGTCTCTGCTCAATAACTATTTCGTTCATCCAAAACACCACAATTAAAACAAAATTTGAACGATGTGAAAACTACATGATGGAATGGATACCTCACCTGTACTTTCGACCACTTCCCAGTAGGACTCCAACAGCGTGAGGGCTGTAGATACGAGACGTGTGGTGGTTGTCATAAAGAGTACCGAAACGGAGAAGTTTGTTTGGACCGTTGCTGTTTGTGCAGAAGAGGAAAAGGAAAAGGAATCCGTGCGGTATGGGTCGCGGCGGTGTCGGTTTGCTGGAGAGTGCGCGTCGTGGTCGGAGTGGGTTATTGAAGGCGTGGCGGTCGTGTTCGCCGGCAAGGGAGGGATTAGGCGGAACGTAAGAAGAATGAGGGTGCTCGCGTGATGCCGGCGGAGATCGATTTGAGTTGTTGGAGGTTCGACGGTGCTTATGTGGGTTTACCGGCATAGTGGTTTGGGGTGAAGACGCGACGAAGAAGATGAAGGGTTACGCGTCACGGTAGATGTGCGGCAGATTGAAAGAGGGAGTAGCGGTGTGAGAGTGACGGAGGTTGTGGACGGCGCCGGAAGTTGTGAGGAGCTAGTAACAGTGGCGACGAAGGAAACTGAGTGAGAGGGGTTTGGATGAAGTAGGTGGAGGCGGACGGTGGTGAGAGTGATGCTGCGTTGAAGAGGAAGGGTTTCCTTTTCGTTTTTGTTTTTTTATTTTCTTCTTCCTTTTTTCTTTTAACAGAGAGAGTGAATGGTGGGAATGGTTAAGAGAGGCAGTGTCCTCTTATTTATTTCTTTTCCATCTTACCGTTGGAAGCTATGTAAGAGAGAGAGATTTTTTTTTTACTTATTTTCAAATTTTCTTAAATAATAGTATTAATTAAATCCTATTTTTGATTGGATAAATGGGATAAATGTGGATTGCTAATAATGGCCACTGATTAATTTGAACCGATGGCTTGGATTGAATGAAAGAAACACACCAAGAAACACACACTATTTAAATAAATCAAAATGCATATAATGCCTTTTTTTAGATGATTTAATCGATTTAAAAAAATTTAAATCAATTGAATCAAATAAAATTCACAACTTTTTAAACAATCATGATAAAATTAAAATAATAACATGGAAAATTCTGTTTATTCAATCTGACTATTTTGACGAAAGAACAAAATTAAAACGACTAAAAATGAATAAAAGTCGGGCGAAAATTTGCTCAAAAAATTAAATCGGATGCATGAAAATGATCAGTACGAAATATACTTATTGAAAAAATACATCGTTTCTTTAAATTTTGAAATAAATTTTCACCGGTTAAAAGGCTCAGACGGGTCAAAACGCAACTGAAACAGACGCTGGAAAATACAACGAGCACACCAGGTTAAACTACATGAACCGCAGATTAATAATACCGGCGTCAGCAATTTTAATTTCAAAACTTTTTATCTACTGATTTTTGTCCGTACTTGAGGAAAGATTCAACCGATTTGTCTGTATTTTCAATAAATTTATTCTGACTGATATTTTAGTTATTATTCATGATGGAATGCATGTCATGCTGTGCATATGATGCAAATTCAAACTGAAATCGATTTTACAAAAATTTAAATATGCCCGGACAAAATTGGGGTATGACAGTTGTCCCTATTTCATTATATTGAACTAGAAGGTAAGAATGACAACAGTCTTCATACATTTGTAGTGGAAGGTAATTAAATACGAAAAGACCCAAATTTTGTCCCTTGAAATGCAAGGAAGAAATGCAGAAACAAAATGCAGTGAGAAATACAGTAAAAAATTATCAAAAGGTAAAATAAAATAGTCAAGACTCTCTGCAAATTGTCAGAACAGTATCTTGGACGTCATAGTCGAGATATGTTAGTAATGGAGTGACATCCCTAGCCAAATCTCAAGACTTTTCCAGGATGCTAGAGCAGTATCAAGAAAAAATCTGAAATGTGACTCTTCATATTGGCACATATATTTTCTTTTATTGCTCAGGGGTATTTCTTTTGGACACCCTTTTTCTTTGTTGAGGTTTATTGGCACATATATTTTCTTTTATTGCTCTCTTGATGCAAGCTTTTGCCAACCATAGACTTCCTAGATAAGTGCTTCAAGACTTCTCTTTTTTTATTTCTTTCTCTTCTTTTTCTCTGCATTTTTCTTCATGTTTTTGCACTTATTTAAGGTTTGCCGGTGTCCCTAAATTTTGATGAAACCCCAAACTTAAGCTTTTCGGTAGCTTTAGGGTAAATAACACTTGTCTAAGCATGGTGTGGTAGTGTATGGGCTTATGGATATATATAATGGTAAAAATAAAAACAAAAGGAAATATGGCTCAAAATTGGTGAACGACGGGTAATTATGACGGGTTGGCTTGAAAGGCTCAGGGTTAAAATACAAAAACAATGCCTTAGTGTGTATCGTGTGCTATGTAATTTCAGTATCTCTAATGCAAAACCAGAGAGACAAAGACATACCTGAACAACTCTCATGATGATAAGCGTTTGGCTTTTTGTAGTTCTCACCATGTTTTGTCTCGCTTTCAGGCTTCCAAGATGTTTCTCAATATTGTGTAGCTTCGTCTTCTCTTCAGTTGCGGAGTATCACTACAAAATCCAGTGACAGAGAGTCGCATCCGATTTTTCGAGTCGGTAGCATCAATCTTCGGGGGTTTCCAGAAGAGCAAGTAGAGGGGTGTGTCTTCCATCCAATCATTCCAAGCTTCATCGTTCATCCAGCACGAATGTCCTTGATCTGTAACACATAGAGTACACACAACTTAATTCAAACAAAAATATTAAGAACAAAACAAACAATAAACCCAACAAACAAAAACAACAATAAATAATTAAAAAAAACCCACACTTGAACTAAACATTATCCACAATGTTTGCATCCAAGATAGAGGGGTGTTCAAACCGGCTCACTGTGGCGGCGGAAATTGTAACATCTGACGTTGCATCATTGCGTGCATCTCATCCATCAGAGTCCCTTGACGGGCCCGCTCTACACCTTGGCGTGCTTGCTCCGCTCGGAGATCGCCAATTTCTGTTTGCATCCATGACCATTGGTCCGGCGTCACATATGACGAACCGACACCGGGGTGCATGGACTCCTCTGGTGGGACAGCAAATTGCTCCTGATCCTGCATCTCTTCTTGCACTTCTTCCTCCTGTGGGTTACCTGCAGCAAATGTATCATCATTGTGCTCGTCCATATCATCTTGGACGACACTTTCATAAAGCCAATTGACCGTGTTTGAGATGCTAATACGTGTCGGGTCAGGTAGAGCCATAATAAACTGACACGGACTCATTAAGGCATAATAATCAGAAACTTGTGAAATCATACCTTGCTGGACCAATGCGTTCATGTCCAGTTTGCTCTTACCTACTACCGGTGTCTCATTAAGTCCAGCCGGGTCATATCTGAAATATTGGACAATCTGGGTGATGATGCCTCCTATGGAGATTCCTCCTTGGGTTTCCCTCCCCACACGACCCGGATAATCTGCAGCAAATGCTGCAACACTCACACCTACCCGGTTTACCATGGCAAACAAAAAGAACAACTCTCTCTGGGTGGCACCACTTGTACTGTCACCCCTGCCAAATAGTGTGAAGGCTAGCACCTTCCGGGCATACTTGAAGCAGGGGTTTTGAATGCCTGATGCCTTTGCTCCTTTAGTCTCGTAGTCGGAACGTCCCGTAATGGCCAACCAGAAGGACTTAGCATCGAAGCTGTCTAGTACGGATCCAGGGACATAAAGGGGTAGGCGAAGAATTTCACCCAACTGCTCCACTGTCAACTCATGGTCGACATTGTACAACCTGAAAGACATAGTTCCTCCAAAGTACATGGTTGCACCCGTCCAACCCTTTTTGAGCTTGAACTCAATTGTGCTCAGAAATTCTAATGTGATGCGCTCAAAGGTTGGCGCTTCACAATGGACAAACTCCAGTATTCCAAGCACATGAAACATCCAATCAAGTTCTTCAGACATGCCTAATTGAAAAAGAGTGTCGGAGCGAAGGTACCTGGTCGGAGTGATTTTCCGTTTGACATGCTATGCGTACCTCCGTTCATGCTCCGGGTTATCAAAACTTATGTCATGTGAATTTGGATGACGGATTGTGTTTCCTTGGACAGGATGATTCCGCGTCCGCTTGCTTCCTTTGGAGACTCTTTTTGGCGGAATTCTTGCTTCCTGAAATACAAATTATCACCGATTTTTTTTAAGGAAAACGGAAAAAGATTACCGTAGCATTGTAGAGGATGGCGGGTAGAATAACTTTCGTGAAGGTTGCCGGCACTTTGGACAGGAAATGGCGGTAAAGTTTGGAGCTTTTTGTGAGTTAAGTTATGGAGGAATGAGAAGAAAGTGTGAGGAAGGAGAAAGATAGTGAAGTAATGAAGGAAGGAGATTAAGAAAAATCAGAATTTATTGGTGGATAGTGGGTAAAAAGTGTTTAATTGGTGAGAAGTTCGGTTGGGGCCTACAAAACACAAAAATAAAAAATTTGAAAAAAATGGTCATTGGGCCTGACACGGACCGTGTCAGCTGACATGGGCGGTCGTGTCAGACCATTGTAATTTGAGGCTTGGTTCAGTAGGGCTGACACGGGCGGCCGTGTCAGCCTACTGTAAAAATTTAATTTTTCTCCTTTCCTGACACAGGCCGTGTCAGCTGACACGGGCACCCGTGTCAGGGCCCTGTTTTTTCAAAATTTTCCGACTTTTTTTCGTTTTCAGCTTTTTTCCCTGTTCTTCCGGTGTTCGACCATCTAAATCAACCTTTCTCTTCTGAACGTGCGATGCAACCGCGAACCTGTGAGTGAACCTGTAGACAAACCAAACAAGAAAATAGTTAGATAAACCATGTGGGTTGCCTCCCACGAAGCGCTGCGTTTAACGTCGCATGGCTCGACGGTCGTCACCCTCATCCTTGGAGGCGAACATTCTCAATCAGACCACTTTCCTGTCCCTGATAGTAGTGCTTCAACCGTTGTCCATTTACTTTGAAAGTGTCCCCATTATTTGGATTTTTCAGTTCGATTGCTCCATGGGGGAACACTTTGTGAACCAAAAACGGACTCGACCACCTCGATTTCAACTTTCCTGAAAAAAAATTAAATCTGGAGTTGAACAAGAGCACCAGCTGTCCCTCGACAAACTCTTTTCTCTGTGGTCTGGTATTGTCAGGAGCATGATATATAAGACATGTGTCCAACAACTTCACCGCCTTTGCAGTAGCATGACATTTTCCTTTAGAATCTAAAAACACATCTTTGAGGTTTTCCGAAAGTTGTTTCAATTCCTTTCCTTTCTTTGGTTCTTCACCCTCCTTATTAGAGTGAGGTGAGTGTATATCCCCCCACCGATGTGGTTGAGATCCTTTCCACGGGGTTTGCGTATCAAGCAAGGCTAGCACTTGGGGGTCCTCATTGTCCTTTTCTTTATCACTATCGGACTTGGACAAGCTCAACACTCTTTTCAAAGGTGATGGTGGTGTATTCAAAGGGCCATCATATGTCGTCACCTGATTCAGAACCTCTATAGTGTGACTGTTGCAAATATCATCTTTGTCTTTCATAGTGTTTCAAACATTGATTTTCACTTCCTCATCATAAACCTTCAACATCATGGTTCCTTCTTCTATGTTGATTACACATTTTCCCGTCTCCAAAAAGGGTCTACCCAGAATGAGAGGGATCACTTCATCTTCTGGCATCTCTAGAATTACAAAATCGACCGGAAATACAAACTTATCAATTTTCACCAGGACATCTTTAACAATACCATACGGTTTCTTGCTCGAATGATCTGCGAATTGGAGTGTCATCCTGGTATCTTGCACCACCCCTATACCAAGCTTCTTGTAAATGGATAATGGCATGAGACTCACACTAGCTCCCAGATCAATAAGAGCTTTGTTGAATGACCTATCTCCAATAGTACACGGGATGGTGACAACTCCTCGATCTTCCTTCTTTATCAAAATCTTCATACCCTGCAAAATAACACTACAAGTTTCGGTTAGAATGATCGGGTTAGTGTTAGTGGTACGCTTCTTCGAAATGATGTCCTTCATGAACTTGGCATAAGTAGGCATTTGTTGAAGTGCCTCCAACAAAGGAATGTTAATCTCCAGCTTCTTGAACAACTCTACGAATTTTTCGAAATTTTTCTCATGTTGTCCTTTTTTCTTGTTTCTCGTGGGGAATGGGAGCTTAACAACCGGCTTGGGCTCAATGACTGTTTCTTTCCCAACCGGTTTCGGTGCTACCACTTCTTCTCTAACAACTTCTTTTTCTTTGATCTCAAGGTCCACTTCGATCAATTGGTCTTCCTCTTCATCCACTTCCTCAACAACTTCCTCAGATTTACCACTTTGTGTTGTAACAGCACTCACGTTATGATGCTCTCTAGGATTGGGCACAGTTGCACTAGGTAGAACACCTTGTGCTTGAGAACTTAATGCTATTTGCTGAGCGATGTGACCCATCTGGACTTCAAGATTTTTTATGGAAGTTGTGGTGTTTTTCTGATAGTTCCGGGTTTCTTCTTGAAATTGAACATGATGACCTGCCATTCTTTCAATGGCAATCTCCCACTCAGCTTTCTTAGGTATTTGTTGCTGCTTATGTTGCTGATATTGAGTTTGGTACTGGCCATGTTGAGGGGAGGTCACTTTTTGGTCTTTCCAGGAGAAGTTGGGATGATTCTTCCAACCCGGATTGTACGTGTTAGAATAAGGATTATTCTACTTCAAAAATTTGATCTCCTCCACTTGTTGAGGAGTTGCAATACAATAGAGTTTGCTGTGGACCGTTACAGATTTCACAACAGACAGTAGGGGTTGGTTGGACCTGTGCTACCTGATGGGTACCTATATTCATCGCCTTCAGCTTTTTCTCAACTTCAGCAGCTATAGTATCTTCAATACAGGTTTTCATAGTTTCCAGCTTTAAATCTATCACCCTTTCTGGTTTGCTTTGACACCTATCGTACAACTCCATGTGCTCATTGGCAGCAATAACTTCAATGATCTTCTTAATACCGATGGCTGTTGAAAAATTTGTGGAACCACTGGCTGCAGTATCAATCAGCTGTTTGGTCTTTATTTTAAGACCATTCACAAACATCTACATTTGTTTAGTTGCATCCATATTATGAGTTGGGCACGCTACCAGGACTCTCTTGAATCTCTTGTAGGCGTCTCCCAAAGTTTCCCCGTCCTTCTGCTTAAAATTCAGAATTTCATACCTCTTCCGCAGAAACACCGATGCTGGAAAATACTCATTCAAGAAGGCTTTTTCCATTTCTTCCCAAGTTGTGATGCTACCGGCAGGTAAAGAATAAAACCATTCTTCAGCTTCTTCCGCTAAGGTAAACGGGAACATTCTTAACTTCTTGGCTTCTTCAGTGTTGCTCATGGTCAGAAACCTCTGCAAATGCTTGTTTGCATCTTCATTCACTTTTCCCATAAAATGCTTCCTTTCAAGCTGATTAATGGTGCTCGGGTGCAGCTGGAAATTAGCCACGTTCACTGGTTGGTTGACAATAGTTAATCTGCCGGTTTAAGCATTAACCCCTCTATAGTCTCCCAACAGTCTTTCGGCTGGCAGTGGAACATCAACCATAGTTTCGATCTCTCTATCGAAACCTGAATCTGAGCTTGAATGGATGGGAAGTTGCTCTTCGTCTGATTCCAATCTGGCTAATCGAGCTTGTCAGAGTCTTGCCCTCAAGGTTCTCTCGATTTCTGCGTCAAAAGGAAAATCAGCTGAGGCCTTACGTCGCATACAAATATCAGGCACAGATTAGTTGATATAATCGAACTAAAATATTCAAAGTACGGTAAATAAATTTTAGTTGCAGAGCAACAAACTTTCAATTGAGATAATTTTTAAATTTATATTTGGCAATCCCTCGGCAACGGCGCCAAAAACTTGATCGAAAAAATAGCAAGTGTACTATTTTCACCGATATAGTAATAAGAGGGAAGTTTCCCAAAGATCGATCTCGAGGATTGCGCAGCAATATAAACGTAAATAGTCACTCAATTGAACAAAAGTTATAGTTGTGGTTTTGAAGAATTCACTATAAGGAAAAATATAACAAATAAATATTTTCACAAGTTAATATGATATGCCAAGGTAGGTGTGTAAATATCTCCTGTAATGACTCCTTGAGTGTATATCTCCTAAATACTGAATATTCTTTCAATTACCGGATCTTAAGATTATTTCCCCCTATGTCCTCACAGGGAAACCTTTGGTATTCAATCTAATCTCTAAGTCCTTAGGTGATTATGATGAAACCAAGCATTTTAAATTAACAAGATTAATCCGGTAACCATAGGGTATCCCTAGTCCTAGGTGATCTCTACTATGGTTTCACTGTATGAAAACCTTAACCATTGCAGTCCTGCTAATCATTAACCATACATCAATCTTAATTTTTGCCAAAAAGAAAGCATTGCGCAAATCATACAGTGAAATTGAAATCAAGTAAGATATATTATTCAAATAAGATACAAAGTAAAATTGAGACATTACAAAAAGGTCGGAGTTCAGTTGATCTTCAATCGTGTCCGCTCTTGAAGGATCCCCCGTTCTTCGCTTCTTGTCACTTCCTCAATCTTGATCGTTTCCAATTCTCTATTGTGTAAAAAGTTCTCTTTCTCTAATTTAAATCCACTGTAAATAGTTCCTGATGACAAATTTCCTTGCGTAAAAGTCCAAAATGCCCTCCGGGATAAGCCGTGCCAAAAACAGCAAAAAATTGGAAATTCAAGTGCCCAAGCCAACACTGGCCGTGTCAGGCAACACGCCTCACAGTGTTGGCCTCTGGGCACAATTATGCTGTGACACGCCCCTTTAGGGAGGCTGACACGGTCTGTGTCAGCTGACATGGGCGGCCGTGTCAGCTGACATGGGCGGCCGTGTCAGCTCCCTGTTTTCCATTTCCCCACCTTCTCTCCTGACACGGCCCGTGTTGGCCAACACGGGTGGCCGTGTCAGGGCTACTGTAGGTCCATTTTTCTTCTTCTATCGGGTCCGGAATGCCTGTTTTTCCCGTCTATCCCTCTGATGCACTTGTTTATACCTGAAATCAAAAGAACTACCACAAAAGGACATAAAATGGAGTATGATGATGCATATAATATGTGCTCCATAAATAGAGACAACAATATTAAACATATAGATAACGTAACAAAACAATAAAATAAGTGACTAATGTGTTACAGATTCCTTACAAAGATGCCGAATGAGTGTCAGAAAACAAGGAGAATTGGCGACTGATCACTAATCCTAAGCATAAAATTAAAAGTTAAGAGTTGAAAAGATCTGACCAATGGGATACAACCCAATAGACAAGAATGTCATATAGAAAACCCATTTCCCCTTTGGACTTTGAATCAAGCAATAATCAGCAAGCAATTAGCAATATCAAGCATCATGAAGATCAAGGCATCAAATAAAGATAACCACATCCAAGCACGCAACTTCCATAGCTAGAAGTCTTCTTTGTCTTCTCATGTATCAAATGAAATACTCTTTGATCAACTCAGAAGAAGATATTAGACACAAGATCAAAACAACAATTGCATCAAGACCATGTAGCAGATGAATTCAAGGGGGTCCTAAAACTTGCATCCGATGAAAGCTCAGATCACAATAACTTGGTCTTAGAAATGTTGGCATTGGCCAAGTCCTTTTGCTCATGGAATGTTGCCTAATTCTAAGTCCAAAAGTTCATATCAAATCGAACAGTCCACACAAACATTTTTAGGGTTTTTGTTGTTTATTAAGTATTTTAAGATCCTAAGACCACAAACACAAACAAAATATACAAAAAAATATATACAATCACAATATATGGCTCAAATGAGCAAAGTGAAAATGGCATAAATATAAATAAGTTAAATGATATGTAAAATGACAAATGAAATGGTAGATTACTTGAATTTAATTTATATAAATTAAATGACTTGAAAGTAAAGAAAGGTTAATAATAGTTAGTGTTAGTCAAAGTTAATTAGATGTTAGTGGAGTTTCGCTTTTTAATTTATTAAGTCATTCTTTGGAGAACACTCAACCCTCTATTCACAAGCATGGATCCTTGATCCAAGACACCTTCCAAAGGAAGGAAAAAAGGCAAATTTTCCATACAATACCATGAAAGGGGGGAGACTTACAATCTCACTTACTAGAATGATATGCCTTTAGGGTAAAATTTAGCTTTATGTTAAGCAATCGTAATTGGACTTATATAAAAGTCACAACTATCTGAGGTCGGGAAATAAAAATTTAGGTGCTAATGCATGTTAGAGATTTGGTATGATGAACTAAACTCCTAAAACATACCACACACTAAAAGAAAAGATCAAAAGGATGGACCTATCTCATCCATACTTGTATTGGTTCATCTAACGTAAGGTTATTTATGAACCAATTAGTCTTAGGATATTGAGAATTCATTGGTCAATAAAAATGATGGGAGAGAATGGGGTTGAAGATGAAGAGTGAGGGGAGATGAAAGAAACACAAATTGGTCATGGGAGGAATTTTATCAAATTAAAATTATTCATTTATTTTGGGAGATGAAATGTACATTTCATCAATCCCCTAAATCCAATGATTTTAACTCAACAAAAGTCAAATCAACCTTGACCAAGACCCAAACACATAGTCAAACATCACAAGTCAATAAAAATGGCTCAACATAATTTCTATACAATTAATCAATTAAAAATCAAATTTAAAATGCATTTAAATTAAATTTAGTTTGGTCAAAACCTAAAACCTCTTCAAAATACCAAATAAACGGCCAAGATATTTATCCTAGGTTAAACAAGGTCAAGGGACCTTAGTCAAAAAAATTCATAATTTTTGAAAAGTCAGAAGTATTTTCAAACAATTAAAAATATACACACAAAAATTTAATTCATGAAAAATATCAAAATTAATCCAAAAAATAATTTTAATTCAGAAAATTAAAGACGAAAATATTTAAAGATTTTTGGTGAAAGTCCCATATTTTTTGGATTAAAAATGAAATTAATATGAATTAATTAAAATAAATGGATTAAATGAAAAATCAGAAAATATGAAAAATCAAGGGCCATCAGATATCCCTCATTAATTGAGGTGGCAGATCTGATGGCCACGCTCGTACTACCCATGGTGGACTTGAGTCAAAGCGCCACACGTGTGGTAATCAAAAGCAAGGGTCCTTATTAAAACGTGGAACCAAGAATAGATGGTCTGGGCAATTCCAGCACACCACCAGAGCCCTAGCTCCGATCATCTTCTCCGGTGATCACCACCGGTCTGGTTCAAGCTCAACTTCATGAAAAATGAAAAGTGAATACACTAATTTGAACGAAAAATGCTTAGGAGCACGAATCTGGCCTCAATTTTCTCCAATTCCAAGTATATAAAAAGATACAGGGATTTGAATTTTGAGGATCATGAACCAAGTTGCTTCAATTTAACCTCAAGCAACTCAATCTTCTTGCCTACACTTATAGGACTTCATACAACCAAAAATCACAAAGAATGGTGAAGAATTGAGAGAGAATCGAAGAGATGAAGTTTCTAAAAAATCACCTTCGAGTTGGTCCAATTTCACTTGATCTTGATCTGGATTTTCTTGCTTTCTCTTCCTCTTGCTTGCAGAAACCAATTGAGATGAAAAGGGAAGTGAATTTCTAGAGTTTGAACTTCCAAATAGAGGATGAAGTTCAAGCTCGATTTCAAGAGAAACCTTCAGAAATTCTATGGTAGTGAGTGTTTGGATCAGTCTAGCAAAGCTTGGGAAGGGTGTCGATCATGATTATGAAGCCTTGAGATTATTTAAATAGGCAATGAATTTTATTTTTGCACCACTTGAAATTTGGCCAAATTTAGAAACCTCCTTGCATGGGTGCATTGGGAATGATTTGGGCCTAAGGACTGATGTAATCCAACTCCGATTCGTGTGCAAAGTGTACTGAAATCATCATGTGGAAGCATGCAAAGAAGAATGATCATTTGAATTCAAATCTTGCCAAAATACTTCCCATAATGGAGCCATGCGCGAGTCCCTCAATTTTGATCCAAATGAGATGATCTTGGAATTTTTCGAAAGTTGAGATCAAGGGGAACAACTTTCATGTTGAACACCTTTCCATTTGAATCTTGGATCATGATGAATTTTGAGATGGAAGTTTGGGAAATCAAACATATTTGAAAAATTTCTAAGTCCCAAGTCAAATGTTCACTTTTTCCACCTTGAATAACTTTTTCTATGGACTTCAAATGAGAAAAGTCTATCCATGAAAGTTGTATCTCTTTAAAACCTATTCAATTAGGTCACAAATTTGACCTCATTTGGATTTGGCATGAAGGAGTTATGCATTTTAGAAGTTGAGGAAAATCACTTGTTCAATGGCATTAGTCCAAAGTAACCTATAATGTTTCCTCTTGGCACATGCATTTTAAAGTTGAATTTGAACTTCCTCCAGACATCAAAGTTTAATTAGACATCTTGAATTTGATCATGGAATTTTAATGGATTTCATATCATAAAAATTGAGCAAGTTATGGTCTTGGTAAGTTGACCTCCAAACTAGGGTTCAGACAAAATGACCTATAATCTTTCACCATAAAAAATGACTTTCCAAGAAAAAATAGCTCTTGATCTAAACATGAAAGTTGTTTGGAGAGTCATTTTGAGTAAATTTTATCTTTAAATAATTTTCATATGACAAAAATTGTAGGAGATAGGGTCTAGGGAACCCCAATTTTGACCAGTTGACTTTCCTTGGTCAACTACCATGAACCAACTTGCTAACTTGACATTCTCTTGACATTTTGGGACTCATGGAGGATCATATATGTTTAGGATGATGTAATATGAAGTATATCTTGAAATATTTGATCAATTGTTAAAGAAACTTGTTGAAGAAGTTACACAAGATACCCAGATGAATTAGGGTTTCCAAGGCAAACAAACTCCAAATTCTTGATGATTTCTTGATCAAAATGACATGTGAAGATCATGGGGATCCATATTTGATTATTAGATCCAATGTGAACCATTTCTTGATTGAACTCCTTGCATTGAGGGTCTCAAACCCTATATATAAGCTTGATAGAGCATGGGTGAGCACACACACTACCTACAAAAGCAACAAACTATATATTGACATATTTTTGGTATTTTGGTTACTAAATAATGAAAAACAAAGTATGATACAATGAAAAGTGTTTGGTGATATCTCCCAATGCAAACCCAATGAAATGGGGGGGGGGGGGGGGTAGGAGAATGCCAAGGTGTGATCCCAATGCTAATGCATATGATGAGATAGCATGAGGGATCTTAGGGTCAAAATTGGGGTCTTACAGCTGCCCCTATTTAAGGACATTCTAGATGAGGAGATGAAGGTTAAAATCTTCGTATCGACTTAGTAGAATGGACTTAAATAACAACATATAGAAGCGAATTTTGGTCCCTAAGAGACCTTATGATGCAAATGATATGAATGTGAAAAATAATCTTTGTGGAGAAAATATTGCCATGAAGGAAAAGAATCCGGAGAGATTGAAAGTCCACAAGGGCATACTACATTCCATAAGGAAAACTCATTGGGGAGACAGAGACTTTGGGGAAGAAAGTTATGCGTAGGCCATGCTACGACTTGAAAACTGCTGGATACATAAAGGGGATTCCACAAAAATAAATCAATGGAAGGACTTGGTCGGGGACAAAGAAGAAAATCTGCAGAGGGAACGGGTAGATCAGAATACAACTGAAATACTCGAATCAAACAGGGAGATGGAGACTTCACTGAGGAAATACGCGCGCAAACTCAATTGGGGAAGAATGAACTTCAACACAGGAGTACCAGAAGTATATCATCCATTACTGGTTACTAGGTAGGAGGATAACATAATCTGACAGAGACACATCTGTTACCGGTTAGGGTAAACATATTAAGGATGACTCACTGAGGAATAGGAGGTGTATTCATTACCGGTTACTCGGTAAGAACAACCTGCTGGGGGAAAATATCAAAAAGGATTTACAACTACCGGTTACTGGGCAAGAGACCAAAGAAAGAGAAAATCCGCCACTGATTAAAGTGAACATATCAAGGATAGACTCGAAGGAAGAATATCCGTCATCGGTTAAGATGAACATATCAAGGATAAACTTAGTAGTGGAAAGCAGGATTTACAACTGCCGGTTACTGGATAGAAGACCGCAAAGAGGAGAAAATCCATCATTGGTTAGGATGAACATATAAAGGATTAACTCTCTGGGAAATGAAATAGGGATTACAACTACCTTTTTACTGGGTAGAAAACCACAAAGAGAATATCCGTCACCGGTTAAGATGAACATATCAAGGATAGACTCAAAGTAAGAATATCCGTCATCGGTTAGGGTGAACATATCAAGGATATACTACCTGGGGAAATGAAATAGGGATTACAACTACCTTTTTACTAGGTAGAAAACCACAAAGAGAATATCCGTCACCGGTTAAGATGAACATATCAAGGATAGACTCAAAGGAAGAATATCTGTCATCCGTTAGGATGAACATATCAAGGATATACTACCTGGGGAAATGAAATAGGGATTACAACTACCTTTGTATTGAGTAGAAAACCACAAAGAGAATATTTGTCACCGGTTAAGATGAACATATCAAGGATAGACTCAAAGGAAGAATACTCGTCATCGGTTAGGATGAACATATCAAGGATATACTACCTGGGGAGACGTAAAACGAATCCGCTGGGGAAAAGTAAGAGGAGGTAGATTACTATTACCGGGTATTGGGTAAAAGTAAAGTACTCGAAAATCGAAGAGAATATTACAAGTTACTGGGTAATAGTCTTTTGGGGGACCAAAAGTATCCATCTAGGTAAGAGCTAGAAAGAAATGGTCAAACAAAGACTCGACCTGATGAGAACATAACTCAAGGGGAGTAGTTCCATCGAGACAATCAACTGGGGAGGAAGCCGAAATAATAATCATCCACGAGGAAATAACTCAGTGGGGAGTGAGGAAGGTTAAATTCTTTCTACTTAAGGGGCCGACACTCTACAATTGAGGGAGGACAGACGCACCAAATCTACATGTGGAAGAATAATGTCACCATGGCAGAGGATCAGAAAATAAGGAACCAAATGCAAAAGCATGCATAATGAAATATCTGATGTATGAATGTATATGTATATATGATGGATGATTATGATGACAAAACAATCACAAAGGATACAGATGTCATTGATCTGAATCATTGCCACAACACTCGGCTAATCTCGACAGGATGGAGGCATCGACTGGAGAAAAACTGGAGATGAATATAAATCATCCATATCTGAACATCTCAGACCCTGCTGAGGAAGGATAAAAGATCTGCTGAGGACCTGAATTATCAACTTTGTGGGGAATTTTAGGTCAACACCATACCAA
Source organism: Lathyrus oleraceus (assembly GCF_024323335.1). Taxonomy (NCBI): domain Eukaryota; kingdom Viridiplantae; phylum Streptophyta; class Magnoliopsida; order Fabales; family Fabaceae; genus Lathyrus; species Lathyrus oleraceus. The sequence goes on along the minus strand of NC_066585.1, from coordinate 466,294,070 downwards.
ATGGGAGATAACCTTGCAGAGGATCAAAATACTGCTCAAGAATCAGGGTTGACGGGGATCAGGAGTGAACTCCGTTGGGGACTTAAGGGGAATAAAACTCTATGCTGGATTTATGCAAACTATTTAGAATGGGCGCCTACAACTCAGATAGGGAGGCGATCAACCAACTCAGCTAGGGAAATTAATTTGCCGTTGGGGAGGAAAAGTGACCAAACCTACTGCTTGGGGAAAACCAACAATGCTCTGTACTTTGGGACTCACCTCTTCTCAGGCTGCTGTTGATGTTCCTTACTGAAATCGATTGCTTTTAAAAGTAATTGCTATTATTATTTTAAGAAAAATGATTTTTATTATTTCAAAAATTCAAAAATTATCATCATAAAAATTCAATTCTAATTAGCTGGATAATAAACAAGAGTATAAACAATTGGATAAAAAGCTCAACTTTATTTAATAGAATGGTAGTCTGTAAATGACAAGACTCCATAGATCTTTACAAAAGTTAGAAAATGGTAATTTACATGGAAAAGGGCTACATTGAATACAATGATCACTATTCCTTCTACCAACTTTAATATCCACTGTGCTCTTGGCTTCGGTTGAGAATGGTGAATTTGACTAATTTGTTCAGGGTTGTTTTAATACTAGAGATCAACCGAATGCAGTTACTTGCCATAATCCCTAATTTTTGATTAAATTTCCCCAAGGTGGGGTACTCAATCTATCGGGATAAATTTTTTGTTTCATGTCTCTAATTTTTTCCTGGATCGCCCTTTCGGGTTTTCAATCCACTGAGACGCTCATTTTTGCCTAAGCCGCCCTTTCGGGTTTTCAACTTAGCAAGCTGTTTTTTTATTTTTCTAGGCGAAGTATTTCTTAACTGCATCGGCATTCACAAGACGTGTGAACTCTTCACCATCCATAGCTGTACGAATCAAAGCACCGCCAGAAAAGGCTCTCTTAACACCATATGGGCCTTCATAATTAGGAGTCCATTTTCCCCTAGCATCTGGTTTAAAAGATAAAATCTTCTTGAGCACAACGTCACCTTCTCTGAATACACGAGGCCTGACTTTCTTATCAAATGCCTTCTTCATTCTCTACTGGTACAACTGACCATGGCACATGGCAGTCAATCTCTTCTCTTCAATCAAATTCAGCTAGTCATATCTCGTCTGACACCATTCAACTTCAGTCAACTTGGCTTCCATCAAGACTCGTAATGATGGGATCTCAACCTCTACTGGGAGCACAACTTCCATACCGTAAACAAGTGAGAAAGGGGTTGCCCTTGCTGAAGTGTGGATGGATGTACGATACTCATGCAAAGCAAATGAGAGCATCTCATGCCAATCCTTGTAGGTCACAACCATTTTCTGAATGATCTTCTTGATGTTCTTATTCATAGCTTCAACATCCCCATTCATCTTAGGTCTGTAGGGAGAAGACTTATGATGTGCAATCTTTAAATCTTTGCAAAGAGCTTCCACCATATTATTATTCAAGTTCGATCCATTATCAATAATGATCTTACTTGGCACACCATACTGGCATATAATCTGATTCTTGATAAACCTCATAACAACTTGCTTGGTTACATTCTCATACCATGCCGCTTCAACCCACTTTGTGAAGTAGTCAATAGCCACCAAAATGAAACGATGTTCGTTAGAAGCTTTAGGCTCAACGATACCAATCATATCAAATCCTCCACATGGAGAAGGGCCATGGGGAGGAAATGACATTTAACAGCTTCGGAGGAACATGAACCTTATCTGCATATATTTGACACTTGTGGCATTTCTTCACAAACTTGCAACAGTCAGATTCCATTATCAGCCAATAGTAACCCGCCCTCAACATCTTCTTAGCCATAGCATATCCATTGGAATGAGTACCAAAAGAACCTTCATGGACCTCAATCATCAATAGGTCTGCTTCGTGTCTATCCATGCATCTGAGCAAAATCATATCGAAGTTTCTCTTGTAAAGCACATCATCATTCAAGTAGAAGTTGCCAGCTAATCTTCTCAAAGTCTTCTTATCTTTCAAAGATGCCCCATACGGGTAAATCTGACTTTGGAGGAAACCTTTGATATCATGATACCATGGCTTCTCATCTTTGACTTCTTCAACAGCAAACACATGGGCTGGCCTATCAAGACACATCAAGTAAGATTAGGAACTTCAATCCAGAATTTCACCATAACCATTGAAGCCAACGTTGCAAGAGCATCTGCCATCCGATTTTCATCTCGAGGGATATGATGAAACTCAACCTTTGTAAAGAAAGTTGAAATCCTAATCGCATAATCTCTATATGGTATCAAACCGAGTTGATTTATCTCCCATTCGCCTTTGATCTGAATCACAACCAAAGTTGAATCTCCATAGACGTCAAGATACTTGATTCTGAGATCAATGGATTCTTCAAGCCCCATAATGAAAGCTTCATACTCAACCATATTATTTGTACACTTGAAAGTCAATCTAGTTGTAAACGGAAAATGAGTGCCTTGAGGAGTAATAATCACTGCCCTAATGCCATTACCATACTGATTAACAGCTCTATCAAATACCATGCCCCAACAGGAACCAGGTTCTGGCCCTTCTTCAAGCAATGGTTCATCACAATTTTTCATTTTCAAGTACAAAATATCTTCAGTAGGAAAATCATATTGTACTGACTGATAGTCTTTAATTGGTTGGTGAACCAAATGGTCAGCCAAGATACTACCTTTGATAGCTTTTTGAGATCGGTATTCGATATCATACTCAAATAATAACATCTGCCAATGGGAAAGCATCCCAGTTAAAGCAAGCTTCTCAAAAATATACTTGATTGGATCCATTTTGGATATCAGCCAAGTAGTGCGATTCAACATATACAGGCGCAGACGCTTAGCAGCCCAAGCCAATGCACAACAAGTCTTTTCAAGCATAGAATTTCTTACTGAGGTAGTAGATTGCATATTGTTTCTTTTCAGTTTCATCTTGCTGACCAAGAACAGAACCCATACTTTCATCAAGCACAGTCAAATACACGATCAAAGGTCTTCCTTCAATAGGTGGAGACAGAATCGTAGGCTCAAGCAGATACTCTTTGATACTGTCAAAAGCTTTCAGGAAATCTTCGGTCCAATCATAAGACTGATCTCTGAAGAAGCTTGAATATAGGTGCACAAGTGGAAGTCATATGCGATACAAATCTTGAGATATAATTCAAGCGGTCGAGAAAACCAATGACTTGCTTCTCAGTTTTGGGCACATGCATTTCTTGTATTGCTTTGACCTTGGCAGGATCAACTTCAATACCCTTCTCACTGACAGTAAAGCCCAACAACTTACCAGAACGAACACCAAAAGTACACTTATTGGCCTGGAAAAAAATGACAAATATGGAATCAAACAAACATAAACTGACACAAGGGACCACCAGAATACATTAACAAAACTAACCTAACGGGACCACAAGAATACTTTAACAAAACTAAACTAACTAGACCACAAGGACAACGATACATACCTTACACAGTATTTGACCCCTTCATTTCTCTCCTTTTGACTTCCTGAGTTCTTCATCTTCGTCAAACATCAACTCTGAAACACAAGTTCACAAATTTGTTTTGTACGAAACGCACAGTTGAACGATTTAGAAGAAGGGGGTAACAATGGAGGTGATTGGGAGATTACGGACTTGACACTTATTATGAAATGATGGTTGTCAAAAGAGGATTAGGGTTTTTCAATATGAAGAACGAAGAATGTACATGGAACATTTTCAATCTTTGATTTTATAATTAGTTTTTTTATTTTTAAACAAGTTTTTAATATTTTCTAAATTAAAATATCCATGTGGATATTAAAATATCCAAGTAGATATTAAAATATTATTAATTGCTGGCATGGATCCAAATAGGTTTTGCCACATCATTAATGACATGACACATAAGAAAAATTGGATAAGGGACCATGCAAATATCATTAATGAATTGACACATAAGCAAAATTGCTGACATGAACCATGCAAATCCATTGTCCAGGTACCATGACTGGTGTTTCAGCTAAGCTGTTAAGGATGTTTGCAAAATAAATTATTTTATCCTTAGGTATCCACTTTCTGGGTCCTCTCTTGTTAGTTTTCTTAGAGTTTCTTACAACTTTGGGTCTTTTGGCAGAAGGATAATCATGGGGAATTTGTGCATGATACTTAGGTTTTAGAACTGAATTATTATCCTTTGTATGTTTCTGTGTCTGTGCAAATATATCAAGCTCAATGCCAGCAGGCACGAAATGCACATAGAGAGGTTTTGGTTTTACGTTCTAACTTTCGTCAAGTTTTATAGTTTATGTACAACTGTAAGACCCCAATTTTGACCCTAAGATCCCTCATGTTATTCTCATCATATGCGTTAACATTGGGATCACACCTTGGCATCCTCCTTACCCCTCATTCATTGGGTTTGCATTGGGAGAGATCACCAAGCATATTTGATTGTATATTACTTCATTTTTTCCTGGTTCACTAACCAAAATACCAAAAATATGTCATTGTATAGTGTAACTCTTTTTGTAGGTAGTGCACATGCTCACCTTTGATCTATCAAGCTCATATCTAGGGTTTAAGACCCTCATTGCAAGGAGCTCAATCAAGAAATGGTTTACTATGGCTCTAAGTATCATATATGGATCCCCATTATCTTCACATGTTATTGTGATCAAGAAATCATCAAGAGTTGGGAGTTGGTTTGCCTTGGAAACCCTAATTCAGTTGGGTATCTTATGTCACTTCTTCAACACGTTTCTTCACCACTTGTTCAAATATTTCAAGGGATACTTCACCTTTCATCATCTTATGCATATATGATCCTCCATGAGTCCCAAAAGTCAAGATAATGTCAAGCTAGCAAGTTGGTTCGTGGTGTTTGGCCAGAAGAATTCAACTGGTTAAAATTGGGGTTCCCTAGACCCTATGTCCTACAATTTGTCTAAACCCTAATTTGGAGGTCAACTTCCCAAGACCATAACTTGCTCAATTGTTATGAGATGAAATCCATCCAAGTTTCATGATCAAATTCAAGATGTCTAATTCAACTTTTATGTTTGAAGGAAGTGCAAATTCAACTTTCAAATACATGTGATGAAGGGAAACATTATAGGTCGTTTTGGGCCAATACCATTGAACAAGTGATTTTCCTCAACTTCTAAAATGCATAACTCCTTCATGCTAAATCCAAATGAGGTCAAATTTGTGACCAAATTTAAGGGATTTGGAAGACCTAAAAATTTGATGAAGGAACTTTTCTCATTTGAAGTCCATAGAAAAAGTTACTCAAGGTGGAAGAAGTGAACATATGGCTTGATACTTAGATTTTTTTTGATATGTTTGATTTTCCAAACTTCCACCTCAAAATTCATCATGATCCAAGCTTCAAACGAAAAAGTGTTCAACATGAAAGTTGTTCCTCTTGATCTAGCCTTTCGAAAAAGTCCAAATTCATCTCATTTGGACAAAGTATGAATGACTTGTGCATGGCTTAAATTTGAAGGACCATTTGGAAGATTTGAAGTTCCATTTTTCATACACGATTGCATGGCCTTTCCACATGATTTTAGCATTTCTTACACATAATTTTGGACCCAAGTGCATCATTTGATGCGCCTATCACACGCCCATGCAAGTGAGATTTCCAACTATGGCCAAAAATGGAAGTGTGCAATTATCAATCTCCTTGGCTATAAATAGAAGTCCTCTTGCTCAGAATTAAGGGCCCTGGCGCGCAAGCTATGAATCAGCAACCCTAAACCCTCACATTCAAAGGATAAGCTTTAAGATTTTATTTGAAAATAGAGTTTGGATCTCTCACTGTTTTTGAGATTAAAACTCCAAGAGTCCTTCCTTCTCTTTGATCCATTTCCACTCCATCAAGCATCTGAAGCAAGGCCAAGCATAATTGAGAGCAAGATCGTGCCAATCTGACGCTACATTGAAGGTGATTTTCAGAATTTTTCATCTCTTCGATTCTCACTCAATTCTCTGTTATTCTTGTTGATTTTTGGTTGTCTGAAGTCCTACTAATGTAGGCAACAAGACTGAGTTGCTTAGAGGTCAAATCGAAGTAACTCAGATCATGATCCTCAAATTTCAACTCCCTGTATCTTTCTATATACTTGGAGTTAGACAAAATTGAGGCCAGATTCGAGCTCCTGAGCATTTTTTCTTTAAATTCATGTACTCCTTTTTCATTTTGGTGATGGTTAAGGGTGGACCAGTCCGGTGAGTTCCACCGGAGAAGAAGACCGGAGCTCTGGCTCCGGCGATGTGTTGGCATCCTTCTGAACCACATGATCCGTTTAAATTGTTTTAATCCTGAGCGTTCAGTGATTACCACGCGTGTGGGACATTTGACTAGGGAACACATGGATAGCGTGCTTTGATCCACTTGATCTGCCACCTTAATTAATGAGGGAGATCAAGTGGTCCACGTTTTTTGTAATTTATGATTTTCATTTTAATTGCCTTATTTTTATTAATTCATATTAATTTTAATATTGATCCAAAAAATATGGGACTTTCACCCAAAAAATTCAAATATTTTCCTCTTTCATTTTCTGAATTAAAATTATGTTTTGGATCAATATTAATATTTTTTGTGATTTAATTGTTTTTGTGCATATCTTTAATTGTTTAAAAATACTTTTAAGTTTCCAAAAATAATGAAATTTTTTCTCCAAGGTCCTTTGACCTTGTTTGACATATGATAAATCTCTTGGGCATTTATTTGGTGTTTTGAAGAGGTTTTAGGTTTTTGATCAACCATAATTTAATTTAATGCATTTTTAATTGTTTTTTTATTGTTTAATTGTGAATAAACTATGCTGAGCTATTTCCATTGACTTGTTGAGTTTGACTATGTTGTTTGGGCCTTGGTCAAGGTTGATTTGACTTTGTTGGATTAAAATCATTGGATTTAGGGGATTGATGAAATATATATTTCATCTCCCATAATGAATGAAAGATTTTAATTTGATAAAAGTCCTCTCATGACCAATTTGTGTTTGTCTCATTTCCCTTCCCTCTTCATCTTCAATCCCCTTCTATCTCATCCATTTCATTGACCTATGATATCTCTATATCCTAAGGCTAATTGGTTCATAAACCAATACAAGTATGGATGAGATTAGGCCCACCCTTTGGCCATTTTTTTTTAAGTGTGGTATGTTTTAGGAGTATGGTTCATTATACCATATCTCTAACATACATTAACTCTAAAATTTCTATTGCCCGGCCTCAGATAGTTGTGACTTCTACATAAGTCCAATTACGATTGCTTAACATAGCGCTAAATTTTGACCTAAAAGCATAGCATTCTAGTAAGTGAGATTGTAAGTCTCCCCCCTTTCATGGTATTATGTGGAAACTTGGTCTTTTTTCCTTCCTTTGGAAGATTTCTTGGTTCAAGGATCCATGTTGGTGAATAGAGGGTTGAGTGTTCTCCAAAGAATGACTTAAACAATTGAAAAGCAAAAAGAATACTAACTTCTAATCAACTAACATTTAACTAACTTTTAATTTCAAGTCATTTACTTTTATGCACTTTAAATTCAAGTCTTTTATCATTTGCCATTATTCATACCATTTAACTTGTTTATCTTAATGCCATTTTCACTTTGCTCATTTGAGCTATATATTGTGATTGTATATACTTCTTTGTGTATTTTGTTTGTATTTATGATCTTTTGCCCTTAATGTACATAATAACAACAAAAAGCTCTAAAAAAGGATTTGTGTGGACTGTTGGATTTGATCTGAGACTTGGACTTAGAATTAGGCAACATTCCCTATGCAAAAGGATTTGGCCAATGCCAACTTTTCTGAAACCAAGTGCTTAAGAATTGAATTTCTATCTGATGCAAGTGTTAAGACCCATTTGAGTTCATTTGTTACATGGTCTTGATGAAGTTGTTACTTTGAACCTATGTCTAATGCCTTATTTTGAGCCATTCAAGGAGTATGTCATCTAATGCATGAGAGATTATGAAGAAGACAATGGAGTTACTTGCTTGGATGTGGCTATCTTTATTTGATGCCTTGCTTTTTATCTTGCTATGTGTGTATTGTTATTTCTTGATTCTAAAGTCCAAGGGAAAAATGGGTTTCTATATGACATTCTTGTCTATTGGATTGCATCCCATTGGTCAGATCTTTTCAACTCTTAACTTTTAAATTTATGCTTAGGATTAGTCTCTTCATCTTCTCCCACTTCTTTAATTTCAAATATTTCCCTCCTTTTAAAATCTTCTTTGTTTGTTATTTCTAAACTTAGACTCTTTATTGCAAATTATAAACTTTGGCCTTATGCCATTGTATTTTTAAACTCTTTTTCTTAATCAATTTGTAAATGAATCTAACCATATTGACTTAAAATTTCAAAAGACAAAAAGAACTAACACCCATTCAAACTCTTTTAGGCCTTTGGTGCCTCTTTTAAACTTAAAATTTTGTCAAAAGCAACTCACTCACTTTGAAATTGTTACCACGAACTACGAGGTTTTGATCCCTCATTTTTATGTTGGTACGTAGGCACAAGTCTGAAGGTCTTGTTAAAACACAAAAGTATAATTAATGAATTCTTTTCTCATCCCCATACTCTATTTATTGCAAAAATCTTTTCATACCAAAACACATGTGCACACAAAAAAGGGCTCCCTAGGAGTACCTAGGACACTTTGGGTGCTAACACCTTCCCTCTATGTAACCAACCCCCTTACCTGTAATCTCTGGCATTTTATTAGTTTTGATTTGAAAACTTCTTATCTTTGGGTTTTGTTCGTACTTTTCCCTTTTCCTTTGGAAACAATAAAAGCACGGTGGCGACTCTACTTTTATTGACGTTAAGTTTATCCATAGCTTAATGGTCGTGAATTTACCACTACAAAAATTAAGTGGCGACTCTGCTGGGGAGTAGTCCTCAGTGGGTTTAGCCTACTTTTTTATGTGTATATAATTGTGTATTTGATGTTTGTATATTTGTTTGTGTGATATAATCTTCTTGTTGTGCTTGGTGATCTCTGAGTGGTGAGGTAAGTTCTAACTCAAACTTGAGTGCAATTAAGATAGGAGGATGGTATAGTCATGTTCGACTTGTGTGGAGTAGTCCTTAACAAGTTGGCTTGAGACCCATCAACTCAGTGGAGACCCTTTTGGAGTTATTGATGTCACATAAGTTATTTGTTGTTAGGCATTACTTTCTCTAATTTGGGGTCCGAGAAGTTGAGGATCGTAGAACATTTAACCCCCACTTGGCCTATTTAGGACGTAGTGTGGAGACTGTCCAGGTGTAGACTTGATAACAGTTGTTACGCGATACTACACTCAGACGAGTTTCTCTTGAGAATATTATGGGTTGATGAGTCAGTCATCCTAACCTGTAATATCGGATAGATGGAATTAAGACTCTGGGAACTTTTTAGAACATGATCTGCAGGTTTTATCCTTAGTACACTCCTTTGGAATGGTTCTTAACCTGACTTCATGCTCGTGACTCACAACAAACCCTTGATTCTTGGTCGATCCAATCAAGTTTTGTCAATATCAATGGAACTTGGGTGTTGATAAAGTGAAAACCATAATCCACCAAAATGGATGATTGATCTTGACAATGACTTGATTCATCCCTTGCCCTTTGTTTGTTTTCCTTGTGTGTGATCCTTTACTTGTGATTGTTGCATTCATGCATTCATGCGCATCATAACATTCATCACACGAAAAATAGCTTCAAGGAACTGAGGTTTTATTTGCAAGTATTTTCAGACCATGGATTGTGGATGAAGGAACACTAAGAAGTATAGTTTCAGATGTCTCGATTTGAAAGAGTTAAGGAAGCTATCATCTTTTTATCCCTTGGACTTCAAACAACGTCATGGGAAGCTTCTATTTGTATTATCTGCTGATGTGGTAGAAGGGCTCTTGATTGTGTTGGTTCAATTTTATGATCCCTCCTACCGTTGCTTCACTTTTCCTGATTATCAGCTCGTGCCTACGTTGGAGGAGTATGCCCATCTCTTGGGAATACCTGTTTCTGACAAGGTGCCTTTTAGTGGATTGGAGGAGATTCCTAGATCTCATATTATAGTTGGAGCTCTTCATCTGAAGAAGTCTGAGATTGAGGCTCATTGGGTGAAGAAAGGAGGAATGTTTGGATTGACTTCTAAGTTCCTTATTAGGGAAGCTATTGCCTTTGATCAAGCCGGTAGTGTGGATTCTTTTGAAGCTATCTCTGTGTTGCTCATCTATGGGTTGGATTTGTTCCCTAACATTTATGGTTTTGTTGATGTTAATGCCATTAGAATCTTCTTGATTGGGAATCCTGTGCTTACTTTGTTGGGTGATATGTATTTCTCTTTGCATCTAAGGAATTCTAAAGGTGGTGGAACGATTGTATGTTGTATTCCTCTTTTGTACAAGTGGTTTATTTTGCACTTGCCTCAGATGCCTACTTTTGTGGAGAACAAACAATGTCTACGGTGGTCTCAGAGACTTATGTCTCTCACTAATGATGATATAGTTTGGTATGATTCTTCGTTGATTAGCTTGGAGATTATTGATAGTTGTGGTGAATTCTCTAATGTGCCTCTCATTGGTACACAAGGAGGAATTAACTACAACCCTTCTTTGAGTCAGAGATTCGACGCATCCGAAGGAAGTACGCGCCTGCAGTCAGATCATCTGACACTGTTGTTAGGGGATCCTTAGGATGATTATTTTCCTTTTCTCTTGTATTTTGTATTTTTGGTTTCTGAAATTGTACTAAGTGTAATCCTTCCAAATTATATAAATAAAAGAGATTTTTTTATGGTCAATCAAATTGTTACAATTGTTACAATTATATAGTTGCAAATAAAATAGTATGTTCCTTGAAAATAAAAACAATCAAAGCATTGCATTTCATTTCATGCATCATGTGCATAACAGGCTTTTCTTCCGCCAGATGTGTTATTGGTTATTCTTGTGTGCTTCAGCCAAGCTGACTCATCGATACAATACTCGTGCCAATCATCCGAGAATCATGGAACACTTAGAACAAGAGAACCAAGAGTTGAAGGAGGAGATCGCCCGCTTGACTGCCATGATGGAGTTTGTTTTATCTGCTCAGAGTAAGTCGTCTCCAATGCCTGGAACTCCTCCTCCTTAGAGGACTGTCATTTTAGAGATTTCTACTTCAACCATGCCTGCCACTCAGTTTGCGCCTGCTATGCCTGCCGAATTCCCATGGGCAATGCCGCCGAGCTTTGTGCCCGAAGGGTTTGCACCTACTTTTGCTTCCATGCTGGCATCTAGCCCGGTCATGTCTGTTGCGCCTCCAGTTGTTCACATGCTACCTCGTGTTGAGGACACCATCTACCATTCCGAGCCGTCTGAGGGCCCGGATGTTTATGAAAAGATGGACGAGATGAAATACCAATTCCTTGAGCTGCGAAAGGAGTTGAATACCTTGAGAGGAAAAGATTTGTTTGGTAAGAGTGCTGTGGAGCTTTGCTTGGTGCCCAATGTCAAGATCCCGATGAAGTTCAAAGTCCATGACTTTGAAAAGTATAAGGGAAACACCTGTCCACTTAGCCATCTTGTCATGTATGCCAGGAAAATGTCGACACAAACTGATAATGATCAATTACTGATTCACTACTTTCAAGATAGTCTTACTGATACTTCTCTGAGGTGGTACATGGGTCTGGATAGTGTGAGTGTTCGCACGTTCCATGATTTGGGTGAAGCCTTTGTGAAGCATTACAAATTCAATGTTGATATGGCGCCAGATAGGGACCAGTTGAGGTCGATGTCTCAGAAGGACAAAGATACATTCAAAGAGTACGCCCAAAGATTGAGGGAGCTTGTTGCTTATATTAATCCTTTGTTGGAAGAAAAGGAGATGACCAAGATTTTCCTCAAGACCATGAGCTCTTTTTACTATGAGCAAATGATTGCTAGTGCCCCCAGTGACTTTACCGAAATGGTAAATATGGGGATGAGATTAGAAGAAGGTGTCCATGAGGGACGATTATCTAAGGAAGAGGTATCTTCAAGCAAGAAGTATTGTAACGATTTCGCTAGGAAGAAGGAAGGCGAGACCAATGCAGTGTCAGTTGGGAGGCAGAGGAAGCCTCATGTCAAAATAAGTTTGTAACCCCGTCAACATCATCATCAAGTATCATTTGTTATTCCAGTGTTTTCCAACAATCAATAAATGTCAATTCATCAACAACGTCAACAACAACCACAACAAAGAACGAACAACTACAACAATAACAACAACAACAACAACACCAACAATAATCAACAAGAACATAATTTTGAGAGGAAGAAGGTCTCTTTCGGCCCCCTTCCTATGTCCTATGCTGAATTGTACCCATCTTTGGTTCTCAAGAACCTTTTCCAACCAAGAAATTTGCCGCAAATTTCAGAACCACTTCCATGGTGGTATAAGCCAGAACTCCGTTGTGCCTTTCACCAAGGGGCTCGTGGCCATGATATTGAGAACTTCTACCCATTGAAATATGAGGTCCAAAAGCTAGTGAAGAGTGGGATGGTGTCCTTTGAGGACCGTGCGCCAAATGTGAAAGCAAACCCATTGCCTGCTCATGGTAATTCCTCTGTTAAAATGGTAGATGGATGTCCAAGAAGTTTCCGAGTATTTGATGTGCGACATATTCGTAGATCTTTAGTTGAGATGCATAAGACCCTGTGCACAATTAGTGATTGTGAGCATGACCATGCCGGTTGTACAATCTATAGTGTGAACCCTCGTGGGTGTTCGATTGTCAAGAGAGATATCCAGAAGTTGATGGATGAGAATGCAATCCAGATTCAATAGTCAAGGGATATAGATGATGTCAACGTAATAGTACCAGATTTTAAGACCCCTGAGCGGGTGGTAATTCAGTTTGATAGCAGCAGCAGTAATAGCAGCAACATATCGGTATCGCCATTGGTAATACGGTTAGCGGGTCCAATCCTGTATGCATCTGATAGAGTTGTTATGTATCAGTATAATGCAACAATGGTAGATAATGGTCAAGAGGTTCAATTGCCTACGACTAATTTTGTTGTGAATATTGCCGATATAGCGAAGGTGACCCATAGTGGTCGTGTTTTTGGTCCTGTTTTCCCAAAGGATGTAGAGGATGTTTGTAAGAAGGTGGAAGTGTCTGTAGTAGATCCGGTTAGTGCTCCAAAGTGTCAGTCTAGTGAATCCAGCTGTCGTACCCCAAATTTTGACCACCTTTTCATTTTTATTTTTAGCCGACACTAACACATCCAGAACATATCAGTCATCTGGTCAAATGACCTAAAAAGTTAAAGGGAGACCATTTTGATTTTTTAGTCCCTCTTAGGAGTTGATTTTAGTTTAGGGGTATTATTTAGATTTTTAAAAAAACATAATTTGTAGGAGCATGCTAAAAAGGGTATTATTATTAATTTTTAGGAAAGTTAGTAGGGTTAGTAATCGGGATAATATGTTTTATTTATTAAAAAAAAATCAATTAATTAGGGGTAGTATTTAGTAAATAAAACCAAACCAAACCAAACCAAATCAATGTGGTTTGGATTGGTTCGGTTGGTTCGGTTTTTTACAATACTTTTATTTAGCCATACGTACACCTATAGAGAACAACGTAACTTTGTGTTTAGCCATTCATACATTAGTAAATAACATCAAAACTCATCATATTTAGAGAAAAACTTCTCATTCAATATACAAAAAATTAGATTAGAAAAAAGTGGAATAAAAAATATATATAAAATAGTAGCATAAAATAATATCAAAAACATTATAATAAAACATAAAAAACATATGAGAAGAGAGATTAGAGAAGATGAAAAAAAACATAAGAGATGCGAGATTGAGAAGAAATGTGCGATAAAAATGTAATTAGAAGATAAAACAATAATATAAAATATGAAAAAGAAAGAACATAAGAGAGGACATATTCGAGTAGAAAAGGTGAAATGTACATGGCAAAGAAAGAACATAAGAGAGATTTAAGAAGGTTGAAATTGAAACCCTAAGTGTGAGTAAGAGAAAATCGTTTGTAATTGTAAGGTTAAGACATACTAGGTTTGAGTTTTGGATTGGATGTGGGATAAGTGAAGTTTAGATGGTAACATAATGCGGTTTGGTTTGGTTTAGTTCGGTTTTTAAAATACAAACCGCAAACCAAACCAAACCGTGCGGTTTTGTTAAAAAATGACCCAAACGCATCCGAACCAAATGCGGTTTTTTGCGGTTTCGGTTTGGTTTGGTTTGCGGTTTTCTATTGGGTTGGTTTGGTTTTGAACACCCCTAGTATTTACTTAATAAAAGTATGAATTGATGAAATTATAGAGGTTTTAATATTATTAATATAATTAACTCTCATTAACATATTAGTATTATGATTCCATTTTATTTCAACTAAGCACATTGGCAAAGTTGGTAAAAGAGGACTTCTAAGAAGTTGGAATGCAGAGGTTATGTGTTCAAATCTCACCTCTCCTATTTTTTCCTTTGTGTTTTAATTATAAAAATCACAAAATATTCAAAATTTGCATTTTTATCTTTTATTAATTAATTTTCGTATTTTTAATTTATATATTTTTAAAATTTGATTTTTTCACTTTTTTGCATTTTGTCCTAATTTGTCCGATAAAT